>NW_028318858.1:755000-1058835 GCF_062004578.1 Staurois parvus | reverse complement strand
CTAACTGGGACACAGATGTCAATAAAAACCTGACAGGGGTTGTAATCTCTCTGCACTCTTTAATTATACTTTAAATAAAGTTACATTCATTTTAAAAGGAATTTTAATTTTCAGTAATAAAAAAAGCCAAGCCTTGCCTTTTCACCCTGCAAGCCCTTTTGTTGCTTAGGCTATTCTCTCTTACTATATATTACTAATTATTACATCACAGGGAAGAGGCTGAATTTTCCATTTGTTAGATTTACGATACTAAAGAATGGCTCACAAAGCAGTGATACATCCTCCTTATTTGTAAAAGTGCTAATGTGCATCTAAAGCTGGAAATAATTCCTATTTAGCTTTGTCTACATTGGTGAAAGGTTAGAACCTCTGCTAGTTATTCTTGGCTACCAATCCAGTTTAACCCATGTCTGAATTAGTCAGGCTAGATTGCGCCTTTTAACATATTGCCACAGCTGGGTTTTCTTATTGCAAAGCCAAGCATGCTTTGCAAACTGAATATTTTGGATGCATACTGTATATTAAAGCTGAACTTCGCTCTCTCAAATCAGCACTGACCATTTTTAAACATGATATACTTTCCTACGGGCTGGTTCACACCACAAAAAGGCACTCCAGATCCGTTCCGGATGGGTTTCCGAATGCAGGTTTTTAGAGCATTTTTGATGGGCTCCAGTGAGTTTTTTATGCATTTCCAGAGGCATTCCAAATGCTTCTTATTTTGCCTATTTTTCACTGTACAGGAGCGATGTTTTTTTTTTATACATTCTGGTGAGTTTTTACTGCATTCCAGTGCAGAAAAAATGCAGCATGTGCTACTTTTTTTTTCTGGAACTGGAATGCCCTGGAACGGACCACACTGGTGTGAACTATGTCATTGTAAACCATATAACCTACTTTCTATGAGTTTTTGGTGAAAAAAAACCCCCAAAAACCCTGGACTGCATGTGGTGTGAACTGGCCCTTAAACGTTCCCCCCGTCAACATTTCTTCAGTTACTTCCTGGTTTCCATGCCTAGGCATGTGTCTTACATCCCATGAGTCTTCAGGAGGGGAGGAGGGGGTTTTTCAGCTAAGTTCACCCTCCTGCCTGCATGCCTGAGCAAAGCGCAGATTATTATTATACAGGACTTATAACAGTTTGCTCAGCGCTTTACAATATAAAGGGAGACAATACAGCAATGATACAGTTCAATAGAAAAAGGGTTAGGAGGGCCCTGCTCCTTGGAGCTTACAATCTAAGAGGGAGAGGCTGTTGGTACAAAAGTTAATAACTGTGGGGGATGAACCGATAGGAGAAATAGAAGATTCGGTTATTAGCTGAAGGCAGGATAGGTTTTCAGAGATCGCCTAAAAGTAGGCAGAGTAGGCGATAGATAGGTTGCGGTAGAAAGTTCCAGGAGGATGTGGGAGGTTCTGCAGAAGTCTTGGAGACAAGCATGGGAGGAGAAGAGGGGTTTTTTCATAGTTCAGAGTTGAACTGGGCAAGACAGACACCACTGTTTGACATAATAGTGCAGAATGTACATGACAGTAATGCCCAAACATTTTAGGCCTCATGTACACTGCTGCTCCTAAATGTGAGTTTAGGAGCTTTTAGCATTTTTTTTTGCCAAAGCCCCTGAACTCAACTCAATAAAAGTCTATGTGTCCATGTACACATAGGCTTTTACTAGAGATTAGGAGCAGCAGAGTTTAGGGGCAGTTAAACGTCCTTCTCCTGAAAAACAGAAGGATCGCATTCAAGAGAAGAACATTTTGGCCCAAAAATAGTGTGGAAACACATCTAAACGCTAGCCATGTTTAGTGATTTGGTGTTTATTCATGTCAATGGAAAATACTCTGCCCAATTAAAGGAATTAATGTCCAAGCGCTAAATGCGGTATCGTGTTTTTGCTGAGTTTAGAATTTTTCTGCTGCCAGGAGAACTTCACGTCCAGGGGAGTTCATGTGTACATGAGGCCTTAATAGTATACTTAATAGAGCACAAATGAAGCAAATGAGACAGGTTGGTGTGCATTCAGAGGAGAGTGGCTGATGTGCCGATCCCAGTCCATCACAGTTTTTACTTTTTTTTGTTAGAACTATTGAAATTTCATTCAGTTTGATTCTCTGCAGTTGCGTTAGTTTTTGCCACAACACACTATGCTGGAAAAAAAGTTTTGCATACAGTATTGTTCAGCATAGACCACTCTACAATACATATGCAGCAAGAATTTCAGGATTTCTCACATTAAAAAAGAAAAAAAAAAAAAAAAAAAAAAGACTGAAATGAATAAAATAGTGAAAGAAAGTCCTGCTTACCTCCATTTGAGCAGCAGCAATCCTCTGGTCATAGTGGCCCAGAAGGTTTGGGAAAAAGGTCATATTGTAGTTCATTCCAATACATCTGGGCACTGTGATGGGTTCACAGGTGAATGAGTTGTGCCCATATATAAGAGGCAGCAGTAAAGTGCTTAGAATGATGATCCCACAACGCCACATCTTTGCACAGACGTCCACAGATATTGTATAAGGTGAAGTCTTGGCCGATTACGGCTTCATTGGTATTGTGAATGGAGCAGAGTTAGGAGCGGAGAAATGACCATTTACTTCTAAATCCAGCATTCCCAGGCAGCAATTCAATATCAGGCAGTGGAATTATACAGGAATTATTTTCCATGGGCATCCTGTTAGGAAAAACACACAAAGCACATCAGCTAAATGGCAGGTAGGATAATAAACACATTCATGGCCCTTATAACAAAGGCGTGTAATTTTGACATAATAGGGACTCTTACAAACAGGAAACACAATTGTAACTTCACATCAAGTAACATTTTCAAGTATCCCGGATAACGAAGTTACATATGACCCAAGTGTTTTCCACAGACAGAAAAACAGGAGCAGAAGAGAATGACTACCAAGATATCCGCTAGTCGGGCGGGAAAAGATCATTAGGCAATTGGCACTTTTCTCCACTGGTTAAAGAAAACCCATACCAAATGAAAATGGGGGTTACCACTGCTGACCTTTCCTTAAAGCGGAGTTCCACCCATTTTTCACAATTTACCGGATTATGTTGTCCCTGTGAAATAAAGATAGCATAAGCAATTTTAAAATCTAAAAAAAAGGAGACTTTAAAACCTTTTTGGGACACTGACTTTTTATGCATGTACAGGGACCATAGCTTAAAGCAGGGGTCTCCAAACTTTCTAAAGCAAAGAGCCATTTTACGGTCCTTCAGGCTTTAAAAAGGGCCATACTGCTGCCAGGGGGAGAACACAATACACGATTGTTGATTTTAGTAGAAGGAATAGTAGCCCATCATTGGTGTCAGTGGAAGGAATACTGCCCCATTATTTGTGTCAGCAGAAGGCATGGAATCCCATCACTTGAAGGAGTATTACCTCAAAGGCCGGATAAAGGCAAGCAAAGAGCCACATCTGGCCCTTGGGTGACAGTTTGGAGACCACTGGCTTAAAGGATCAAGTCAAACACAGCCAGGCAACTAGTGTTCTTAGAGGAGGGAAAGAAAAGACAGGCAGTACAGCAACAATACAACTGAAGACCGTTAGAGGTGTCCTGCTCGCAAGAGCTTACTATAGGCTTCCTTTAAAGCCCAATTGAAGCTTCAGTTTAATGTAGAATGCCAGGCAAAATAATATAAAAACTAATAGCTCATTAAAAAAGATAAAATAAACAAAACAACACCTTATGCTGCAATATTCACCTTCTAATCCCAGAATTTCCCCCAGAGTATTTTTTTTTTTGCCACAAGAGGTCCACGTCAGTCTGATGACCAGCATTATACAACCCATTTCCTCTCCTATCAAGTCAACCTGGACCCACCCCTAGCTTTTGACTGGACAGGGAAAGGAGAAGAAGCACAAATGATAAGCTCATCTCTCTGTCACTCTGCTCTCTCCTCCTAGTAGAATGCTTTTTGTCAGCACATCAACTGATTTGCTCCTTGTGCTGCTTCTTCCTCTTACACTCCAGCTTCTTCCTCTTACACTCCAGCTCTGTTGTACAGGTTCTGCAAAAGGCCAATACCAGGTCACATTTAGGTACTTAAAAGAAGAATTCTGGGCAAAAAAAGTATTTTCCCATGCAGTGGGGCTGTTCTAGAACTGCATAGGTTAAATGCTCATTTTTGTCTAGGCATTTGGAAAGGGGTGATATAGTTACCCAATTCGCTGATCCCCTGAATGCAAGACCGGTCCACACCACTCCTGGCTTTCCTGCTCGCTAACAGTCTTGTAAATTGGGTGTTCCTGACATTATTACATCCACAGACTGGGTCCAGATGTGAAGACGGCAGGAACAGCCCACAGTGGCGGAGTGCTGTTTTCAAAGGATGGGGTAAGTACAGCTTTTCCCTGAGCCCCTGGACAAAATGAGCAGTTAACTCATGCAGTTTAGGCACAGCCCCAATGCATGGGAACATAAAAACTTTGACTGGAGTTCTGATTTAAAGCGATTCTAAAAGCAGAATTTGTTTTTTTTTATTAAATAAACAAACACGTGCCTGCGCTGTGCGATGGTTTTGCAGATAATGAGCAACCCCGAAAATGTCTCCTCTCGGTGTTCAGTCTTACAATTAATCTTTTTTAGAAAACATCCACAGCCTGAGTAGAAAAGCTTGAACCCCACCCCCCCCCCCCCCGCCAGGAGTGGGACCCTTGCTCTCCTGAGAAGCAGTGGTCTCTCCACAGGGGTCTGACTCCCGACACCCCCCTTCCCTCTGCTGAGCTCTTCAATAAGCAAAATTTCAAAATACTGAAATCAGAAAATCTGCATGATTAGCTGGAAAAGGGCATTTTAAGAAAAGCAGATCAGCAAAAGCAGCCTTCATACTTCCTTGGGATTTGTGTTAAAGGGAGGCACTTACTAATTTGCATAATAATCGCTACAGAAAGCTGAAAGCAGCATGTAAGAATATGGAATTCATGTCTAAGGTAATTTTCAGGCATACGTTACACCAGCCTTTTCAACACAGAGAAACCCTTGAAATAACTTTCCAGTCTCCGGGAACTCCTGCTAAAAATTACTATATCTACAACTCATGATACATTAATGTGATGGTCATTGGGAAGAGTGCTCCTTACATTTGTGTTCATTGGGAAGATGACCCCCTTACAGACATCTGGAAAGATCAATGGTGTCAGCAGGAACTTATCTGAGAGGCAGAAATTGCTCATTGTTCATGGAACCCCTAGCAACTTCTGGAGGAACCCTAGAGTTCCTTGGAACCCTGGTTGAGAAACCCTGTGTTACACCAACAACAAAAACAAATAAGTAACATTTCTGGTATGCAATATCACCATGAAAGTCCACTGAGGATTAACCAACAGCACATAATGAGGAAGGCCATGATAGAGAACTACAGACATCAGGAACGTTATGCCCCCCCGGGGTAAGGCGTTGGGTGTACACCCCATCGTCCTGCTGTACTGGTTAATATACCTCATCAATGTCTTTTTAATATTCAAAGCTTTAGATTATTATATATACACACAGGTAAAAGATCCAAAATAGCCCCAGGAACCATGATAAACATCTGCTAAGCTTCCCGAAAACAACCAAGTAGCAGCAAATATTAAACACTTCAGTGTGACCTTCTCTACTAGGCTGAACCTGAAAACATAAAATGCAGCCAATTCACGTTAAACCTCAAGACTTGATGTTACACACAATCCGGTTATGGGTGACAGCTCACGAAAAACTGGAGAAAAATCTCACACTTCCTTAAGAAATATTTAGAATTAAAAAGGCTGCCCCGAGGGGTTTATGTATTAAAAAAAACCAGTGCAATTTTCTGGATAATGACCTTAAGGAAGACTGGGAGCAATTTGCAGAATTTTGCAATGCTAAATGGATCAATATTCTGGTCAAAACAGAGAGAAAGGAGATTAGCTATTGCCCAAAAACATGTCCTGGAAAAAGAAAAAATTACTTCAACAACTTAATTCTTGCCTCTACTCTCCTTGACGAGAAGTGTTAGAAAAAAAAAATATATTTATATACAAAAGTATGAAGACCATATAGTCAACAAAAAATTTGGCAAATCTGAACGCGATAGTGTGTGTGTGTGTGGTTTTTTTTTTGTTTTTTTTTGTTTTAAATAAATAAAAGACAGAGCAGTGGTTAATGATTCATACTCTGGTCTAGGGTTGTCAGTGGTGTACCCCAAGGTTCAGTGTTGGGACCCTTACTTTTTAACTACATGCCGCCCAGCCACTGTACATTTACGGCGGTACTCACAGGCAAAACCACGTCTTAAAACATGTGTTTTGTAAACAAATAGAGGGAGCGCGAGGCGCGCCGCCGCCCTATTTGTCCCGCCGATCACCGCCGCAGATGTCAGTCGCCGGGTCACAGCCGCTCATTAGCGGCTATCTCCCGGCGATCGGCGGCAAACAGTGACAGACAGCACAGCTGCAGTAGCTGTGCTGTCTGTCACTTCCCTGTCAGCTCGAGGATGAGCTGATCGAGAAAGAGAAACTGTTCTTTCTCGATCAGCCTGGTCCCGTCCAGTACACAACCCCGCCCCCTAGTAAAACACTCCCCTCACGCCTATAACCCTTCCCTGCAAAATAAAGTTAACCCCTTCCTCCCCATTGCCATTAGTACAGTGTCAGTGTTTTTTTTTTGCACTGATCACTGTATTTGTGTTTTTGGGGATGTCAGTGACCCCAAGTCAGTACCCCCCAATGTCAGAATGTCCACCGCAGTCCCACAGTCCCGCCATAAGTCGCTGCCATAAGTCCCTGATCGCCGCCATAATTCGCTGATCGCAGCTATTATTAGTATAAAAAAAAAAAAAAAACTAAAAATCCCAGTATCTTTCCCGCCATTTGTAAACGCTATAACTTTCACGTAAACCAATTAATTTACACGTATTGGGTTTTTTTTTTTTAGCAAAGATATGTCGCAGAATGCATTTTGGCAGAAATTTATGACTAAATTTTATTTTTGCATTTTTTTTTTTTACTGGACATGTTTTATAGCAAAAAGTCCAAAATAGTGTTTTTTTTTTCCCTCAAAATTGTCAGCCTTTTTTTTTTTATAGCGCAAAAAATAAAAACCGCACAGGCGATCAAATACCACCGAAAGAAAGCTCAATTTGTGGGAAAAAAAAAAAAAGGATGTAAATTTCATTTATGTACCGTATTGCATGACCGCGCAATCGTCCGTTAAACTAGCGCAGCGCTGTATAGCAGAAAAATGGCGTAAATTGCAGTATTTATACCATAGTTTGTAGACGCTATAATTTCCACACAAAGCAATCAATATACACTTATTGGGATTTTTTTTTACCAAAAACATATAGCAGAATACATTTTGGCCTAAATTTATAACCAACTTTGAGTTTACTATATATTTTTTTTATGGCTGAAAGTAAAAAATATTGTTTTTCTTCAAAATTTGTGATCAAATTACACCGAAAGAAAGCTCTATTTGTGTGAAAAAAAGGACGTAAATTTTGTTTGGGTGCAGCATTGCATGACCGCGCAATTATCAGTTGAATTAGTGCAGCGCCGAGTAGCAAAAAGAGGCCTGGTCATTAAGGGGGTAAATCCTCTGGAGCTCAAGTGGTTAATATAATTTATAAACAAGAGAGTCTGGGATTAAAAATCCCATTTCAGTCTTTGCAGATGACAACAAACTGTGCAGTGGAATAACGTCCTTACAGGATGTCTCCAATTTACAAGCCGACCTTAATGCACGGTTTAATTGGGCAACTATGTTGCCACTGAGGTTTAATGTTGATAAATGTAAGGTTCTGCACTTGGGGGCTAAGAATATGCATGCATCATACATACTGGGGGGGGGGGTACAATTGTGGAAATCATTGGTGGAGAAGGACCTGGGAGTTCTGGTAGATCACAAGCTTAATAATGGCATTCAATGCAAAGCTGCGGTTTCTAAAGCGAGCAAAATCCTCTCTTATATTAAGAGGTATAGACTCCAGAGAGAGAGATATCATTTTACCCCGGTACAAATTAGTAATACCTCATCGGGAATACACAGTTCAGTTTTGGGCACCAATTCACAAAAAGAACATTGGGGAACTGGAGAAAGTACAGAGAAGGGCAACCAAACTGATACGAGGCATGGAGGAGATCAGCGATGAGGAAAGATTAGAGGAACTGAATTTATTCTCTCTTGGGGAGATTAAGGGGGGATATGATCAACATGTATAAATACATGCCAAATTTAATTTCCAAAACATGGAAAGGTTTCTTCACAGTGAGAGCAGTGAAAATGTGGAATAGACTCCCTCAAGAGTTGGTTCTGGCCAGCTCAGTGGATTGCTTTAAAAAAAAAGTCCTGGATTCTTTCCTAGATACAGAGAATATAACTGGATACTAATATTTACAGGTAAAGTTGATCCAGGGAATATCAGATTGCCCCTTGGGGGATCAGGAAGGAATTTTTTTTCCCTGCAGTAGCAAATTGGATCAGGTTTTGCTGTTTTTTTTGGCTTCCTCTGGATCAACTATGGGTATAGGATTATAACTTTTTTTTTTTTTTAATGGTTGAACTGGATGGCCTTTTGTCTTTTTTCAGCCAGACTAACTATGCAACTATAAAAAATTGGCAGGTCTTCAATTGGAAACGCCCTAGGACAGTGAGGAATAGTCTATCAAATTCAATACGACCATCAATAGGCCCCAATAAAAACATAACAATGTTCCCCATAAAGAAATAAGGTAAATACTCATGTTCCCCCATATAAATTAAAGGTCATACCACCTGTATACAAAAAGCCATCAAAAGTACCTCTGTCAATCCTGTTACACCTATGCAAGTGCAAAATAAATCTACTGAAATATTCAGCCAAAAATTATGAACAGATATACAGAACCTACCTGGCCGCCAATTTGACTGGTTAATGAAAATTTACCCTCTACCATACCTTCTGTTAAATATAAATAAGTAGCAGTTTCCAGAATAAAGATAGTATTGAATGCCCTTGTTGAGGAGGCTTGGAAAAATGGGGTGCTGAACAAGAGAGAATCAGTTTTTACTGCTTTCAGAGTGCAGCACTCCATATTTATATCACCTTCCCAAGGTTCACAAATCGCTGATTAACCCTCCTCGAAGGCTCATTGTGGCAAGTACTAACAGTTTCCTCAGTGGACTTTCACAATACATTGACTTTTTTTTTTTCAGCTAATTGTGTCTAGATTACCATCTTACATTTGCAATTCGGGACACATTTTTGAGTTATTGAAATCTTATTCATGGGAAGGTGGTTACCATTGAGCTTCTTTGGACATTACATCATTGTATACGTCCATTCCCCATCAAGTTGGTCTGACTGCTTTGTGTTCTTTTTTTCTAGAGATCCTCTAATGAACAGTTCCTGTTAGAGGCCACCAGGTTCTGCCTAGAACATAATTATTTTTTGTTTGCAGATCAATTTTATTTACAAATCCACGGAACAGCCATGGGGGACAATTTTGCCCTGGTATATGCTAATATTGCTATGGGTTTATGGGAGAAAAAATATTTGGAACAATCCCTTTGCCCAACACATAATCTTCTATGGGAGGTATATGGATGACATTGTCATAATTTGGTGTGGTGTCCCAGACATTTTCCATCCTTTGTCTCCCATTGCAATAATAATCCATTGGGTTTCCAGTTCACTTCAGCGTTCAATTTTGATAAACTACCGGTAGTTTTTCTAGACCTGATAATAACCATGATAGTAACCAGCAATGGCAGGTAATTCGTATCTTCATTATAACAGTTGTCGTCACCCTACCTGGTAAGACAATATTCCTAGTGGACAGTTCCATCGGCTCAAGAGGACCTGTTCCAGAACTGAAGACCATCTTTTATAAGGCTAAAAAAATAAATTTAGAGAAAAGGGTTATCCTGATGACTTAATTTTGGAGGCACAAGATAAGCATCGGTGTGCCTTTCCAAAAACATACAAGTCACATATGAATGACCCCAAATCTGTTAGATTTATCACTGGCTTTACCAACAAATACAGAGCTATATATGGTATCATTTAAAAACACTAGAATGTTCTACAGCTTGATTCTAAGTTAGGCCCATCATTACCTACTGCTCCTACAAGAACTTTCAAATGAGCTTGTAAATTAAAAATTATCCTTGCACCCAGTAAATTGACATCTTATGCTGGAAAAATTAAAGTGTCTTCCGATATTTGCTGCTACAAGTATTTTCATAACAGAGTAGGCATCTACTAAATCCGCAAAAAGGGCTGTCTTATTCACCTTGGATGATCAAGTATTTCAGACAGTAAAGGCAACGAATATGCCATAAAACGGTTTATTACATGCTCATCTGATCATGGTATATATGTGTTACGTTGTCCTTGTAAATTGTTATATATGGGACACACAAAATTTACATTACGCAAATGAATAGGCGAGCACCGCCGACTGATTACAGATGGGTATGACAAACAGCGTTCTTGCCATTTTCATCATCATCACAATAAAGATTTTAAAGCTTTAGAGGTTACGGTCATAGAATGCATCAATGATAGATCTCTAATTCTGAATGAAAGAGTCTTCCCTCCTATGTAGGAGGGAAACCTTCTGGATTTTCAAATTGGGTTCTATGGCACCCAATGGACTCAATGAAGATCCAGAAGTACATGGTGTGATATAGTTTCAGGTATACTGGTAGAGATATGCATATATAATATACACACACAAATTATTTTGGATACTACTTTCCAGCTTCATGTGGCTTTATTGTGGGTATATGTGTTGCTGTATATGGTTTTTATTACACGTGTTGTCTTATTTTTATTCTATTTTGTAATTTTGAGATTATTGGCTGTCAACACCTCTAAAAGCGTGCTAATTTTTTTTAATTATTGCTATATCCATGTTTTTTTACTGTTCTACATAATTATACAGGTTGTTTATATACATTGTCTATAGGGGGCATATTGTGGCAGAGGTGACAATTTGTTCATTAATTTCTGAATCAAGTTCTTAATGCACGACTGGTAGACTAGTCTTGGCATTATGTGCCTTTAAGATCCTCCATTTTAATCCTCTATGCCTGCCCATTTCCAAATACAGCCCTTTAAACTCCAGTCCCCTGCAGTTGCCTTTTAACTTTTATAAAGCACTACCGAGCAAAATGCATCATCGTGGCAAGCATTCCTTTCTCCCCCACTCACTCTGGGCATCCAGCCTTAATCCACTGAAAGCCCGAGACTTTGTCTCTGCCTGTTTGCGGTCCATCTGACGCTACTTCCGGTGTGCAGTTAGGAGGTCACTTCTGATGCGTGACTCAAACCAGCAGAGCTGGAGACTCTGGAAGCCGGTATTCATATCCATTGCCTTTCCATCCACACCTTGGCAATCGGAAGGCCAAACATTTTAGAGGGGTACCTCCAGTGTCAGCAGCACATTGACCCTATGCCATCATACCAGTCTCTCCAGCAAGCATGACTACACAATGGTATGTGATTCTTAACAGCACGGTGCCATTTTTATCTCTGCCTACAACATGGTTCAGATGATATGAGTTGCCTTACCTTTCAGACAGTTTTTAATACGGTCTGTTGGATATAAAATATATTAAACTTATCTTCTATCACTACCTGGGACTACACGTGTTTTTGCTGAATATACCATGAATAGGTGTGGACACTCCAATGGACCCAGCACCATTGTGTGGCCTTTTCCATAGTGCACCTTGATATAAATTTGTTTGAAAAATCTCAATGGCTTCTATGTGTGGCTCCATTGCTGTTCAGATGAGTGATGGGATGTTTTCTCGCTGACAGAAACACGGTCTAACATCAGTTGCCAGCAAGGCAGCTACATTTCATTTATCCAGCCAGTAAGGGAGTGAAACATGGAAAAGGGAGATTATTTTACCCTGTTTAACTTTTTATAGAGATACTGTTGCCACAGGCTGTTATTCTGTCCATGTCCTAAAAACAGCAGTTACCTTGGACCAATGTGTACCAATTGGTTTACACACTCCTGGGTACAGCCATCCCAAAAAAACCCCAAAGAGGTATTATTGAACCTGAAACCCGCACATTGCACCGACTCGCAATTTCACCTCACATTCCTTTTTACTACGGATAAGCAGGTTCTTGCCAAAGCATGGTGCCCCCCCACCTCCAAGGGCTCACAGGTGAAACAAAAGACATCATGGTTTCTGTTGAATAAACATCATGGCCACAATCCCCAATGATTCAATGCACATACAGTTGTGACCAAAATTATTCAACCCCCAATGCTGTAAAGGGGTTTAGGGACTATAGTGTACATTTGGAATTGTATTCAGAATCAAATCCTACAAGGACGTTGTAACTACCCAAATGCAACTAAAATGACATCAATTGTTTATGTAATACAGTAGTAAATGGTTCTTATGTGGTTTCTTCATTGCCACAATTATTCAACCCCTTAAAGACTACCACTCTGAAGAACAGAGGTTCATACAGGTGCTTTCCATCAGGTATTGAAAACACCTGTGGATGTCACCGAGCAGCAATCAAGCATAATAAGCACCAATTAGGCAGCTTTAAAATGACTGTGATACTCAGCTCCTTCTAGACATTTACTGGTGTGGTTACAAACATGGTGAAGGCAAGAGAATGGTCCAGGAAGACAAGAGAAGAGGTGATTTCTCTTCACAGGAAGGGCAATGGCTATAAGAAGATTGCAAAGATGTTAAACATACCAAGAGACACCTTAGGAAGCATCATTCGCAAATTCAAGGCAAAGGGCACTGTTGAAACGCTACCTGGTCGTGGCAGAAAGAAGATGCTGACTTCGACTGCTGTGCGCTACCTGAAGCGTAGAGTGGAGAGAAGTCCCCGTGTGACTGCTGAGGAACTGAGAAAAGATTTGTCAGATGTGGGTACAGAAGTTTCAGCCCAGACAATAAGACGCACACTGCGTAATGAAGGCCTCCGTGCCAGAACTCCCAGGCGTACCCCCTTGCTGTCTCCAAAGAATAAGAAGAGTCGACTGCAGTATGCCAAAAGCCATGTGGACAAACCACAAAAGTTGTGGGATAGTGTTCTGTGGACTGATGAAACAAAATTAGAACTGTTTGGGCCCATGGATCAACGCTATGTTTGGAGGAGGAAGAACAAGGCCTATGATGAAAAGAACACCTTGCCTACTGTGAAGCATGGTGGAGGGTCAATCATGCTTTGGGGCTGTTTTGCTTCTGCAGGTACAGGGAAGCTTCAGCGTGTGCAAGGTACCATGAATTCTCTTCAGTACCAGGAGATATTGGATGGAAACGTGATGCAGTCCGTCACACACCTGAGGCTTGGGAGACGTTGGACCTTTCAACAGGACAATGATCCCAAGCATACCTCCAAGTCCACTAGAGCATGGTTGCAGAGGAAAGGCTGGAACATTTTGGAGTGGCCATCGCAGTCACCAGACTTAAATCCGATTGAGAACCTCTGGTGGGACTTAAAGAAAGCAGTTGCAGTGCGCAAGCCTAAGAATGTGACTGAACTGGAGGCCTTTGCCCACGAAGAATGGGCGAAGATACCCGTAGATCGCTGCAAGACACTTGTGTCAAGCTATGCTTCACGTTTAAAAGCTGTTATAACTGTAAAAGGATGCTGTACTAAGTACTAAGATTGAATGTCACTTGGGGGTTGAATAAAACTGATAATGCTGTGAGCACAGAAAAGACATTTGTGGTTATTTCATTATAACTGTTATGTTATATTTGTCTGACCTACAAGTGCCTCTTTAATGTAAATGTAAGCAAGATGACTGAATGATCAAAAGCAATGTCAAACTGGCCAAAACACTCAATTTCAGTGGGGGTTGAATAATTTTGGTCACAACTGTATATGAACAGATTTGGACCCTCTGGTCAAAACCATTAGGTAGGTAATATTTGCTCCACTCACTGCTAATCATATGGTATGCCAGACCAAAAGGACAACAAGAAACCAGGACCTACCCCCAGTTAACCCCCCCCCCCCGTCTCTACACCCAACTAGTCTCTCTCTCTCCCTCATTTTTCGGTTTTACCTGTGCATTTCTGGACCCCCTTCTCTACCCATCTTATCTCAGTCTGCAGGATTTCTGGTTCATGAGGTATGCTCAACACATGCCTTCTTCACCCTTATCTGCCTCCATTCCTCAACACAGCCATATCCCCTTCTACTGAACTATAGTGTTCTCCAGGGAAAGGGGGGAACACAATGACTACTGCTAGCAGCTATAGTTGCTGGTAATAATCTCATGAAAACTCTGACATGCTTGTTCTTCCAAAGTCATACAACAATCAAATTGGGTACAACAGCCTACCCATAGAAGGTTCGAATCGCAACCAGTCCCTGTTGAACTGGCCGAGATTTGAACCATCTATGGTTGACATTAGTCTTGCTTATCCAGTGGGCTACATTATTATGATTATACAGGATTTATATAGTGTCAACAGTTTGCGCAGCGCTTTAAAAAATGAAGGTAGACATTACAGTTGCAATACAATTTGGTACAAGAGGAAACAGAGGGCTCTGCTCGTTAGAGCTTACAATCTAGGAGGCTATGTGACTCAAAACATAACCATCCTTAGCTACAAGAGACTTAAAGAAGTTTGATCTGAGTGATCACATGACCACCGATCCCTCAGTTCTCTGTCTTCTTGGAGCGGAGAGCAGTGATTGTCAGTCACCACTCTGCCTTCCAGCACTCACTGGAGTGCAGGGCTGGAAAGGGGCGGGCACAGCTGGCCTCGGATCTCAAGATGCGCACTGAGAGCCACAGCCAGATATCAATCAGGCATCTGGGTGGAACCCAATATGGTCAGGATCCTTCCAGAGCTTGGAGAAGCCTTGTGATGTTGTCAGCTGACAGTGGCTATAGCCCACTATAAACCGATTCGGAGTCACAGGAGTGCAAAGATAAGTGCACTCCGGTGACCCACAGGAGAAATATGGCCAAAAAGAGCTTTGGCCATAGTTCTCTTTTAAATACCCTAAGAAAGAGGAGGAATTGTTTTCTGCAGGGTACACCCTCTGCTGTAGATTGGGTCTGCTGTAGGTTGGGTCTCCCACTCACATTGTTATATATTACCCTCTCTTCTGTTACCATATTTTTCGCCGTATAAGACGCACTTTTTCTTCCCCAAAACTGGGGGGGAAATGTCAGTGCGTCTTATGGGGCGAATATGGAGCGGCCGGTCCGGTATTTCCACCGCGGCCGTGTCAGAATACCGGGCCGGCCGCTCAGCTCTGCAGCGGGACCTTATCTGTTCCTCTATCCAGCGGCATGCTGTCTTCCCGGCTTCTGTAGTGTGGGCACTGGGCATGACAGCCGGGTGCCAAGTGCGCATGCGCAAGAAGCGGTGCTTTTTGTGAATGGTAAGGCGGTACCTGGGACACATGACAGATCCCAGAAGCCGCCGGACCAATCACAAAGCGTAAGTGCTTCTCACTCATGCGCACTGGGCACCCGGCTGTCATGCCGAGCGCCATTACAGAAGCCAGGAAGACAGCACGCAGCTGGATCGAGGAACAGGTAAGATCAAACAAAAACTCTGCGGAAGTAAGAGCGGGTACCTGTCAAATTCAGGTACCCGCTCCCCACCTCCCCAAAGGTCAGCAGTCATCTGTACTGTCCGCAGTCTCTGGTCATCCCCTGTGCTGTCCGCAGTCTCTGGTCATCCCCTGTGCTGTCCGCAGTCTCTGGTCATCCCCTGTGCTGTCCGCAGTCTCTGGTCATCCCCTGTGCTGTCCGCAGTCTCTGGTCATCCCCTGTGCTGTCCGCAGTCTCTGGTCATCCCCTGTGCTGTCCGCAGTCTCTGGTCATCCCCTGTGCTGTCCGCAGTCTCTGGTCATCCCCTGTGCTGTCCGCAGTCTCTGTGCTGTCCGCAGTCTCTGGTCATCCCTGTGCTGTCCGCAGTCTCTGGTCATCCCTGTGCTGTCCGCAGTCTCTGGTCATCCCTGTGCTGTGTCTGCAGTCCATTAGTTCAGAGTTTTTTTTTTCCTGTTTTCTGCCTCTAAAACTTAGGTGCGTCTTATGGTCAGGTGCATCTTATACGGCGAAAAATACGGTAATACTCTTGAATTACTAAATATTTGCAAATGTATGTTTGAAAACTTCAATAAAGATTTATATAACTGAAAAATAGCCACTGCCTCAGGCAACAATTTCCTTTCAACCCTTTCCTTTTGATACGGCTGATAAAGTCTGTTGTTCTAAGTGTTATTTATGCCCACAGCAACAAATTAGGTTTCAGAATGCTGAAAAGTACTGGATTTTGTAGATATTTCTCATAGTTCATGTATATGGGAAACTTTCTGGGTTTAGATTTTTCTAAGCAGCAAAAGGAACTTACACTTGTCATTTGAATTTGACATATTTCACCTTTTACCTACTGTATCAGCCTCCTTATGGTGACATAGGAATGTCTCTAGTGATTTATATTTCCTACCTACCTTCCTAGAGTGATATCTTGTATCCCAATCCCTTGGCTAGCCATAAGCTAACCATACACTTTTTTTTTTAAACTAAAATATAAAAAGGGAAGAAGAATGTTTTTTAAACATTTTCTCAGTTTTCAAAGTTGATGGGGATGAATCAGTGATCATTTGATGAGCCCATAAAAAAATAAAAAAATAAATAAATAATAATAATAAAAAAAAAGTTTTTTCCTTTTCTATGAAAGCAAAAGATTCTAGTAGCATGTATGGCCCTCACTCTCGAAAAATGAAAGGTTTTGCAATATATTGAGATAATGCTGGAATAAAAAAAACAAACAAACACTTTCATCTAGACAGAACTTTCATGGTCATGAACAATCGCTCATTTAAACAAATATGTATGGTATGGGAATGTACGAAAAAGATAAAGAAACATATGACTAAATTTATATTTTAAATGCATATTTAGATTTATAAATAAGTTCTAGTAGCTTGCAATATATCTAGTATAGCCACTATAACCCCAGGGTCACATTGCATTATCACATGCTCGAACTATTTTTCAGAAATCTGAATGAACGATAGATCGATATTCTAACAGTGTATGGCAAATTTAAAAAAAAAAAAAAAAAAAAAAAAAAAAAAAAAAAATCACACCAAGACGATATCGTAACCAAATAAAAAGGCACACTAAACCTAGAGGCAGAAAATCTGAAATAAACACTTCACCCACTCTGACAGTACTCCTAGCGCAGAGAATTAGTAAGGTGGGCCATACTGTCCTCTCATTCTAATGCTATTACTTTGGTTTTAGTTGTACAAACCCAGAGCGGGTGAACTATACAATACCACCTAGTAAAGTGCAAAATAAATGTGCATTCACTTTAACTGAATGCATCTTTATTTTGCACTTTACTAGATGGTTCATTCAGACTATTATTCATTATACATGCATGATGTTCATTGATTTATTATTTCTTTATATGCACCACTGGTTTCGTTTTTGAGTTATACTGTATATTGTTTTATGCGCAAACAGACATTCGATGCAAATTTCAGCCCAGTTTACACTTACGTGTAATTCTTTGTAAATGTGTTTTGTTATTTTCGGTGGAAGGCTTTGACACCAGGTTGGGAGCAGCAGCAGGAACACTGCTTATTGCACAGAAACAGTAGTTCTATAGCGCTGGTTTTTCACTTTTTTTTTTATACAATACCACTACCGAAACTCAACATACAAAAGGAAAAACAACAAAATAGACCTGACAGGATTGCAAGCTGGGTGGTGGTCTGGAAAGGTTTATTATAGATGAGAATATGTTGGTGACAGTCACATTTATGTGTGGGTGTCAATATTTTACTTCAAGTTGCCCTGGGCCATGACCTGTGTAGGATATGCAGAAGTCAGCCCTTGTTTTTAACACCAATGACTTACAGATTTACGAATTCTTTCTTCTACCAAGTCTATCATTTGGCACCCAGTGGCAAGCGTGATTAGTATGTAAATGTGACTACTTCAGCACAAACTACACCCAAAACTGCTGCGAGACTATTAAAAACTTGCTCAATATTTAAATTAAACCTACAGTTGTAGGATTCATCCTCTTCTTTTCTAGGGAGGAGTCCAAACCAGACAGAAATACATTTTATAATATATATATATATATATATATATATATATATATATATATATATATCTCTCTCTATCTATATATCTATATATATCTCCAATTAAACTCCTGGGATATTAATCTGGTCAGTTAAGTAGCAGAGGGGTAATCAGTTTCAGCTGCTTTGGTGTTAGTGAAATTAACAACAGGTGCACTAGATGGACAACAATGAGATGACCCCCAAAACAGGAATGGCTTTACAGGTGGAGGCCATTGACATTTTTTTCTCTACTCATCTTTTCTGACTGTTTTTCATTAGTTTTGCATTTGGCCAGGGTCAGTGTCACTACTGGTAGCATGAGGCGAAACCTGAACCCAACGGAGAAATAGTAAAGTACCTCCTGCGCTGGTACAGGTTAACTATAAGAAATGCTTTTGAATAAGCTGCCAGCACTAAAATGCCTCAACCTGGGCACAACAAAAATGTCAATATGTACCAGAGTAGTGCGGCGCTACTAATAACAATGTACCGACACAAACAAGTCACACATAAATACATGCAATGACAATAATGAATATGTTCACACTCCCCCTCCTAGCTGGGGTGCCCCCTCACCTTCCGGCCCTGTTTTTGCCGATCATCCATGCAGTACACCCATAGTGTGGTGTAAAAGCCTAATTACATCTTTTAAACATGAGTGGGCAATTTTATTTATGTAGCTTGTAGCAATAAAACGATTTTACACTATGTTGGCCATTCTCTGTCTTACTATCGGGACTGTGTAAGGAGAGGTACATGTGCAGGAGTAGCACGAGTGGCTGGAGGTGTAAGGCTACGGTCACACTAGCGTTGTGTGCAGGCGGCAGAGGCGTTTGGGAAGCGTTTTTACCGCTTCCCAAACGCTTCTGACAATTCTGCACATTACAGCACATGGTGCTGTTCTAACGGGAGCGTTAGCGTCGCGTCAAAACGGACGCCTCTGGTCGAGGGAGGAGTTGAAGCCTCCTATTCTAGTCTATAGTGCCGCTCCGCAAATGCCCGACCGGCGTTTGTGATGCGGTTGCGGGGCGTTTGCGGAGCGGTAACACCATTTAAAACTTCATTATAGGGGTTTGCGGAGTGTTTTTAAATGCTCGGCAAACACCTAGCAACCGCCGCTAAACCGCGCATGCGGCGTTTGCCGAGCATTAAAAAACGCTCCGCAAATGCCGGACCAACGCTTGCCAAACGCTATAGGGGCGTTTGGCAAGCTTTGGTAAAACAGTCAAGTGTGAACGAGCCCTAATACTACTAATGAGGAAAAGAGTACCACCACCATTGCTTAGAAGATTACCTAGGACTGGGAGGACCGTAGCATTGATTCATAAGGCTCATTGGTCCCACGGGGCCTGGGCCAGAAGGTGAGGGGGCACCCCAGCTTTTAAGGATTTGGCACAGTAGCTGCACAAGCACCAGAGAATCACCTGCATGCTATTTGATGTTAAGCCATCTGTGTGGACTGCTTATTCTGCAGCACGTAGCATATGATGAGATAATATGTACTAGTATTTTTTTGCATGTTTTTTTGCACAGTTCACTGAATTTCCACATCCCCCAGGGGATGCACATATTGTGTTTGCATGTTAATATGATCCCTCAGGTGAGGATCTAGGAGGGGGAGTGTGAACATATTAATTATTGTCATTGCATGTATTTGTGTGTGACTTATTTGTGTCGGTACATTGTTATTAGTAGTGACGCACTACTATATGGTATATATGGACCCAATGGAGGTTGCGTAGGCAGTCCAACTCCTCCAGGATGGCACATCAATACGTGCCATGGCCAGAAAGTTTGCTATGTCTCCCAGCACAGTCTCAAGAGCATGGAGGAAATTCCAGGAGACATGCAGTTACTCTAGGGGAGCTGGACAGGGCTGTAGAAGGTCCTTAACCCATCAGAAGGACCGGTATCTGCTCCTTTGTGCAAAGGATGAACAGGATGAGCACTGCCAGAGCCCTACAAAATGACCTCCAGCAGGCCACTGGTGTGAATGCCTTTGACCAAACAATCAGAAACAGACTTCATAAGGGTGGCCTGAGGGCCCAACATCCTCTAGTGGGCCCTGTGCTCACTGCCCGGCACATAAAGCTTGATTGGCATTTGCCATTGAACACCAGAATTGGCAGGTCCGCCACTGGTTCCTTCTGCATTTCACAGATGAGAGCAGGTTCACCCTGAGCACATGTGACAGACATGAAAGGGTCTGGAGAAGCCATGGAGAATGTTATGCTGCCTGTAACATCGTTCAGCATGACCGTTTTGGTGGTGGGTCAGTGATGGTTTGGGGAGGCATATCCATGGAGGGACGCACAGACCTCTACAGGCTAGACAATGGCACCTTGACTGCCATTAGGTATTGGGATGAAATCCTTGGACCCATTGTCAGACCCTACGCTGGTGCAGTGGGTTCCTCCTGCTGCACAATGCCCAGCCTCATGTGATGAGAGTATTCCGAAATTGTCAGGCATGCATACAAGCATGTGGGGGCCATACAAACTACTGAGCACCATTCTGAGTTGCTGCAATGAAATTTCAGCAAAATGGACTAGTCTGCAGCATAATTTTTTCACTTTGATTTTCAGGGCGTCTTTGAATTCAGTCCTCTGTAGGTTGATCATGTTCATTTCCATAAAATGATGGGGCATCCTGATGTTTCTAACACATTACCCATTTCATATCAGTATAGATATCCAGCATGATATTTTTACCTATTGAGATCTGTGTTTTTAAAAAGTATTCCTTTAATTTTTTTGAGCAGTGTATATACACACACAGTGTGTATATGTATATATATATATATGTGTGTGTGTATGTGTGTGTGTGTGTTAGTACACATTCGCACAACACACACACACACAGAAATACAGGCAGCTCTGGAAAAAAATAAGAAACAATGATTAAGTTGCCAGAAAGAAAGTCTTTATTGCAGCAATGCCACAAAAAGCCTGGTTACAATATACCCAACACCACCTTGACACACCTTAGCTCATAGCACACTGAAATCTGGAATGAAAAAAACAAAATACAGCTCTTTGATCACAATCATAAGCGCCATCTTTGGAAAGGGGTCACAAAGGTCTATAGCGACAAGAATACCATCCCCACTGTGAAGCATGGTGGTGGTTCACGGATGTTTTGCAGTGTGTGAGCTCTAAAGGTATTCGGAATCTTGGAAAATTGATAGCAAGATGAATGCAGAATGTTATCAGAGAATACTGGCAGATAATTTGCATTCTTCTGTACGAAAGCTATGCATGGGACAGTCTTGAACTTTCCAGCATAACAATGACTCTAAGCACAAGGCCAATTTGACCCTCCAGTGGTTACATCAGACAAAGCTGAAGGTTTTGGAGTGGCCATCACAGTCTTCTGTCCTGAATATCATTGAGCCACTCGAGAGATCTCAAACATGTGGTTCATGCAAGACAACCAAAGACTTTGTATGGCCTTGAGGCATTTTGCTAAGACGAATTGGCAGCTCTACCACCTGCAAGAATTTGGGGCCTCATAGACAACTATTACAAAAGACTGCACGCTATCATTGATGCTAAAGGGGGCAATTCACATTATTAATAACGAAGGGTATGCAGACTTTTGAACAGGGGGCATTTCATTTGTTTACTTGTTGCCATGTTTTGTTTTATGATTATGCCATTCTGCTATGACCTACAGCTGAATATGAATCACATAAATAAAAGTGTTTTTCCCGCTCACACTGGTTTTCTTTACAAATGGTACTATATTATATATATATATATATATATATATATATATATATATATATATATATATATATATATATATATATATATATATATAAACAAATTCTCTAAGGGTATGCAAACTACTACCACTGCAAATATTTTTTTTTTTTATAGGCAAGTACAAAATACTGTGTTATAAAATAGCAGCAGAGATAGACATGAACAAATATCATATTAAAGTGGAGTCAGAGCACCCAGTGCTGCAACCCCCCCCCCCCCAACCCCACCGATTGGGTGCTGGTGCCGCCATCTTGACTAAGGGAAACCAGCAGGTAGAAAAAAAAAAAAAAGGAAAGGAAAGAAAAAGGGAAAGAAAAGAAAAAAAGGAAAAAAATGAAAAAAAGGAAAGAAAAAAAAGGAAAGAAACAGGAAAGAAAGAAAAAAGGGAAAGAAAAGAAAGAAAAAAGGGAAAAAAAAAAAAAAAGGAAAGAAAAAAGAAAAAAAAAGAAGGAAAGAAAAAAAAAGAAGGAAAGAAAAAAAAAGAAGGAAAGAAAAAAAAAGAAGGAAAGAAAAAAAAAGAAGGAAAGAAAAAAGAAGGAAAGAAAAAAAAAGGAAAGAAAAAAAAAGGAAAGAAAAAAAAAGGAAAGAAAAAAAAAGGAAAGAAAAAAAAAGGAAAGAAAGAAAAAAAAAAGGAAAGAAAAAAAAAAGGAAAGAAAAAAAAAAGGAAAGAAAAAAACGAAAGAAAGAAAAGGAAAGAAAAAAACGAAAGAAAGAAAAAAGGAAAGAAAGAAAGAAAAGGAAAGCCATTTTACAATAAAAAAAACAAACAAAAAAACCACAACAATGTATATAAATAAATGCAAAGATTTGCAACTGTGATCAGTGGATTGTGCAGAGGCTTCTGCAGACTATTCCTCCAACTCCCAGGCAATATGGACCTAACGTATTACTGTGCTGGAAGAAGTAATCCTTTGACTATGAGTGAAGTGACATCACCACACTAGTGCCCCATTGAGATCCGCAATTCCCTCCACCAAAGTGGCAGATGAGACTTATTTTTTTCCTTCACAAGTCCCTGTGCAGCAACCAAGAATGAAAAAGGAAAAAAATAAAAAAAAAACCTCCAAATATGCTTTGGGAGAAGAACTCTGTAGGTCATGTAAGTGGGAGGCAGGCTGCGGAATGGCACCATTTTCCATGTTACAACCTAAATTTGGGTGTAACATGAAACACGGTGTGAAAGGTAGAATTAGCCTTTAAAATTACTTTCGGACAAACCCAGCAATTGAAAACAAATTGCAATTTTCTCTTTTAGGCCTCGGCATGCATTAAAGGACACACTTTTGTGAGCTAAAGTGCATTGTCTTAAGGCAGTCTATTCAGTTGGGAGGGAAGGGAAGCCATATTGAAAAAAAAAAATGCAAAGATTTGCAACTGTGATCAGTGGATCGTGAGTGCAGTGCAAAGGCTTCTGTAGACTATTCCTCCAGCTCCCAGTCAATACGGACCTACCGTATTACTGTTCTGGAAGAAGTAATCCTCTGACATCACCACACTAGTCCCCCATTGAGATCTGTGGTTACCTCCACAAAAGTGCGGATGAGACTTATAGTTTTTTCATTCACAAGTCTCTGTGCAGCTACCGAGAATGAAAAAAGGTAAAAATAATAATATAAAAAAAAAAAAAAAAAAAAAAAAAAAAAAAAGCGGAGTTCCATCTGAAAAAAGGAAAAAAAAAAAAGTCAGCCGTTATACGTAGCTGCTGACTTTTAAAATACAGGCAATTACCTGTACCTCGATCCAGCTGTGTTTTCTCTCCCTGTCGCCGGCATCTTCAGTGTGGGCACCCGGCTGTGACAGCTTTTGGCTTCATAGCCGGGTGCCCACTGTGCATGCGTGAGAAGCGCTGTGCTTTGTAAATGGCCCCGTAGTATTCTGGGACCTGTCACATGTCCCAGAAGACAACCGGGGGGGGGGGGGTACAATTTCTTCTTCCGATTGCCTAGGCAATCGCAGCAGAGGTGGGAGTGGGTACCTGTCGAATTTGGGTACCTGCTCCCCAAAAGGTGTCAATTCTTAATGGGGGGCAGGGGACAAAGGCTTAAAGCGGAACTTCCCCTTTTGGGTGTAGCTCTGCTTTAATTGAACAAGCTGAAGTTAGAAGCAGATTGGCTGCCATGCACAGCTGCACCAGATTGAGTGCTCCAGTTTTAGTAAATCTCCCCCAATATTTTTCACAGTAGCAGTTCTTCAAGAGTCCTCTCACATGGGCAGATCCGTTTAGCGGATCCACTTGCTCAGCGGGAAATCTCTCCACTGATCCCTGCTAAGCAAGTGGATGACAGTTCTGTGTCCCCTCCTCTGCTGCAGAGTGGAGACGGAGCTGCTCGCTCTCATCAATGGGAAGTCGGATGAAAACAGACCGCCTGTCCGGTTCCATCAGACCCGATCCGATGGACGAAAGGGGAATTGGATCCCAAACCGTCCCTTTTTTTGTGGGTCGGATCGGATGCCGGCTGGTGTAAACGGACAGGTCAGTTTACACCTGCGCTCCATAGAGGAGCATGGAGGTTCTGATCGGGTCCACCTGAAAAATGGACAGGAAGACCCAATCAGAACGTCCATGTAAAAGAGGCCTAAGCCTGTCCTGAATGAAAATTGAAGATATAACAAATAGAAACCTGATCATTATTGATCAAGGTCAGTATAGAAGCAACTGGATCAGTATGACAGCCAGGCAACAAGAGACTGCAATGGTAGCCTCCATATTCCTCTTATTAATACTATGGGGCATATTTATAAAGCAGTGAATGGGTCTGTCACCAAATTTTCACTGGTGGCAAATCAATCACTGTCATTTAAAAACAAATACTACAGGATGTTTCACTGCTTAATAAAAATAGGTGTCCAAGGCTGCCTATACCATCAAGGGCTTCCTGAACAAAAGAAATATAGCACACTCCTCCATCAATAATAAATTGTATAGATGGATGAATCTCCTGTGCTGGCTATTGTATTCCAACTGCTGTCACCCGTGGCTGTCAGAACACCCGCACAGTGGCTTCTTCCAAAGCTCTAACGAGTAGGGCCCGGTTTCATCTTGTACCAAATTGTATTGTAACTATTGTCTGCCTTCATTTTGTAAAGCGCTGCACAAACCGTTGGCGCGATATCGATCTATCCATCCATTAAGTCGTATCCGACCCTTGGCGATTGCATGGACCGTCACTCGTAAGACTTTTTCCATGAATTCTCTTAGCAATTATTTTACAGGGTAGGTTGCCAGGTCTTTCCCCAACCCCTACCATGCAGGAGATCCCACGTGGCCAGGGATGAAACTAGGGCAATTTAGACAGGAGCCAATTAACCTACCAGCATGTCTTTGGAGTGTGGGAGGAAACCGGAGTATCCGGAGGAAACCCACGCAAGCACAGGGAGAACATGCAAACTCCAAGCAGGAGGCGCCATGGTTGGGAATCAAACCCATGACCCATTTACTGCACGGCAGACGTGCTAACCACTAAGCCACTGCGCTGCCCCATATTGGTGTGATATAAATCCTGTATAATAATCCGATTGGATGCTGCTGTTCTGCCAACAATTTTCTGCCCGACTCCTTCAATAAACGTTGAACAATCAATTTTTGTTGAGCTGACAGAGGCACCCACAGCTCAAATTTTAGACAATTCAGCAGGAATTGCCCAAAATTCAAGTTGTATATGGCAGCTCTAAAGCAGTATAAAATCCAAAAATTATAATATATTGCAGCTTACCAATCACAGAAGTGGTGGCTGCATTTGTTTTCTTTTATTTGGATTTTACTTCTGTTTTCAACTGATGATCTGGCCAGTAACACACCTCGTGTGTTAGTGAGACACAACTCTGGATGAATGAGCATAGGAGGCACAGTAAATAGCAGCATTGTCAATCGGGGGGGAGGGGGCTGTTCAATGTATTAGCCGATTTAAAAACAGTAACTAATTGAAGCCAATCTGCAGCGAAAATGTACGTTACAGCAACAGCCCCCCCCTTTTGGGATAAAGGTTTTACATAAATAAAAGCTGATCATTTTAACCACCCCTGCCAGTGGTAAATGGATTATTTATCCATGTAAACTGATACAATCTGCTGGAGAGCGTGAGTGTTTGAGAAGAGCCTTCCTGGCAGGATTATCAGATGAAAATAGAAGACTGAAAAAAGAAAACAAATGCAGCCATCACATTTAAGAATTGGTAAGCTGCAATATAAAAAAAATGCTTGCTTTTGGGTTTAATATTGCCTTAAATCAGTTGTAAAGGCAGAAGTATTTTTTAGCTTCATGTATTCTATGCATAAACGTAAAAAACCTTGTGTGCAGCATCCCCGTACAGCCTCTCCCTTATACTAACCCGAGCCCCCTCACAATCCAGTGATGTGCTCATGAACCTTGGCAGTCCCGAGTCTCTCTTTCCTCATTGGCTGAGACACAGCAGCAGGAGCCATTGGTTCCTAATGATGTCAAGCACTATGGAAGAGAACAGGGCAAAACCGCTGCTATATGTGTCTTATGGAGCGGGGCTCAGGAGCAAGCATGCACCAGTGCCCCCATAGCAAGCAGCTTGCTATTAGGGCCACTGATCGGGGGGGGGGGGGGGGGGGGAGGAGCCAGGAGTGCCAACAGGGGACCAGAGAAGCAGATCAGGGCTGCTCTGTGCAAACCATTGCAGAGAGCAGGCAAGTATGACATGTTTGAAAAAAACAAAGAAAAAAAACCCAAAAAAAAACAACCAAAATGAACCTTTAGAATCACTTTAAGTTAACATGGGGTGTTATTATGAGGGCTGTACCAAAAGTAATAAAAAATGTGCATATTTATTAACTTACATAGGTCAATCAGATTTCACGTTGGTAGAACTCTTCTTTTTTTTTTTTCCTCATTGCAGGTAAATAATGGATTCCCAATGGAAATCTGCTGTCATTGAGTTCTTGATGGAGGGGTGCAGGCTGTACAATGTCTACAGAAAGTTTACGGAGAGGACACCATTGCCCAGAGCAATGCGCACAGATGGATGAAAGGGGAAACCAGCACTGAAGTCAAACCATGCAGTGGGAGACCCTCAATATTGAACAGCCTTCAACTTTCCTTTATCAAGAACTCAATTGCTCTGCCAACATGTGAAGTTTGAACAACCAATGGAAGTTAAAATTAAAAAATAAATAAATATTTGACCACTTTTGCATTGCTCTCGGCCAGGACACTAGGTCACAGAGCATGCATGTTCTCCGGTGATTACTTACCAATGTCCCTTTACTGGCACACAATCTGCGTTGCTGAACTGGTTCAGGGTTTTTCCGAGTATCTTCTCCCTTCTTTGTGATATGTAGACAAGCGTCAGGCAGGATTATGTGTAACATCTGTGTAAGTTACTCCCCTCAAGGTAGGGGAAGTTGTTTGTCAGCACTATCCCTTCTGACAGTTTGATACCATGTGTCGAAATTTCACACCAATGTTTAACAGGATTCTATAGGGAGCAAAGAAGCCTTCCATGCTTGCTTGTCAGGACATATTTTTTTTTCTCCTAACTAGCTACTAACAGGATTTATCAGTATATTAGACAGGATCACTTTTACTTAATGTCTGATAAAAAGAAATGTGTTGGGAATTTGTCAGCCTCGGCTTTGACACTTTTGGTGTGACGGGTTTGGGTGAACGGCCACACACATACACACCTGTTAGAACACCAAGGAAGAGCTGGCGGACATCAGAGAAAATATTTACACTCGATGGATTTTTCTTGTCACAAAGCAAACAGAAAAAAAAAAAAAATAATCAACTTTCACCTTGATAAAGTAAACCATTTTTGTAACACAAAGTGCACCTGTCACAAGAGTCTAAATCATGGACTTGTAGAAGGTGAAAAGCTGCTTCCAAAAAATTTGTAGGGGAAAAATTCACTTTTTGGCACTTTTCCACCCCATTTATCAGTCTGGTAGTTGCAGAAACTGGTGTCCTTAGTTTGAATCTTGGCCAGGACAGTATCCACATGGAGTTTGCCTGTTCTCTGGGGATTTCCTTTCATGTGTCAAATATACACAGATCAGCTATAACATTATGACCACCCACCTGATTCTGAAACAGTCCTGACCCGTCAAGTCATGGCCTCCACTAGATCTCTTAAGGTATGCTGTGGTATCTCACACCAAACTGTCAGTAGCAGATCCTCTAAGCCACCACCGATTGCCTTCTTCCCATAGCGCATCCTGGTGCCATCTCTTCCCCAGGATGGACACACACACACACACACACACACACACAAAATGGGATTCATCAGACTGGGCCACCTTTTTTCACTGCTCAGTCGTCCAGTTCTGATGCTCACGTGCCCATTGTAGGCATTTTTGGCTGTGGACACGGGTCAGTATGAGCACTAGGGGCATACGTACAGGGGTAGCAAATAAGACCCAGCCCCATGCCCTTGAGGGTCCCATGCAGCTCCCCTGGATAGGAAGGGTGGTGGGGGAGGCATATACACTATATTGCCAAAAGTATTAAGACACCCCTCCAAATCATTGGATTCAGGTGTTCCAATCACCTCCATGGCCACAGGTGTATAAAATCAAGTACCTGGGCATGCAGACTACTTCTACAAACATTTGTGATAGAATGGGTCACTCTCAGGAGCTCAGTGAATTCAAGCGTGGTACCGCGATAGGTTGCCACCTTTGCTATAAGTCCATCCATGAAATTTCCTTGCTACTAAATATTCCACGGTCAATGGTTAGTGATATTATAACAAGGTGGAAGTAACAGCAACTCAGCCACGAAGTGGTAGACCACGTAAAAATGACAGAGCGGGTCAGCGCATGCAGAAGAGCACAGTGTGCAGAAGTCGCCAACTGTCCGCACAGTTAATAGCTAAAGACCTCCAAATTTCATATGGCCTTCAGATTAGCACAACAGTGCATATAGAGCTCCATGGAATGAGTTTCTGTGGCCGAGCAGCTGCATCCAAGCTTTACATTACCAAGTACAATGCAAAGCGTCGGATGCAGTGGTGTAAAGCACACCGCCACTGGACTCTAAAGCAGTGGAGATGTGTTCTCTGGAGTGACCAATCACGCTTCTCGGTCTGGAAATTCCATGGATGTGTCTGGGTTTGGTGGTTGCCAGGAGAACGGAACTTGCCTGACTGCATTGTGCCAAGTGTAAAGTTGGGTGGAGGGGGGATTACGGTGGAGGGTTGTTTTTCAGGGGTTGGGTTTGGCCCCTTAGTTCCAGTGAAGGGAACTCTTAAGGCATCGGCATACCAAGACATTTTGGACAATTTCATGCTCCCAACTTTGTGGGAACAGTTTGGGGATGGCCCCTCCCTGTTCCAACATGACTGCGCACCAGTGCACAAAGCAAGGTTCAGAGAAACATGGATGAGCAAGTTTGGGGTGGAGAAACTTGACTGCCTACACAGAATCCTGACCTCAACCCGATAAAACACCTTTAGGATGAATTAGAGCAGAGACTGTGAGCCAGGCCTTCTCGTCTGACATCAGTGCCTGACCTCACAAATGCACTTCTGGAAGAATGGTCAAACATTCCCATAGACACACTACTAAACCTTGTGGACAGCCTTCCCAGAAGAGCTCAAGCTGTTATAACTGCAAAGTGTGAGCCAACTCAATATTGAACCCTACGGACTAAGACTGGGATGCCATTAAAGTTCATATGCGTGTAAAGGCAGGCGTCCCAATACTTTAGGCAATGTAGATGAACTGTTGCACTCCATTTTCTTCCTGCAGCTTTTCAGTGGCTGCAGATGGAAAAATGGAGAGAACCAGTTCCTCTAAATGCTGCCCTGCCACCCCTCCTATCCATCTCCTGTTGTGATCTGGCCTCGGTGTGATCCCCTGGTGTCCCACATTTCCTGCAGCGCTGTCTGGTTTCCCCCTACCCTCTCCCACTGGCTGCTGAGTAGGATGCTGGCTGGATGCAGATTCCTTCCTTGTCTTAACATCTTTATGAACAGAGGCAGTGATCGGTACCATGATTGCTTATTACAGCGATGATCATTGTACAGCTAAACTTTGCTTACTTCTGTCAGCTCATCTCCTGCAGTTATTACCTTTTGTACCACTTGCCCCACCATATTAGATTGTAAGCTCTTATGAGCAGGGCCCTCTTAATCCTCTTGTATTTTATTATATTGCAAATGCACTGTCTCTCTTTATACTGTAAAGCACTGTGAAAATCCTGTATAATAATAAGAAATCTCTAACACTGTTCACAGGTTTCATTCATGAAACCTTTACTACTATGATGCTGCGAGTGGCCACAGCTATGACATGGCACAAGTCCGCTTTGACTGGTCTCTGTACCAAGTTATCACTGTGCCCAATCACAGAGATCACAATAGTATACAACGGATTGAAAGCTATTAATGACAACAGACATGTGATTGCTGTGATTGGTACCAGGGCCGCGCACAGTGGGCCGGAACTATGATTGGTTGTGTTCAGTGATGAATGAGAAGACGTCATAGAACAGCCTCTCAGGATAACAGTGCAGCTAGTTAAGGATGGGTAGCTCAGAGTAGTTTTTCCAAGTGCCTGCATGTTTTCATCTTTATATAGCATCCAAAGAGAAGAATGGAATCAATTACAGAATAACTCTAAATTTAGGGGTGAAATTTATAAACAAGAGTTTGTATGTTTACTGTAGCTCCAGCCCTGTACCTTCCCGTTTACCACCAATGTGATAGGGGACCTCACCAGTGGTGTATTTAGATTTTGTGCTGCCCTAGGCAACACAAAAATTGAATGCTGCCCCCTTTTTCTGGGGTGCTGCCCCCTGAAAAATGCCGCCCTAGGCAAATGCCTTGTGATAAATATGCTCCTGGACCTCACTACTCAACAGGAATGCTTAGCCAATGGTACGGGGGGTGGATCTACATGGCAACCATGAACCCTCTAGATGAAATTAACCTTACAGAGCACCCCAGGATTTGCAGCTATCATGGTGCTCGGCCAGAGAAGATGAAAACACATATCCGATGGGCTGAAGATCCCTGTCCTAAAAGAAAGGAGTTAGCTTATTGTATCTAAACCAACCCATGGATTTGCTTTAAAGATCCAGTAAAATCACCCTTCTCACTCGGCTTCAATACACATTAGAGCTTTATTATGTAGACAATATGTAATTATTTTACAGGGATAATGGAAGGCTCAGCATCTGAATAATACGGAATATTATTACCTGTCAAAACAAAGTACAAGTTCTCTAATTACTGAAACAAAAACGCAGTTTACAGGGTGTGTCACTTCACCATCCTAAGTTGAAATTTTATATATATGTTTTGTTTTTTTTTATTTCAAGTGTAACACCACAATAGGTACCCCCTCCTTGATGGTAAAGTTAACTGTAAAGTAAATAGATTCAACCCCTGACTAAGGGGCTTAAAGTATATGACAGGAGGAAAAAAAAGGGATATGCAGTAAATACAGTATATGCAATACACATCAATTTCTATGTATTTGGTCAGAAATGCACCAAGATTTCCAGTCCTGTTGTGGGCTGACAACACACAGCATTTTATGTGGACTATGTGGTGTCAGCCCTGCCTAGTGTCTTTTGCTAAACTACTCAACCACTCCCACTGTCAGATCTCCACAACGTAAAGGCTAAACATTCTGTAGTACAAGATGAGAACTAGGAGTACTCTTGACACAACACAGGATGTCTGCAGCAAAAGACAGCTCTGGATTTCTGGTCTTTTTTTTCACCTATCAGAGATCTAAAAAAAAATGTGTCCAATGGTATATTCGACAGATGAAAAGGAAGCAAATAAGAGAAGTTTATGGTTAGAGTTTACATACATTTTAAAATATAACTAGAACCAAGGCAAAAAAGTATTGCTTAGGTTTCAATACTATTTGAAAAATGGTGCCCCTGCGACCAAGAGATATGGAGCCCCTGTATCTGTGGTAAGTGACAGGAATGGCACACCATTATTGGTGCTCAGTGGTCACTTACCTTGCATTGTCTCAAGTCATAGATATGTCATAGCTGGGATTATACAGGCACCTTCATGAAAAATATCACTCCAGGGTATCCAAGCTGGACACAATATATATACGAGGGGGTAAAGCTAGGGGAGGGTGAGGGGCAGGGGTGGACTGACCATTTGGAAACTCGGGCACTGCCCAAGGGCCCAGGGTCAGTAGGGGGTCCCCATGAGATGCCCCTGGTACCTTTTTCATAGGCTTTTTTGAGTTTGGGCAAGGACACAGGGGCCCCATGAGTTGTCAGTCCACCCCTGGTAAGGGGTACTGTAAGCATTAAGCTGCTGAAAAGAATATTTATTCTTTAAAGTGGTTGTAAACCTCAAACATGAAATATGAATAATGCATATCCCTCCATAGTATGTGCTGTCACAATCCTGAGCAATGTGTTATTTCTGCCTGCTGCCTCATTCCTCTGCTATCAGCCTTAGTTACTTCTGATGAGTTTTCCTCACACCAAGAGAAAAAATGGTGACAGGGTAGGGCACAGCCTGCGATTGACAACCTGAGGCCACTCACTTCACTGGGTATATGTTAGGGTTTACAACCACTTTAATGAAAACTCATAAGAGAAATAAGGAGGATGGCATTGCTGATCTCCTTCTGAAAATGCTAATAAAAGAAAAGGCTCCAGATTTTTATTTAGGCGTATTCGCGATCTGGTTACAGCAATTTCTCAAGCACTGACAAGTATATCACTCCAAAGATTTAAAATTATCCGATCATCTTCCATCTATAGAAAAAACAGTCCAATATTCACACCATACAGATGCATTGCATAAAAATGCAGTGTGTTTGCGATGCTCCTCCTTGCATGTCATCATAATCTGCTGCATTGCCTAGTATTGAATGAAATGTCAGTTGGAGAAAAAAAGAAAAGTGTGACGAGCTGCAATAATGCACCACACCATCCCTTCACAACGCACACCAGCCCAAATCAGTTTTATCGCATCACCTTTTCCTGGTGAACAATATTTGATTTGAAGGATTATAAAAATATCTGCACTGTAATTTAAAAGACAATCAAATCTGCAATTAAGCGACACAAAACAAAACAAAAAAAAAATGAAGTGTACTACTTAATTACTTATTTAGTTGCTAAATAAAAACCATGTAATTAAATAGTGATATTATTTTGTAAAGGTAAGTAAAAAAATTTTAAAAAGACAAATTTCCAGGCAACAAAGTGAAATTGGTTACTAATGCTAAGACACTTCCTGTTCTAGGGTGACAACACATACTGTACTATGTCTATGGGGGGGAGCAGTGTTGTCACCCTAGGACAGGAGCTGTGTTAGGACTTGTTGCAGTCCATTAAAAACATGTGGGTAAGCATTTTAAGCACCCCCAAAGCAAGTCTCTAAAGCTGCATAGGCAGCAGACAGTGGTGTTTACATGATGCAGCACAGTGGCGAAATGGTTAGTACTTCTGCCTGGCAGTACTAGGGTCACTGGTTTGAATCCCAGCCACGGCACCACCTGCCTGGAGTTTGCATGTTCTCCCTGTGACTGCATGGGTTTCCTCTGGGTATTCCGGTTTCCTCCCACGCTCCAAAGACATGCTGGTAGGTGAATTGGCTCCTGTCTAAATTGGCCTTAGTATGTTTATGCATGAATGTGAGTTAGGGACTTTAGATTGTACGCTTGAGATTTAGGGACTGATGTGAATGTACAATATATGTACGTAAAGCGCTGCGTAAATTGATAGCGCCATATAAGTACCTGAAATAAATAAAAATAAATGATGCAGGTGCAATGCTTTGAGCCTGCAGTAAAAATAATCGCTCCTGTTGTACTTGCTGGGCAGCACTGCTGCAAAACACAACACATTCAAGTGAATGTAGATGCATCACAAACATCCTGCAATTTTGCGAATTGCATGCATTTTCAACATTTATGGTGTTAAAATAGGCAATGAGAAGACATCAGAACGCCTCCTCAGCGTCTGTCAAACGCCTATGAAAAGTGATTCAAATGCAGATCACTTTTCAAAGGCCCAGCAGTTTAGCCAGAAGTCCAAACTTAGCCTTAGGACTAAAGAACACCTCCCTCTTGGATCGCCTTTAAAGGATGTTTAAAAACAGAATATGTATTCATGCTTGTAGCTATGGGTTAGCACACTTACCCACACCCCTAGTAAAGCCTGCCTCCCAGGCCTGCATGCATTTATTTAATGTATTGGATCTAACAAGGATATATATTAAGCCTATTGGGAAACAAATGACAAGAAAAGAACAAAACAATGAAACAAACAAACAAACAAAAAAAAAGGACGGAAGAAGAAAAGAAACTAAAACACAAACAAAAAGACAAAAAAAAAACAAAACACAAAAACACAAAGGCTGTAGGGCCATACACAAACTTATGTGTGAGCTCAACTCATGTGTAGTGGGAAGCCAGCTGTGGTTCCTTAGAAAGCCACAGCCAGCTTCCGTATCCAAGATGGCAGCGCCAGCAACCTACAATGGTGAGAAGAACCGGCTGTGGGAAGACAACACTGGACCCCGGCAGTATTTGTAAAAGAAAAAAAAAAAAATCAAGCTGAAGTTCCTCTTTAACACTTGTCTACCGGGCACTTTTACCCCCTTCCTGCCCAGGCCAATTGTCAGCTTTCAGCGCTGTCGCACTTCGAATGACAATTGTGCAGTCATGCAACATTGTACCCATATGACATTTGTAATCATTTTGTCCACACAAATAGAGCTTTCTTTTAGTGGTATTTAATCACCACTGGGTGTTTTATTGTTTGCTAAACAAAGGAAAAAAGCCCGATTTTTTAAAAAGTTTTTGTTACCAATATAAAATTTTGCAAACTGGTAATTGTTCTTCTTCACTGATGTATGTTGATGAAGCTGCAGTGATAGGCGGCATTGATAGGCAGCACTGATGGGCACAGGTTGGCATTTTTAGGCAGCACTGATAATCACAGGATGTTCGGTTTTTCAGAGGTGTTTGTGAACATTTTTACTATTTTTTAGCCAATGGAAAGCGTGTTACTAGGTGGAAAATATGTGATAAGCATGTTTTTCAGGTGTTCACATTTTAATCTAGAATGCCCAAAACATTTGTAGAGCTAAAATACACATAGTTAGTCTGGCTGAAAAAAAGACAAAAAAGTCCATCCAGTTCAACCATTAAAAAAAAGTTATAATCCTATGCCCACAGCTGATCCAGAGGAAGTACTCATGTACTTTTTTGAGCATCCAGCGGCACGACACTCGGGTGTGAACAGACACAACTGAACACCATGGGATTTGGAATGGAGATATGGAATGCTTAGGTTATGAATGGTGCTCTAGTACACAGCAACAAGCCCCTGGTCTACTTTAAATTGGCCAACAAATAAAAATGCATTTTAATCGGTATTAAACCCAAAAGCAAAAAATGTAATAGCTCGCTTGCCAATCATTAGATGAGGCAGTTGCTTTAGTTTTTTTTAGGCTTTTTTCCCCCCACCTGCCGTTTCACCCAGTGATTTGACCAGTAACACACTTCCTGTATTAGAGCGCCCCCACTCTGCATAAAGGAGCACAGGGGGGCAACTTTGTACAGCAGCATTATCAGTCTGGGGGTGGGAATTTTTAGATGTACTAGCAGATTTAAATACACTAACAAATTGAAGTCAAACTCCAGCTAACACTTTATAATCAGTTACAGCAAGCAGCTTTTTTTTCTTTTGGCATATAAATGAATGTCAAAAATGTAACATATTGCAGCTTACTAGTCATTAGATGTGGTGGTGGCTGCATCCAGGTTTCTTTTTTTTTTTTTTGTTAAAGCTTTTTCCCTCGCTTTTGATCTGGCCAGTAACACACCTGCTGTATAAGGCTTCATGTACACGAGCCTACCCTGGCCACAGGAAACCGCAATTCGCGGCAAAAAATGTGGCACATGCATTTTGCCATGGTCGGTGGTCACAACGTTCCCATCATGAATGCGATTCTTCTGTGTTTAGGAGAGGGAGGTTTAACCTCGCCTAAATGCGGCAGCTCCTAAACTCTGCTAAAAGCCTATATGTATTTTACCATGCTGCTGTTTATTTACTTGATTATTGGTTATGTTTGACTCATACACTGCCATTTGCTATGTAACTTTTCTATACTTCATATTGTACGTATTTTGGCTACTATGCAAAAAATGTATAAAATAAAATAAAAAAAAAAGCCTATATGTACATGGACACACAGACTTTTATGTAATGGAGTTTAGGAGCTTTGGCAAAAAACCCCCAAAAAAACCCCAAAAAAACTTGAGTTTAGCAGCTGCTCGTGTACATGCAGCCTTAGGCCGCGGTTTGGCCGCGGTTTGCGATTGCCGGAGGTCAGGGTAGGCTCATGTACATGAAGCCTTAGATGTACTGGCAGATTTAAATACACTAACAAACTGACGCAAAACTACAGATAACACTTTATAATTAGTCCCAGCAAACAGTTTTTCTCCTTTTGGGATAAAGGTTTTACATAAAGAATACAAACTGATCATTGTAAGCACCCCTGTCAGTGGTAATGGTATGTCACGGATACATTCTGCAGGAGAGCTTGTTCTTTTGAAAAACAACAGACTTTCTGAATGGATCACCAAATGAAAACAGAGGAAAGAAAGCCAAGAAAACCGAACGCAGGCGTGACATGTAAGAATTGGTAAGCTGCGATAATAGAAGGAATGAGTTTCCTACAACCTATAGAGAGATGAGAGGCAGGTGGGTGCAATGTACCCGGACACACAGCGCTACATCCACGTCCCGCACCTGCCGGGGAAGGAAGGCTCGCCCCCCATCCCACACCGCTCTCCTCTCCGTGCTTTGTCCCAGCAAGGGAGTCTCCTCCTATGCCGCCCCCCCCCCCCCCCCAGCACACACCAGGAGCGGCTCTTACCTGTACACGCCCGGCTCTGACCGATCCAGTCCCGGAGGAATCCCCCGCTACAGATCCCGATGACAGGTGACACCCCCCCTCCGGTCCCCGGTCCAGCCTTCCGCCGATCTCCGACACAGCCTGACCTGCGCTCACCCTGCCAAGTTCTACAAGTGGGATTGTAAAGCCGCCTCTGATTGGTTGCTCCGGCCTCCCCTTCTCCCTGGGCCGCCCTGCCTTCACTGCTGATTGGCTGGTGATTTACAACTCGGTTTATGGGAGGAAGACAATCTATTATATTGATTTATTGATCGCTGACCGGCAACACTGCCACTTCCAACTGTCCTTTCCTGTACGGTCCGCTGTCACCCTCACCTCACCCTGGAGATCCCCGACCTATGGTGGCTCCACCGTCTTCCCAGTCCCCGCAATGGAGCGCTTTATACCGAGATGTGCTTCTCTCACGTCTGTGTCATATGTGTACATTACATTCATACAATGTCTGTTCATAGTTTACATGGGGTTTGTGTTTTCATATATGTTCTTATTAAATTGGATGTGGGTTTGATTTTTTAATATAATCCAAATTGTGTATAGTATTAAATCTTGTATATTATGTGCTTCCTTATATTTGATATTTAAATATAGAGAGAAAATTCAATATACTGCAGGGGCATACTGACCATTTGGAAACTTGGGCACTGCCTGAGGGTCCGGGGTCAGTAGGGGGCCCCATGAGATGCCCCTGGTACCTTTTTCATAAGCTTTTTTGAGATTGGGTAAGGACACAGGGGCCCCATGAGTTGTCAGTCCACCCCTCCTATACTGTACAAGTACCAAATATTAAGACTTTTGAGCCCAGGTTCACACTGATGCGGTGCAGCATGTAATTCGTACAGGAACCGCACTGCATTCCAGTGCAAATCTCATGCGATTTGTGTACGGTGCGATCGGAGCCATACATTTTGTACGGTTCTAATCACACCTCACCCAAAAGGTGCAAGACCCTTTTTTTGGGTCTGCACTAGAATCAGAGTGCATGGGTATTCACACCTATGTGATACGATTCTGCACATCGCACATTTTGCCGACCAATTTCAGGGTGTTGTTAAAGCGGAGTTCCACTCACTCTGTAAAAAAATAAAAAAGTTAGCAGCTACAAAAACTGTAGCTGCGGACTTTTAAAAAATAGCCACTGACCTGTCCCATTATCCAGCATTGCCCCCGCCGCAGCCCGTTTCATCGGCCATCCTGTATTCCAGGCACCGGCATCTTCAGTGTGGGCACCCAGCTGTGACAGCTTGCGGCTTCAGCCAGGTACCCACTGCGCATGCACGAGTAGCACTGCACTTCCTGAATGGCCCCGTCGTCTTCTGGGACCTGTCACGTGTCCCACAAGACTTTGGGGAGGGAGGGTAGGAGGACAACTTCCACTTCCGATTGCCTAGGCGTTCGCAGCAGAAGTAGGAGCAGGTACCTGTCAAATGCGGGTACCCGCTCCCCCAAGGTGCCAATCCTTAATGGGGAGCAGGGGACCAATCTTTAAAGCAGAACTTCCCCTTTTGGGTGGAACTCCACTTTAACTTAACATACACACCCGCAGCGGTTCACATGAACGGGGGGCAATTGTGATGCGGTGCGGAATTCCCACAGAAAACGCTGCAAATTCTGAACCACATCGGTGTGAACCCAGCCTTAAACACACACACAATGTGTTTGCTTGTAATATATATATATACAGTATGTCACAGAAGTGAGTCCACCCCTCACATTTTAGTAAATATTTTATTCTATCTTTTCATGTGACAACACTGAAGAAATGACATTTTGCTGCAATATACCATAGTCAGTGTACAGCTTGTATAACAGTGTAAATTTGCTGTCCTCAAAATAACTCAACACACAGCCATTAATGTCTAAACCGCTGGCAACAAAAGTGAGTCCACCCCTAAGTGAAAATGTCCAAATTGGGCCCAAAGTCTCAATATTTTGTGTGGCCAGCATTATTTTCTAGCTCTGCCTTAATCCTCTTGGGCATGGAGTTCACCAGAGCTTCACAGGTTACAACTGGAGTCCTCTTCCACTCCTCCATGACGACATCATGGAGCTGGTGGATGTTAGAGACCTTGTGCTCCTCCACCTTCTGTTTGAGGATGCCCCACAGATGCTCAATAGGGTTTAGGTCTGGGATAAGCTGGGTCAGTCCATCACCTTTACCCTCAGCTTCTTTAGCAAGGCAGTGGTTGTCATGGAGGTGTGTTTGGGGTTGTTATGTTGGAATACTGCCCTGCGGCCCAGTTTCCGAAGGGAGGGGATCATGCTCTGCTTCAGTATGTCACAGTACATGTTGACATTCATGGTTCCCTCAATGAACTGTAGCTCCCCAGTGTTGGCAGAACTCATGCAGCCCCAGACCATGACACTCCCACCACAATGCTTGACTGTAGACAAGTCACACTTGTCTTTGTACTCCTCACCTGGTTGCCGCCACACACGCGTGACACCATCTGAACCAAATCAGTTTATCTTGGTCTCATCAGACCACAGGACATGGTTCCAGTAATCCGTGTCCTTAGTCTGCTTGGCTTCAGCAAACTGTTTGCCGTCTTTCTTGCGCATCATCTTTAGAAGAGGCTTCCTTCTGGGACAACAGCCATGCAGACCAATTTGATGCAATGTGTGGCGTATGGTCTGAGCACTGACAGACTGACCCCCTCCGCCCCTTCAACCTTTGCAACAATGCTGGCAGCACTCCTATGTCTATTTCCCAAAGACAACCTGTGGATATGACGCTGAGCACATGCACTCAACTTTGGTCAACCATGGTGAGGCCTGTTCTGAGTGGAACCTGTCCTGTTAAACCGCTGTATGGTCTTGGCCACCGTGCTACAGCTCAGTTTCAGGGTCTTGGCAATCTTCTAGGCCATCTCTATGTAGAGCAACAATTCTTTTTTTCAGATCCTCAGAGAGTTCTTTGCCATGATGTGCCATGTTGAACTTCCAGTGACCAGTATGAGAAAGTGAGAGCGATAACACCAAATTTAACACACCTGTTCCCCATTCACACCTGAGACCTTGTAACACTAACAAGTCACATGACACCGGGGAGGGAAATGGCTAATTGGGCCCAATTTGGACATTTTCACTTGAGTGTACTCACTGTTGTTGCCAGCGGCAGGGGCGGACTGACCATTTGGAAACTTGGGCACTGCCCGAGGGCCCGGCGTCAGTAAGGGGCCCCATGAGATACCCCTGGTACCTTTTTCATAGGCTTTTTGGAGTTTGGGCAAGGACACAGGGGCCCCATGATCCCCTATTGCCCGGGGGCCCCATGAGTTGTCAGTCCGCCCCTGGCCAGCAGTTTTATTTATATATATATATATATATATATACTTAAAGTTGCATCATTTTTAATATCCGTATAAAAAGTTACATAAAAATATATAGCATTTGGAATCCAAAAATTGTTGGGGCACGTGTACATGGACAAGAAAAATAGCATTCATTTGAGATCAGCTTGAGAGGATGAAGGAGAAATGCAATATATGACAAAAGTACAAACAAATGCACATACACAATGCTCTGAAAGACCTGACTCAGTTTTAAAATACTGCATTTTACATCATCAATCATTCAGAAGCAAATCACAGACAACAGTGGGCAGATGTCCTTATACAGGTCTTAAAGTGATATTAAGGCATTTTTTATTGTAAATAACAAACATGTTATACTTACTTGCTCTGTGCAATGGTTTTGCACAGAGCAGCCCAGAAGTTCTCATGACTCCTCCCTCCTGCAGATTACCTCCAGAGAATGCAGTTTGCTATGGGGGCAGCCAAGCAGACTTTCTCTTGAGCCACTGCTCTGTGTGTCCATTCACACACAGAGCCATGGCTTGGTCTCACCCCCTCTCTCTTCTCATTGGCTCACTTGCCGTGATTCACAGCAGCAGGAGCCAATGCCTCAGCCAATGAGGATAGAGAGCTCTCAGAGAGCTGAAGCTCTTGTGCACATCACTGGATCGCAATGGGCTCAGGTTAGTATTGGGGGGGGGGGGGGGATGCTGCACACAAAAGGTTTTTTACTTTCATGCATAGACTACAAGAAGGTAGAAAATTCTTGAGTCTTTACAACCATTTTAAGTCAGCTATAAAGGAGTAGAAAACCAAACGTTCTGTCGATCAAAAAACAAAGATAGCTCTTAGGATTGGATTGTGCCATTATTTGTTTTGTTTTTCCAAAAAACAAAACAAAAAAAACAGCACTTTCAATTGAGGCATGAAAATTGCATGTTGCAGCTGGCACACTAATGATGTGAAAAAACAAATGTATCTGACTGTCGACACAATTGTTCCTTCAGTTTTTGACTCATCTATGGCTGGCTTAAGTATGTAATGAAACATGTAAAGTAATGTAATTTAAAATGAAATATAATGTTTATAACTTGATAAACTTGAACACTCCATCAGCTTATTTGGCATGAAATAACTGACAGTATAGATGTAAAAAATAATCCATTGAGCTAGCCATCTTCATCCAGCTTCCTGTTCCCCACTGTCTGTGCAGATGTAAATTATGAAAAGATGGTCCAACCAATCCTATAATTGTTGGAGACGACAGTGGGTGTCATATTATTTCTTAACTAACAGCTGATCTCTGTGGGTACCAGAAGACAATAAGAATGGTAACAAGTGCAATTTTCGAAGAATAGAGCTGGCCAAGAGATAGCATCTTGAGAAGAGCCTAATGAGACTGTTAACCCCCCTGGTAATGTGACATTAGGTGACTTCTCTAGCAGGCACACCTTGGCCTAGCAATGCCCCCACCACCTTTACAAATGAAAAGAACGTGCTGTCATGTTTGCTTTAGACTTCAGCTCCATGATTACATCTGCAGCTTTCTCAGGAGCCACTATAAGAGGGTTCATGGGAAACAATTCCCTGCTTAGATCACATTGGCCTGATAAGATTGGTCATAGATGGGACAACATGGGGAAAGTCTACATCTAGATCCAACGAATCTCCTATAATAGATCTATGTGTGTGCGTAGAGGTGCATTTTTTTATTGTTAGGCAGGTGTTATGTTATAAAGTGTATTTACTTTGTGCATTGATATGCGGTTTTTATTATGTTTTTGAATTTAGAATTAGGAGTGGATAGCCATTGACCAAGGCTTGTAATACCTGTTTTGGACACATCATAAGCATATTTGATAAGCTGCCATTGACTTCTATGGGCCTCCTTATTCACTAAAACAGAAAAAAATGGACTTGCCGTACATCCGGATCATGCAAAGACCAGCCGGATTTCAATCGGTGTGTGTGCTCCCTGGCTCAACACAAGTCGATTGTGTAATCACTTGCCTAATGGGCACTTTCACGACCTGCCAGAATGCTCCCCCCCCTTGCCCTCAGTGGTGTGCACCCAGCACTCTCTGTGATTGCTGTGTCCTTTGGATACAGCTAATCACATGACATATTGAAGGGCCAATCACAGTGGCCTTTTACCATGTGATCAGCTGTGTCGAATAACAGCTAATCACCATGTAAATACACTTGCTGTTACAGTGTGAGGAAAGTACTGCTGATAACCAGCAACTGTGAAAGGATTTATCTACACTGATAATCAGTGCCCTGATTATCAATACAGCCCCAAAAATGCCCATCAGTGCTGCCAATCTGTGTCCATCAGTGCTGTCAGTCAGTGCCATCAATCACTGCTGTCCATTAGTACCCATCAGTGCTGCCTATCAGTGACAATCATTGCTGTCTATCAGTTCCCATCAGTGCCACCTGTTAGTGCAGCCTAATCAGTGCCTCCTCATCAATGCCCACCAGTGCTTCCTAATCAGTGCTGCCTATCATTGCCCGTCAATGCTGCCTATCAGTACCTATCAGTGCAGCCTCATCAGTGCACATCAGTAAAGTTACCTGATTGCAAAATTTTTATAATAGAAAGAAAGAAAAACTTTTTTTTTCAAAATTTTCAGTCTTTTTTCATTTATAGTGTAAAAAATAAAATACCCAGTGGTGATTAACTACCATGAAATGAAAGCTCTATTTGTGTGGAAAAAATAAATTCTAAAAATTTGGGTACAGGGTTGCATGACCGTGCAATCCTCATTCAAAGTGTCACAGCACGGAAAGATGAAAATTGGCCTGGGCAGGAAGGGGGTAAAAGTGACCAGTAGGCAAGTGGTCAAAGGCAAGGAATCAACATGACTGCTACACAACTAGCGCTTGCAGATGGAGATGAAAAGATTTCAGAGTACAAACAAATTATATGTTCTCCTAAAACCCTACAAGTCGCATAAATTGCGATCCTATTGCTTGTTACCATCCTAACAAATATTTACTGACTTATTTATGAATGTTTGACTGAAGCCTTCCAAAAATCATCCGCTTAAGACCAACCTAAATGGAAGGCTGGCTGTTAGCTGGTTTCACACTGCCGTGCTGCGGTTAGGCCACTGCACAGGGGTACCTATGGTTGTCATGTGGTTAACCCGCGGTTTCCCATAGACTTTCTATTAGGTGGCGTGTTTTCTGAAAGTGCACCAAAGATGCAGCATGCAGGACTTTTGGTGTGCTTTCAGAAACTGTGCGACCCACTAGAAAGTCTATGGGAAACCATGATTTAAACACACAAAAACTGCAGGTACACCTGTGCGGCTGCCAAACTGTAGCACATCAGAGTGAAGCCGACCTTATGCTGACTTTGGTCCATGAAGTGCAGAAAGTGCAGCCACAGAGTCAAGGATGGCTTCCCTGTGTATTTTCAGACTATACATATAGCTTTCTCACACAGATGATGTGGACACTGGCCATCATTCGCCAGCATCAAGATCACCTAGACACTGCCTGCTATTGTCTATGGAAATACTCCCTCACTGACTGAGCCTGCGATATCTCTCCCATCGCTAGCGATTGGGATTCAGTAGCATTCAGGGCCAGTGAGGGAATAATTCCACAGAGATAAGTGGAATGTTCTCCCATGAGTTCACTGCGTGGCATCAGCCTTACATTGGTTGTAAACACTTTCATATACCCAGTGAAGTAACTGGCCTCAGGTGATACACGGAGATAAAAAAAATATCCTCCTACATAAGTTGTACCTGTTTATCTGTAGTCGTCTTTTCCCAGATCAAAGTGCAACATTTATACAGCTTGTCTGAGATTTCAGAAAACAGGTTGTGGAGAGCTGAAATAACACCCTGCAGAGCTCAGTACGGAGAGCTCTGAGAAATGACTGGAGGGAATGGACACACACCCCATCCACATAGCTCACAGAAACAAAACTGAGGCTGTCAATCACAGACTGTGCTGGAGCTCCCCTCCTCGCCCCCATCACTTTTATTCTCTTAGTGTCAGGAAAACTTGTCAGATGTGATTCATACTGATAGCAGACGGAAATGCAATTTAGTGCTCTACACTGAAAAAAGTACGCACTATAGAGGGATTCGCTTTGTTCATATTTCATGTCTGAGGTTTGCAACCACTTTAAGCTAGTCATACACTGCACACTCTGATTGTCCAATTTCTGTACATTCTTCTTTAGCATAACCAAAACTCTATAATATGGAGGCAAACCTAAAGAATCATTTTAGTTAGTACCAGGAAGGCCTTTACACTCCATAGTTGATGGTAATATAAAGGACATTTCACAAACAGCCTAAAGCCTTGTTCACACAGGCGTACAATCGGCCGAAATCGGTCGGTTCAGTAGGAACCTGCTGACGTTCGGCCCGTGTGTAAAGCTGTCTGTTCTGCAGAAGCAAGTCTTATGACCAGCTTCTGTAGAACAGGCATATTGGAAAACCAAATGCAAAAACCAATTAGTGCAATGTCAGTGCATGTAAATCAATTAGTGCAAAAATAATGAACAAAATGAAATGTTGCTTGCTCAAACACTGTCTAGGTGATTTCACACCACCTCCTAAAACTAAACCAATCAAAATAGTGTAGTGCAACAAAAATGTATTCTGCTTACAATACTGGCATAAAATGAAAGTAAAATTAAAAGGAAGAAATATATACTATATTGCCAAAAGTATTGGGACATCCCTCCAAATCACTGGATTCAGGTGTTCCAATCACCTCCATGGCCACAGGTGTATAAAATCATCACCTAGGCATGCAGACTGCTTCTACAAACATTTGTGAAAGAATGGGTCTCTCTCAGGAGCTCAGTGAATTCAAGCATGGTACCGTGATAGGTTGCCACCTGTGCAATAAGGCCACCTGTGGAATTTCCTTGCTACTAAATATTCCACAGTCAACTGATAGTGGTATTATAACAAAGTGGAAGCAACTGGGAACAACAGCAACTCAGCCATGAAGTGGTAGGCCACGAAAAATGACAGTGGGGTCAGTGCATGCTGAATAGTTAAAGATCTCCAAACTTTGTGTGGCCTTCAGATAAGCATAACAGTGCGGAGAGAGTTTCATGGAATGGGTTTTCATGGCTGAGCAGCTGCATCCAAGCCTTACATAACCAAGTGCAATGCAAAGCAGTGGTGTAAAGCACGCCGCCACTGGACTCTAGAGCAGTGGAGACGTGTTCTCTGGAGTGATGACTCACGCTTCTCTGGCAATCCGGTGGACGTGTCTGGGTTTGGCGGTTGCCAGGAGAACAGTACTGGCCTGACTGCATTGTGCCAAGTGTACAGTTTGGTGGTTGGGATTATGGTGCGGGGTTGTTTTTCAGGGGTTGGGCTTGGCCCCTTAGTTCCAGTGAAGGGAATTCTTAAGGCGTCATCATACCAAGACATTTTGGACAATTTCATGCTCCCAACTTTGTGGGTACAGACATGACTGCACACCAGTGCACGAAGCAAGGTCCATAAAGACATAGATGAGCGAGTTTGGGGTGGAGGAACTTAACTGAGTCCTGACCTCAACCCTATAGTACACCTTTGGGATGAATTAGAGCGGAGACTGCAAGCCAGGCCTTCTCATCTGAAATTTGTGCCTGACCTCACAAATGGGCTTCTGGAAGAATGGTCAAACATTCCCATAGACACACTCCTAAACCTTGTGGACAGCCAATACAGTCTTGTAATGACACGCCACTGTGCAACTTGTGACAATGAATTCTTTAATATTCCTCTTGTACCAAACATGCCTCCACCACATGGTGAAAAGCCTGCTCACCTTAATCTTAGACCTCACAAATGGCTCACTAATCGCACCATACTGCAACCACCCGTGTGTAACTAAAAACCTCCTTCTCCAAATCCTCCTCTCCGTACAGCTGTACAGTACAAAACATCCCTCTGATGTTCCACACGTCATAGATTATAGGCACCAAGAATGGAAAAGCAAAAACCATAGTGCTCTCTATTTATAAAACTTTTATTCACACCCAAGATAAAAAAAAACTTACGTGATAAAACAGTAAAACCACATATAACAGTCATGGCTCTCCACCACGATCTCCTGGATAGACGTTAATCTGACGTCACGGGCTCAGCTTCTCCCACCTATACGCAATATGCCCTCTGATTGGTCTTCCTCGGTAGGCCTACTTATCTTGTAAGTTTTTTTATCTTGAGCGCGAATAAAGGTATTATAAATAGAGAGCACTATGGTTTTTACTTTTCCATTTTTGGCTCTCAATTACACACAGGGTGGTTGTAATATGGTTGTAGTATGGTGTGATGAGCGATTCTTGACCCAGTTGTGAGGTCTAATACTCTTACCTGTGGTGGTGGAGGCACGTTTGGTACAAAAGGAATATTAACCCCTTGGTGTTGGCACCTCCCGGCCCTTTAAGGGTTTCAGAAGCCGGGAGGTAGGGTGGGATTTTAGGGTTATGTGACCGCCATGATTTGCCTTCACAGCGGTCACATGATCGGGAAAGGTCCCAATCGAAAGAGGAGATCGGGACCTTTCCGTGAGGACCGGACATGTGTGCTGGGACCGAGCAGGGCGCGCACTCTCAGCACATATGTTTTTCTTAATTGTACGCAAATTTGCGGCCGCTCGGCGTCAAGGCCCAGATGCCAGGCGGCTGCACATTTGCATGCAGCTAGCGCCAAGAGGTTAAAGAATTCTATGTCACAAGTTGCACAGCGGTGTGTCATCACACAGTTTATAAAGACTGTATTGGAACTTTATATAATTTTTATTTGTTTTCATTTTACTTTTATGCCAATGTTGCAAGCAGAATACATTGTGCTACACTATTTTGATTGGTTTAATACTGTAAAATCAGAATCGGACCCGCATCTGATTAGTGCTGGCAGCCAATGGCTGCGCGTGCTGATCAGTGTGTTCTGGCGGAGGGCTGGGAGTCATCCTGTCAGAACACAAAGGCACAGCAGGGAAGATTGCAGTACTAACATCACTTGTGTTAATATGGCCATCTCTCAATTTTTGTTTTCGTTCAGCCCACCAGGTGTATGTACCCAGCTTACGGTTGACCATACACTATACAAACTGATCATACAATCTGCTTTAGATCTTCCATCAACTATGTAGTATAAGGGCCTTCCTGATTCATACAAATTGATTGCAATCTTTAGATTTGTCCTCATATTTGGGAAGTCTGAAGGAGATTGTACAATCAGATTATATAGTGTATGGCCAGCTTCACATGCATTGAATAGATTATTTACAATAAACTGATCTATTATTATTATATAGGATTTATATAGCGCCAACAGTTTGCTCAGCGCTTTACAATATAATGGGAGACAATACAATTCAATACAAGAGGGATAGGAGGGCCCTGCTCCTCGGAGCTTACAATCTAGGAGGGAGGGGCTTGTAGTACAAAAGGTAGTAACTGTGGGGGATGGACTGGTTGGAAGAGTAGAAGATTCCATTGTTAGCTGAGGGCAGGATAGGCTTCCCTGAAGAGATAGGTTTTCAGAATCTGATCTCTTTTATATTGCATAAAAAGATTGTAGCCTTTACTTTTTTTTTTAGTAATTTTTCTATTTGAGCTGCTGTGAAGAACGGTGCAATGCATTTTGTAACAACTCCTTACTTTCTCTCTTTAAAAAAAAAAAAAAATTTATTGCAAAGGACAAAAAAACTTTAACTTTATGCACTGCGCATGTTGCACGACATGTGGTGGTGATCTGTGTGAAAATAAAGACATGTTGTTTTTTTAAGCAATGCACACCACCCCACAGGTATAGTGTGAACATGGCATATGGAGAACAGTTTTCTAGTTTTCTATGCGGCCTTGCACTTAACCTGCACAGAGCTGCTAACATCCCCTCTTCATATGCAATTGCAGTTTTCTATACATAGAGGGCAGTGCTGTGCATGGAATAATTATCTTCAGGCATCCCATCACACCTGTCTAAGCTCTGAGCTGCCAGGAAGTCACCCGGCCTTGAACCAGTGTCCTCATTTGTTCCACAGGAAAGGGACATTGGATCATTTTATTGCTTCATGTTTTCCTACACGGATTCCCACATCTGCAAACTCTCTGATCAACTCAAGCATACACAAGTATCAAACTACTGACTTATGTAGAATTTAATCCAACAGAAAATGACAAAAAAACTAAGGGGAAAAGTCAACTATTAACCCCCTGCCCTCCTGAGGATTCCCCCCCTTCCTGACCAGACCATTTTTTGCATTACGGCGCTGCATTACTTTAACTGACAATTGCGCAGTTATGTAACGCTGCATCCAAATAAAATTTACGTCCTTTTTTCCCACAAATTGAGCTTTCTTTCAGTGATATGTGATCGCCTGTGCATTTTTTATTTTTTGCGCTATAAAAAAAAAAAATAAATAAAAACGAACAATTTTGAGAAAAAAAACAATATTTTTGACTTTTTGCTATTAAACATGTCCAGTTTAAAAATGAAAAAAAAAAATCAAATTTCGTCATAAATTTAGGCCAAAATGTATTCTGCTGCATGTCTTTGCTACAAAAAAATCCCAATAAGTGTAAATTAATTGGTTTACATGAAAGTTATAGCGTTTACAAATGGCGGTATATATACTAGAATTTATTATTTTTTTTACTAGTAATGGTATCGATCAGCGACTTATCGCGGGACTGCGGTGGACATTCTGACACTGGGGGGAACTGACTTGGTATCACTGACATCCCCAGTGACTCCAATACAGTGATCAGTGCTAAAAAAATGCACTGACACTGTACTAATGGCACTGGGCAGAAGGGTGTTAACATGAGGGATAATCAAAGGGTTAACCGTGTGCTGGGAGTGTTTTACTAGAAGGCGATATCTGTGTGCTTCACTGTAATCACACTGTTTTGGATGGCTATGCTGTGCATAGCCATCCAAAGTAGTGTGCCTGAGCTGACAGGGAGGAGAACTGTTAGCAAACAAAACAGTTCTCCTCCCTGTCGGAGAGCCTCGGAGATCACTGGGCACTGGCAAGTAATCACCGGTGATTGACAGGCGGCGCAGGTAGGGTGCGATAGCAGCTCGTGTACGCCGCCTACCTGGAAATGCAAAATCACATATACAGTGGGGATCGAAAGTTTGGGCACCCCAGCTAAAAATTTGTATTAATGTGCATAAAGAAGCCAAGGAAAGATGGAAAAATCTCCAAAAGGCATCAAATCACAGATTAGACATTCTTATAATATGTCAACAAAAGTTAGATTTTATTTCCATCATTTACACTTTCAAAATAACAGAAAACAAAAAAATGGAGTCTGCAAAAGTTAGGGCACCCTGCAGAGTTAATATCTTGTACTGCCCCCTTTGGCAAGTATCACAGCTTGTAAACGCTTTTTGTAGCCAGCCAAGAGTCTTTCAATTCTTGTTTGAGGTATCTTTGCCCATTCTTCCTTACAAAAGTCTTCCAGTTCTTTGAGATTTCTGGGCTGTCTGTCACGCACTGCTCTTTTAAGGTCTATCCATAGATTTTCAATTATGTTGAGGTCAGGAGATTGTGAAGGCCATGGCAAAACCTTCAGTTTACGCCTCTTGATGTAATCCCCCGTGGATTTCGAGGTGTGTTTAGGATCATTATCCATTTGTAGAAGCCATCCTCTCTTTAACTTCAGCTTTTTCACAGATGGCATCAAGTTACCATCCAAAATTTGCTGAAATTTTATTGAATCCATTTTTCCTTCTACTCGTGAGATGCTCCCTGTGCCACTGGCTGCAACACAACCCCAAAGCATGATTGATCCAACCCCATGCTTAACAGTTGGACAGAGGTTCTTTTCATTAAATTCTGTGCCCCTTCTTCTCCAAACGTACCTTTGCTCATTCCGGCCAAAAAGTTCAATTTTAACCTCATCGGTCCACAGAACTTGTTTCCAAAATGCATTAGGCTTGTCTATATGTTCATTTGCAAAAGTTCAAACGATGATTTTTGTGGTGAGGACGTAGAAGAGGTTTTCTTCTGACGACTCTTCCATGAAGACCATATTTGTACAAGTATCTCTTTATAGTGGAATAGTGTACCACAACTCCAGTGTCTGCCAGATCTTTCTGGAGGGATCGTGCAGTCAAACGTGGGTTTTGAATTGTTTTTCTCACAATCCTGCGAGCTGTTCTGTCTGATATTTTTCTTGGTCTTCCAGATCTTGCTTTAACTTCCACTGTTCCTGATGACTGCCATTTCTTAATTACATTCCGAACAGAGGATATTGACATCTGAAAACGCTTTGCTATCTTCTTATAGCCTTCTCCAGCTTTGTGAGCGTCAACTATTTTCAGTTTCAGTTTTCTAGACAACTGCTTAGAAGAACCCATGGTGCTGATTGTTGGGGCAAGGTCAGATGAGTCTGGGCATTTAAAACCTTTGAGATTGACATAACCTGGTCTTCCCAGACGATGATTGAGAACAATCCATGACACTGGCAGGTCTCAGCTTTGCAAAGGGGGCAGTGCATGCTATAAATTCTGCAGGGTGCCCAAACTTTTGCAGACGCCATTTTTTTGTTTTCTGTTATTTTGAAAGTGTAAATGATGGAAATTAAATCTAACTTTTGTTGACATATTATAAGAATGTCTAATCTGTAATTTGAAGCCTTTTGGAGATTTTTCCATCTTTCCTTGGCTTCTTTATGCACATTAATACAAATTTTTAGCTGGGGTGCCCAAACTTTCGATCCCCACTGTATACAAGTTATTTTGCGCACCCGTGCAGCCCAGTAGTGTTTCTGCTATAGGGCGGTCGGGAATCGGTTAAATAATGGTATGAGTCTATTGTGAAAATTTTTTAAAAAGTGTATTTCAACCCTACGCCTGGATTCACACAGGTTTTGGTGCGAATTTTGCACCGCATCACAATCGCACCCCATTCATGCGGGTGTGTATGTTAAGTTAACAAAACGTATTGCGATGTGCAGAATTGGATCACATAGGTGTGAATATTCATGCGATCCAATTCTAGTGCGGACCAAAAAAAAAAAAAAAAAAAGGGGTCCTGCACCTTGTGCTAAAATCACACCGCACAAAATTTGCATGTGATTTGCATAGGAACGCAGTGCGGTTCCTGTGCGAATCACATGCGATATGCCGCACTGCAGAAGTGTGCACTCAGGATACGTCTATTTTAAAGTATGTATGACATCATGCCTCACTGTAAACGTAAACACTTGCAAAGATTTAATAATTGCATCCATATTAAAGTGGTACTAACCAAAAAGCAACAATTATATTGCAGCTTACCAATTCTTAGATGTGATGGCTGCACTAGTTTTCTTTTGTAGGCTCTTTCCCTTATTTTCACCTGGTGATCTGGCCAGTAAGTCTGTTTTTGTTCAACAGAACAAGCTGTTCAGCAGATGTAGCAGTTAAAGGGATGAGGCAAACATTTTACCACTGACAGGTGCATACAATGGTCAGCTTTTATTTATGCAAAACCTTTACCCCAAAAGGACTTATAAAGTGTTAGCTGGAGTTTGGCTTCAATTTGTTAGTGTATCTAAATCTGCTAGTACATCTAACACTCCCCATCCTCCAGACTGACAATGCTGCTGCAAAGGTGTTTCTGTTTCACCAGGTGAAAACAGAGGGAAATAAGCCTAAAAAGGAAAATTAATGCAGCCATCACATCTAATGATTGGGCACACTGGCCATACACATTTATGTGGCCTCTCTGGGGGGGGGGGGGGGGGGGCGCTTACCGACAAGGGGCCTGATATATTTGGCCCTGTTTAAACAACTTACTGTGACTAGAGCGCACTCCCTGCACGATAGCCGTGGGGAGCGGTAAGCTCCTAATGCATGCTGTGACAGCCAATCACAGTGGTCAAAAAGCCAGAATGTCCGCCTCTGGCTCCCAGCTTATAGAACTCTTAAAAGGGCCAGGAGGCAGTCGATGGGAAAAAGTTAAAAATGTGTTTTTTTGGGAGGGGAGCCCCCCTATAGGGCAGGTTAGAAACCACAAGTAATTAACCCCTTAGCGCCTTCAGAAGTCGGGAGGCGGGGCAGGGTTTTAAGGTCATGTGACCGCCGTGATTCGCTGTCACAGCAGTCACATGATTGGGAAAGGTCCCGATCGAAATAGGAGATCGGGACCTTTCCGCGAGTACTGGACATGTGTGTTGAGAGCGCGCAGGGTGCGTGCTCTTAGCACATATGTTTTTCTTAATTGCAAGCAAATATGCGGCCGCACGGCGTCAAGGCCCAGATGCCGGGAGGCCGCACATTTGAGCTCGGCTATCGCCAAGAGGTTAAAGTAGTTTTCCATACTTCAGCTCTGTGGCATTAACCCATTCATGCTAGGGACCAACAGACACTATACACCTCCCTCACATTTGAAGTATCCATTAGTTTCAAAGCAAAGGGCCAGTTTACTGCCCTTCAAACTTCAGGGGGGCTGAACTTTGACCAGTAGGAGTAGAAAATGCCCTGGTATTGGTGGGAATAAACAATGCCATAGGCTTGGTGGTCAGAGGGAGTAAAAAAAAGTCCAGCTTGGTTACATCTAATATTTCATATCTCACACCTGTAGGACAGCGGGGGATGCAGAAATTCACTGTGGTAGTGTGTGTTACATACAGTCAGCACTGGTCTTTTTATGGTGCTACTTGCCATCTGTATACTGAACACAGGGAGTTGCTCAATTGCCACCTTCACCATTCAGAGAACATCTTGTATTGTTTTCAGTGATTACAAGGTGTTCTCTGATTGAATGAGGTGGAGATCTTGACATCATATGCCCCTAGTCCAATTGCAAAGCACCTTGAATTCATTGAAGAAAAAAACAAAAAATACCATGCATTCTCTGAATGGTGGAGGTGCATAGTGAGCGACAGGCTGTGTTCAGCATACAAACATCAAATCGCTCAAGTAGTAGGGATCAGTGTCACAAGCTCGAGATCGCTGCCACCAACATGCGACGATCCCACGATCGGGACATCCAATATGTGACGACCGTGGCATGAGACCCCAGCCCTTCTCACCAAACTCGTGACCGAAGGACTAGCCAATCTAAAACCGCGATGTCACGTGCGTAACAATGCTACACCCAGCTGCACCCTGCACAACAATTTTCCAGCTAATTAGACCACAATCGATGTACCGGCAGCCTGAATGTGCTTGTTACTGGGTCAGGTTAATTACGCAATTAACCCTTCACACTGCCACCACCCCCTTTTTGTACAGAGAAAGAGGAAACTCGGCGATATCAGCTATAACACTATAATGACTGAGGTAATCGTCTGCATAACACTGCAGGCAGGTTATACAGAGGGCTAAACAAACATAGTAGCGTTCTCTTTAGAGGCAGGAATTCGTAAATTGCAATTAAGAGCTATAGAATCAGTTCAACACTTTCAAAAGGAAAGATTTATTACTAAAAAGTCAAAAGGGGGTGCAATAAAATATTTACAGAACAAAGATGTAACCAATATATATATAAATATACAGAGAACAGCACAGCAAAGAGATAATAGAAAGGAGGTTAAAGGGTTAAGGTACTTGCCATTAAGCCTTGGATTTAAGCAGATCAAGTTTCAGGGCGGAAGGGTGCTTTGATCTCCCTCTGTTTCGATGGTCAATGGGAGAATTCTTCAACTAACTCTCTTAGGCCTGACAGCCCATTTTGTGGTTCCCCAGCAGGGGTGTTTCTAAAGCCAAGGACCAATGCCTCATTTAGGGAGGGGTGGTCTGGGCGGATACCTCAACTAGAGCCGAAATCTCTCATAACTCATATTTTGGCCAATAACTTTCCATATGCATAAGTGACACTCCACCCGCGGGTAGATTATTATGCAGACACGTCTGAGGATTGATTAGATATTAATTATGAAATTCTACACTGAATAGCTCACGAGATCTACTTTTCTGCTTTCATATGTGTTCCGGCCAAGGAGAATGACCTATCAAAATGTTCGTCCTCTCCTGGCCAATCTGACGATATGCCTGGTTTTTATGCAAGTCTCTCATATTCCGAGATATGAGACATAGGGGAAAAATGGATATTTAAAAGGGTTATCTGGTTCAAATGTCTTTTGAACTCCTGGGAAGGCTGTGGTATCTTTTTACGAGGTGTTAAATGGCACAGGTTGCTCAGACAGCCAGGCACCTTGCTCAGAGAGGTGTTTTATAGCTCTGGGCTTCCTGCTCTAGCTTGCCTGTGACCCTTCCAACACACATATGTCCCTGTGAATTAACAGAGAGGAAGGGGGAAAAGAATGAGGGGAGAAAATGGAGATTCTTAACAAAATGGAGGCTGCGTCCTGCCTCTGGTGCGCACATTCGCGACAATCAGCACTGACTGTATGGAACACATTCAACTACTACGGTATTTTTCTACATCCCTAGCGGCCCTCTGGTTGTGAGATATGAAGAGTTAAATGTATCCTGCTAAGTTTAAAAAAAAAAAAGATAATTTCTGGAGTTTGGCTTCAAGTAGAACTTTAGGCAAAAGTTTTTTTTCCATTTTGGATAGAGCGAGGAAGGGTTATAACCCCTGTCAGATTGTTATGCTGTGTCCTGTCCTGCTCCATCTGTGTCCTGTTGTGGAGATTTCCCTGCTCTTTCTGTCCCATAGCCAAACAGGAAATGAAAGGAAATCCCTGCAAATTAAGGGAATTCTTTAGGGACCCCCAGTACACCAGAACTAGTGTCCCCATTGGAAAATTTTCTCTGTTACTTTTCTGGGGTCATCCGAAAATTTGGGTTTTTCTTTTAGACTTTTAATAATAATGTTAACCAGGACAAACAGAGAGGGCGAGTCTACTTAATGGAGGCACAGACAGCAATAAACACTGACAAGTGTTCTAATCCCTCTGTACTCTATCCAAAACTTGAAAAAAAGGTTTTGCCTTTAGTTATACTTTAACCACTTCAAGTCCGGACACTTTTTCCCCCTTCCAGTCCAGGCCAATTTTCAGCTTTCAGTGCTATCACACTTTGAATGACAATTACGTGGTCATGCAACACTGTACCCAAATCAATTTTTTAGCATTTTTTTGAGACAGATAAAAGTTTATTTTGGTGGTATTTATTCACCACTGGGATTTTTATTTTTTTTTCTATATAAATGAAAAAAGTCCCAAAATTTTTTTAAAAAAAGTGTATTTCTTTTGCAAATTAATAATCTTTCATAAATCTTGGCCAAAATGTATTTATCTATCCTTTTTGTAAAAAAAAAAAAAAAAAAAAAAAAATAACCCAATTTAGTTTATAATCAAAAATTATAATTTTTCCAAAAACTTTTTTACTTTTTTTATTTTATTATTAATGTTTTTTTTTTTTTTTTTTTTTTTTTTTTTACATACTGTCACACCCATAGTTACACTGTACTACTTTTGGGGGGTGATAAATATTTTTTTTCCTTTTTTTAAACCAATTGCTTTTACACCCATAAAGGCTGTAAAAGCAATAATTTCTCCTTCTCTCTGGCTGTATTCGTGCAGCCATTGAGAAATACTGTGAGGTGTGATTGGTCACAGCTTGTCACATGGTACAAGGCTGTTGTAAATAGCCTTGTACCATGTGACCTCTATGATCATTCACAGATTTCACATGTAGTAAGCAATGATGTCAGGAAGTGACATCTTGCTTACTACTGTTCATTTGATCACTGATTGGCCAATCAGTGATCACATTAATCGGGACATCACACAGAGGTCCCGTACAGCAATCTGTGTTTCGGAGAGCACAGCGGGCACCGATTGTGATGCCGCACGTTCCCAGGGAGCGTACACAGGCTATGGATGCAGGGGGACATTTAAAAGTGTCCACCCACATCGGCAGTGCTCCCGTCCGGCCGTTTATCAACATGGGCCGGACAGGAAGAGGTTAAAGTAGAACTATAGGCAAAACTTTTTTCATTTTGGATAAAGTAAGGTAGGTTATAAACTCCTCAGTTTTCTCCCAGTGGGGAGATTTCCCTTCACTGTCTGTCCCATAGCCAAAACAGGAAGTGAGATGAATCCTTTCAAAGTGAAAGAATCCCTGGCTGTCACCTGAACTAGTGTTCCCATTAGAAGATTTCTCCTCTATTTCTGTTCTGGTGACCAAATCTAGGATTTTCTTTCATATCCACTCGTGATAACAGTAAACAAGGGGCACAGACAGCAATAAAAACCTGACAGCTATTCTAATCCCTCTCCACTCCATCCAAAACTAAAACAACAAAAAATGTTTCCTTTAGTTATACAGTACTTTAAAAGTGACCAGATCAAAAGGTTATAAGTAGTACTTCCAGGTAGACAGGCACATGTGACTCACTTGGCAGCCAGTCAGTGCAGCGTAAGCTATAGAGCCACTCAATCACTTTTACAGGCGGAGATTTTACAGGTCTCTCCAGTCCCATCAGTGAACCTGGTACTGATGGAACCAGTCGAGTGTCATTCCCTGGGAAGAGTGGAAGGAACGGGGAATTAGTCACTTATGGTTTTGGTTTCTTTATTTGCAAGCCGTTACCGGCTTTTACAGCACTTGATCAAACCAATCCCAATGTGGCATAAAAAGTTGCACCCACCATTTTATTCTCTAGGGCAGCTACTTAAAAATATATAATGTGTGAGGTTTTCGAGGAAAAAAAAAAAAAAAATCAGATTTCTATATGTATGAGAAAAATATCAGAGTTGGCCTGGAGGTCAAGTGGTTAATCTATATCCAGTCTGGCAGACCTTTGCGCTATGATACAAACATGTATTTAATGAGCTCTTCTGCTTGTGCCTATGGAGAGGAGAAGCACTAGGTGACACTGGCCTCTTATAGGAGAAAACAATAGCAAGTGATCCAGGATTATTCAACGAGGCTGATAGACACCCCCAATAAATACCTTTCACCCCTCTTAGATTTTCTGATTAAATAAGCTTTGCAATGGCAGCACTCATGGGTAGAGGACTGCCAATAAATCCACAGAATGAAAAGACATGGGGAAGCACACAATCGCCTTCAAACAGTCATTTGTATGCAAATACACCCAACAAGGTATACCTTCTGTGACTTTCCATTTGGATAAACGGTCTTCCAAGAAAGCTTTAGTAGTGGGATGACTATTATAGTCAAGTAGAGCTGATAACAGGAAAATGTTCTGTTCTGACTGTAGACTGTCAAATTGGGCAATCATTCTCTGATGCCTATAGGCACATTTAGGTTTTATTCACTCTAGCAGGATGTATTTTCAGCTCTCAGCTTTACTGTAAGTAGAAGGTAATTTATGCATCCTTCCACTTTAGTTTACATGCTTTTACATACATTTACACTAGAGAAGTTCCGATACTCTTTTTTGATCGGCGAGTATGAGTACCAATACTTTCAGACAAGTATTTGCCAATGCGGAGTACTGATACTTTGCGGTGCAATTTGCATCAGCACCAATGAAAAGCCGTCTAGCTTGTACTGTCATCCCTGCATGGAGAGGAGTGACAGCCATGGGGATTTCAAATCCCCAGATCTGTGAAGTGGTTTTCTCTCCTCTCCTTGAAGGGATGACAGTACAGGTTAGACCGTGATGATGCTGACCAATCATTAGCCATCTAGCCTGTACTGTCATCCCTGCAGGGAGATTTCAAATTCCCAGACCTGTGATACACAAGACCTTGTGTATCAGCATGGGATCAGTGCAGGGAGGTTTCCCACGCTGCTCCTGTGTGACTATGACTTGCCTTGGTTCACATAGGAGCAGCGGGGAAACTGCATGTGATTTGGACAGTAATCACACCGCATTCCTGTTCAAATTGCAGGCAATTTTTTTGTGGTGCAATTTGCATCCATACATTTTGTATGGATGCAAATCACACCGCAAAGTATCAGTGTCGGGTATTGGGAGCATTTTCACGAGTATTCATGAAAATATTCGGTATCAGTGCATTGTTAATTACACCCATCAATATCAATTTATTCCATCAGTTAACAATATAGGTTTATATCAGGTTGAGTGAAATAATAAAAGCACAGTGGCTAAATGGTTAGCACTTCCACCCGGCATTACTAGGGTTGGTGGATCAAATCCCAACCACAGCACCACCTGCATAGAGTTTGCTTGTTCTCCCGATACCTGCGTGGGTTTCCTCTGGGTACTCCAGTTTCCTCCCACACTCCAAAGACATGTTGGTAAGTTAATTGGATCCTGTCTAAGTTGTCCCTAGTATGTGTATGAAATGTGAGTTAGGGACCTTAGATTTTACACTCCTTGAGAGTTAAGGACTGATGTAAATGTACAATATATATAAAGCGCTGTGCAAATTGATGGCGCTACATAAGTACCTGTAATAATATACTTACATGAATTCCCACAATGCACATACTCGCTGCTTTTTGCAGTGCACATAAACTTGTTGCAAATATATGACATTAACCAAGTGAATGGCACCATCTATGAACATTGCATTTATTTTAGTATACTGCACATGAATGCAGCTTTGTGCTGCTAGTATAAATATACTGTATTTAATGTGATATAGGGTTCAGGATGACCAAAAGCTGCTTGTAAAAGTGACAACCTTTATTGAGCTTGCAAACAATCCAGAAAACAAAAACAGCTTTTCTCTGCAAACAAACACAAAATAGTCCATAACTCTGGTACAACAGAAAACAAGAGCATAACTCACCACCACCATATCAGTCCCACACTGGGATTTTGGGTTTCCTGTCTACCTAAGGGATCCCAAAGAGGAGGTTTTCACAGTTCACCAACTATAGCTCAGTCCCAAGCTAGTCCACCTTGCCCACTCAGAGGTTTCCTGCTCTCTCCCTAACAGACAGGTGTGGACTAAGTGCTTTTGCTTTTCTGGACCCTGATGCACCTGGGTTAACATTTTCAGGATCAAAGTCTCTGTAATCAGGATTTGAAGGTTCTTCCCTCCCAAAACTCTTTGAACCCCAGAAATTCCAGGTCCCTAAGGTGGACTTACCAACCCAAAGAGTAATGAAAATTATCCTCTCCTCATTAACCAGTAATTTTGCAACCCCTCATCCTGCATGAGTGAGAACCCCTGAAAACTCAAAAATGACTTCAAACTGTCCCCCTTAAAGGGATCACAACCCAAATAATGGGGAAATATACTTGCCGTCCAGGACCCATCCCTGGTGTCCTATATTATATATAATATATACAGGTTATTGAAAGCATAGCAATTACACCTTTTGTAGAATATCAGTGTGTCAGCGCAGCAGGAGAACCAATACTTTAGCCTTCTCTAAATAAAATAATACAAACAAAGGGCTGACACATTTCAGGGATTTCGTTCATCCATAAAGTAACAGAAGCAACATTGAATTTAGTCATCCAGCCACTAGTAAATGGCCTCTTGAATGCATCATAAAAATAGTCATTCTAATTAATGTCCTTTCATAAGACCGTGGCCACTGTGCCCATGCTTTCCCTGGCCACAAGTCCTGTAACATTCCCAGTTAAGTGCCTTCAAAGACAAGCAGTAATGTAATTACCTTGCCATTCACTATAGTGGTAAAACCTGGGAATTGCGGACTTGTTATTTGATGGACAAATCAGGAGACTGCTAGTCTGTTCCACTCAGCCTTAAAGTGGTTCTAAAGCCTTAAGGTTTTCTACCTTAATGCATTCTATGCATTATGGTAAAAAAAACCTTCTGTCCTGCAGGACCTCCCTAGCCCTCTGCTGAGCCTGATCCTATTCAGCGATGTGCACAAGAGCAGCAGCTCCCGCCGCTGTCTCCCTCCTCATTGGGCAGATTGATAGCAACAGGAGCCATTGACTTCTGCTGTTGTCAATAAAATTATGTGGCAGGGGTGGGGCCGAGCCACTCGGTCTGTGTTAATAGACGCACAGGTGACCCCATGGAAAGTGGCTTTCAATGGGGGGTACCCGTTGAAGAGGAGGGACTTGAAGCAAAGTCAGTGGATCCCAGAGGAGGAGGATCAAGGCTGCTCTGTGCAAAACCATTGCACAGAGCAGGTAAGTATATGTTTGTTATTTTAATTTAAAAAAAGGAAGGTTTGATGTTACTTTAAGACAATCCAGGTTTGAGAGACGCACTATAGTTGGCCATACACTGTTTTTTTTTTTTTTCGTTCAGCCAGCAGATTCCTCCACCCACACAAACAAGGTGGGTGAAGGTACTCCCCCCTCCACTTCATGTGGACATTGTATTCTGACAGCGGGACCTGCAGCTGCCAGAATACACTGATCAACAAAACTTTTCCAGCATGCTCCTTGGCAATCGATCAAACACATGAGTTCTATTGAGTGGGGTTTGGATACATGATGATCAAAATTCATCCAGTCCCTTCTGAACTGGCCAAATTTAGATCCGTGCTACCCACAGTCCCACCCATTGTATAGGGACAGAAACACGGGTGATAATTAGTAACTAGCTCTGAGTTCCACTTCATTTAATTTATCCAACAGTCTTTTAATCACACAGACGCTCATCCACCAGGAATTGGGCAAAAACTCACCCCATGCTTGACCCCTCAAATTAAAAAAAAAAGGTCATAAAAGGTGTTAGACCCCAAATATTCTTTTAGATCTTTGATGGCTAAGCATTGAAACTTGGAAGGTCCTTGGGTCTGTACCCGTAATCTTCCCCCCAGCCAGGTACACAAACACAGTCACTCGTTGGCTCAGTAAACAGTCCAGGGGTGTTTTTTTTTAATATTTGGGGTAACTTGGATAGGGATCAGGCAAAAGTGGGATACTCCAAAAAGAACTATGTACAACTGAGGACACTAATGTCCTACTTCTGTAGCACTTTAAGCAAAGTTCTTGCAGGCGCCAGTAAGGGACTTGGATTAGTTGAAGCAGATGAAAGGCACACACACTTGTTCTAGTAATTTGAGCATAGTCCCTTTAGCACAAAATAGAATGGACTAGGCTCTTCAGGGTACCAATTGGCATCCCCTTTGTTTCCTGACTCTCGGCAGAGGGGTGGGTGGCAGCAGTCTCTAGGATTTCTCACACGGCCTGAACTCACAAGCCCTCAGATGAATGGATGCCTCCTTCCAATGTCTGCTAGTAGTACCAGACCAGACCAGGGACGGACTGACAACTCATGGGGCCCCCGGGCAATAGGGGATCATGGGGCCCCTGTGTCCTTTCCCAAACTCAAAAAAGCCTATGAAAAAGGTACCAGGGGCATCTCATGGGGCCCCCTACTGACCCCGGGCCCTCGCCCCTGGACCAGACCCACCATGAGACAGTCCCTCGATCAGCTTTCAAGGCCTTTCAGCCAGCCCAGCTGAGGTCTGACAAACAGTAAGCCCAAGGTAGGGTTGTCTGGGAGGGCAGTGTGCCCTCTAGGCTGGACTTCTCCCATTTAGGATTAGACAAGAGTGCGCTAAAGCTCAAACTCCTTATACCCTTACTTAGCAGCCACCTGTGCAACCTATATTCCAGAAGTAACCCTGGAGATACAGAGTGACAGTAATCAAATCAGCAGCCTATGAGTTATAGAGCAGAAACGAAGCAATCAAAAGCAGCTACACTGGCTACAGAGCTTACAATTAAATTTACCTAACCCAGAATTGCACTCACACTGATTATAGTGGAACAAGGCTAATTTTTCCTAACACAAAATACAACCTCCCTGGCTGCAGTGAGCAAGCTAAATCTTTCTACTCCTAGCTCCTATCTAGGAGGGTGCTATATATATATATATGTAAACGTGGGGAGATACATTACTTGATATACATCTACAAATTACAGGTTATAGGCAGCTTTTCAAATATTCAGTGCTGTTCAGTGAGATAGCTTATCAAGGGAACATTTACAAAATTGCATATGAAACATCATCAAAAAATGTTGAAGCAGGAAGCCTGCTTAACTTCCAAGTAAATTGTATGTGAATAATGTAAGATATGAATCTACTGCATATACATTAGAAAGTCTGCTCAAAACCCATCAACGCAAAGAGCAATAAAAATATGCATATACTGAAATTTATGGCAGTCAATTAAATTTTGCCAGGTTCAGCTTGGATGTTAAATGTTATTTCCCCAAGCCCTGATTTACAGAAACCATCATGATGATGACCACAAAGTCAGAAAAAAACTACAGATTGAAATAAATAGCTTTATAATAATGGGCAGTATATGTGCTGGTTTTATATGCACAGTTGGCACTGGGACATAAGGAATTATTTGTGCTGCACTCTATCCTAATTTGAGGAATAAACCTCTTATCTATGATATTTGTGATGGATGTAACACATGGCAATGCTTTTTTTTTTTGCTTTTTTTAATTATTTACCGGTATGCACCAGATAACAATGAAATTTCTATTGACTCCATACAGTTGTAAAAATGCACATTCCACGGTCAGTACAAGGCAGTAAACAATAGTATCTGACAAATACATAAAAGAGTTATCAGTGTGCATATAAAAACTGCATTAATCAAAAAGACGCAATATGCTGGTGTATATTCTACCAATCAAAATAAGGCTATGTAAGCTGGCATATTGAATTGGGAAAGGCCTATAGGGATCCAATAGTGGTTGCTGAATAAAATTCGGAGTGCAAAAAGTCTGTTACAATGAGAAAATAAAAGTATGCAGAAGCCATGTGCATCCACATCCGTCTGGATCTGTGCGTGCCAAGATTTTGAAATGAACAAGAAAGAGAAAAGGGGAGGAAGAAGGGAACAATAAGGAAAAGAAAAAAAAAGGGGGGGGGGGCAGGGAAAGGAGGGGAATTCACCATTGGTAGAGCAAGTTAGGACTATTACATCGCAAGTATCCCATTATGTGTTTGGAATGAGACACTTCATGCATATTGAGTGTATTCCTCAGAGAAATGAAAGAGGTCTTAGTAGAACCTTCTGATCTTATGTTCCTCAGTCTTGTCCCGAAGGGCCAAGGTTAGGTCCTCCATTTGTCCAATATCATTCACTCTTTCGATCTATTGGGCGACCGTCGGGGCAGCTTGTTGTTTCCACATACTAGGGATACAAGCGTGAGCCTTGATAAAAAAAATGTTTGAGTATGAACTTATGGTAGCGCTTCCTAGATAGAGGAGTAAAATTAAGCAAAATTGCTGCAGGATCATCATGTAGAGAAATGTTCCCAGAATTTGTGAATTAGTTGAAGCACTGGTTGCCATAATATATGCAATAGAGGGCATTCCCAAAATATCTATAAGAGAGTACCTGCGGATGAACCACACCTCCAGCATGGATTACTTTGTTGAGGAAATATGGGGATACCTTCTTAAGGTCATTTCTGCTGGCTCACTGGGTCCCCATAAACTGATTATACTATTATGGGTTACTCTGCATTGCATATTGCTTAATGTCAAGATCCAGCAGTATATTATACACTGCTCAAAACAATTAAAGGAACACGTTTTATTCAGAGTATAGCGTCAAGTCAATTAAACTCCTGGGATATTCAGCTGGTCAGTTAAATAGCAGAGGGCGTTGTTAATCAGTTTCAGCTGCTTTGGTGTTAATGAAATTAACAACAGGTGCACTAGATGGACAACAATGACACGACCCCCAAATCAGGAATGTTTTACAGGTGGAGGCCACTGATATTTTTTTCGATACTCGTCTTTTCTGACTGTTTTTCACTAGTTTCACTAGGGTCAATGTCACTACTGGAAGCATGAGGCGATACCTGGACCCTGAAGTTGCACAGGCAGTCCAACTCCTCCAGGATGGCACATCAATACGTGCCATTGCCAGAAGGTTTGTGCTGTCTCTCAGCACAGTTTCAAGAGCATGGAGGAGATTCCAGGAGACAGGCAGTTACTCTAAGGGAGCTGGACAGGCCATAGAAGGTCCTTAACCCATCAGCAGGACTGGTATCTGCTTCTTTCTACAAGGTCAAAAAGGATGAGCACTGCCAGTGCCCTACAAAATTACCTCCAGCAGGCCACTGGTGTGAATGTCTCTGACTAAACAATCAGAAACAGACTTCAGGAGGGTGGCCGGAGGGACCAATGTCCTCTAGTGGGCCTTATGCTCACTACCCGGCACCATAGAGCATTGAACACCAGAATTGGCAGGTCTGCCACAGGCGCCCTGTGCTTTTCACAGATGAGAGCAGGTTCACCCTGAGCACATGTGACAGACGTAAAAGGGTCTGGAAAAGCTGTGGAGAACTTTATGCTTCCTGTAACATCTTTCAGCATGATCGTTTTGGTGGTGGGTCAGTGATGGTCTGGGGAGGCATATCCATGGAGGGACACACAGACCTCTACAGGCTAGACAATGGTACTCTGACTGCCATTAGGTATTGGGATAAAATCCTTGGACCCATTGTCAGACCGTACGCTGTTGCAGTGGGTTCTGGGTTCCTCCTGGTAAATGACAATGCCCGGGCTCATGTGGCAGGGGTATGCAGACAGTTCCTGGAGGATGAGGGAATTGATACCATTGAATGGCCCCCATGCTAACCTGACCTATATCCAATAGAACACCCCTGGGATATCATGTTTCGGCCCATCCGAAACTGCCAGGTTGCACCTCAGATTGTCCAGGAGCTCAGTGATGCCCTGGTCCAGATCTGGGAGGAAATAACTCGGGATACCATCAGTCGTCTCATTAGGAGCATGCCCTGACATTGTCAGGCAACAACACAAGCACAAACACAAACACGTGGGGGCCATACAAACTACTTAGTACCATTTTGAGTTGCAATGAAATTTCAGTAAAATGGACTAGTCTGATGCATCATTTTTTCACTTTGATTTTCGGGGGGGGCCTTTGAATTCAGTCCTTTTTAGGTTAATAATTTTCATTTCTATCAAAATAATGGGGCATCCTTACATTCCTAACACATTAGCCAGTCCATATCAGTATAGATATCCAGCATGATATTTTTCCCCATTAAGATCGGATGTGTTTTCAAAGTGTTTCTTTAATTTTTTTGAGCAGTGTATATTTAACAGAAAAAGATGAACTAGAGGACCTTCAACAGAGTATTGCAGTACTCACAGTGCTTCCAGAAATGGTGGACATGTATTTTATGAGGATAGCTAGAAGTCTTACCAAGAAGGCCAGCAGTAAGGTATCTGCCAATTCTAGCCTCCCTCAATTATATGCCTTAGTAGGGTTATATCAGTAGCTGTGTATCCATGCAGTATAGTTAACATTTCCTTCCCCTACTGAACATAGAAAACAGATTGAAACCTGCTTTCACAGAGATTGCCTTTGGATTAGAAAATCTCAGTGTGTCATCACGAGTACTCCCCATTATTAGAAGTGCTTGTTACAGTCACATAGGGAACCCTATGTATCCTGATTCTCACAGGTAATGTCAAACCAGGCAGAAATAGAATGCAGCCCAATTTTCATACTAACCATCAAAAATGGACATACAGGCGCTAGAAACAGCATTCTAGGTACAAAAATGGCCACTGATAAGAATGGTAAATGTCTGTTATAATCCAATGTAAAAAAAACACTACATACATTTTTGGCAACTGCAGTTATAAGGATCTGATATCTTCTTGTGTTCAAGATGGCTGGAAACAACAACCAATTATTCTGAAATAATACCACTTGCATTTATTATCCTATGATTCCACAATGATGTGAAAATATTAAATGTTGGTTGAGTTTTTGACAATTGAATTCTCCTCCGTGTTCACATTATTCTGTCCTCTATTGTCTGTAGTCATTTATTTGTTAGTGTGAAATACTCTTCCTGTGTCCTTAGCTACAGAAACAATTTCTTTTCAGAGGAGTTTGAAAAAGAACAGCTTTAAAGTTCTACAAACTGCACAATGCCACATTGGGTCCATTGTAAGACAGACAAAAGGATGTCTTTGGCATTGAAATCTCTTCTCCATCCGGTGATGTATTGCAGCTAATAAAACACTGCTTGAAATGGGATTTTTCCGTAACACACAATTATATACCCTTTTATTATTCAAATCAGATAATCTGCTTGGAAAATTTTAAAGATAAATTTAAGGCAAAAGGTGAATCAATCTGTGATCTACTTGTAGCACCCATCTGACACACCAAAGGCAGGATAACACCTCCAGAGGCCAGGGCTAGGCTAACATTTCACCCCAGGGCTAAAATGGGGGGAGACTGAGAAAAGATATTGGGTGCCAGTAACTTTTGTCTTTTTAAAGTTGTATTGCAGAACGGTTAAGGAGGTGAGGGCTAGGGGTCTCAGATACTGTAGCAGATCACTTACAGACTTTTCAGATCCAGATCAATGTCCAGCTTCACAGTGTCAGAACCTTTACACTGACCCGGCAACACTGTAAGCATGTTCCCAAATTTCAGTGTATTCTTCAAGGGAGTCACCATCTTCATCCTGGCTCTCTTAAGCAAGGGGCCTCCCCTGGGTTTCCTCCTAGGCACAGCTTCTCCCAGACCAGGCACGACAGCGTCAAGACCACTTCAGCACATGTTAGCTCCAAATCAGATTATTGGGCCTAACAGCAGAGCCCCATCTGGTAGCACTTCCCTGGAAAGAGAGCAAGCACATGGCATGTCCCAAATATTTAATTCCCCCGCCCCCCCAGCATGCCCAGTGAAAAATACCTCCTAGTGGATTGGCTGAAGTGAATATAAATATTGATAACTTAGTTTTGTTTGTAAAATCTCATACTGTGAACAGTGATACCCGTGACATCTACTGGAGACAGTGAGAAATCAAAAGCCAATTTAAGCTTAGGGAAAACCAGGTTAAAAACGATAAAATCAGTCTGAGCTAGCTACAGCCCAGCCAATGACTGAATTGACATAGTAACCTTTGTTTAGGACAAGGGGCTACATACTAAACACTGTAGCTGTGCTAAACTCATACAGTTAGCTCCAGATTCCCTAACCTGAACTTTCTGTAGTCCACTGCGACCAGAGCACAGAAAGCACCTTACAGGGTCACTAGGAATAAACTTGATTCCTGTGTTGTACATACTGCTTAGCTGTTAATATGTATGTCAGAGTCTAGGGCAAAAAAGAAAAAAATATGCAATACATGCACATATACCCATGTTTTATCCTTTTAATATCCTACAAGTACAACAATATTTCTGCTGAACGTCCAGAAATGCACTCAACTCCAGAATGTGATTGTGGGCTGACAAAACACAGCATTATTGTGGACTCAGCAGTGATGGAGTGGACTGAGTGGTGTCAGCCCTGGCCTAGTGTCTTTTGCTAAATTATCTAATCCCTTCCACTGTTCTCATCTCCACAGCAAAGATACCAACTAATCTGTAGCCCTAGGAGGGCTTGTTAGACTCCTTGAGTTACGCAGAGTGTGAAGAGAACACAAGGCAGCTCTGAACATGAGCAACAGATATTTTTTTGCACTTGGAAGGGTCAGGGGTGCTTTCAAGCCCCTCTAGACAGCTTGAATTGTGGGTGTTTCCTGCTGAATGAAACAAAATTTGAGTCATGGGTAGCCCTGCAAGCACCACCTATCTTGAAGATCTATTAAGCCAGGTGGAAATTTATTGGCCAATCAGTGACTGCATCCTATGAGATGCTGTCACAGTTTAGCAGTGCCATTGTATTCAGGCAGCCACAAGTGTAATAGCCGGCAGTGGAGATTCCTCCATCCACATTTCTAGTATCGATGGGGGAAATCTCTTGTTCTCGTGTTCACAGATGGCCAACTTTAGCGTAGGGGTTTAAAGAAATTATCACTTCAAATGACAGTGTCTGCATAAAGGAACTCTTACTGAGCCTGTAAAGGTTTTGGGAACCACAATTGGTCTCAGGGTTGAATGCCTGCTGCTGCTCCTAATTTTGAGATATGGATTGCGTGCACGCCGAAATAATTACACTGACAAATGTCCAGTATAACCACTTTCACATCATCATCATCTGTTTATTGCAGGGCAGTGCTTAACCTTTTATACAAGGAGAACAATAGGGTATATGTCCCTATTACGTAAATACAGTCACATTCTAAAAGGCACATTTTGCTTGGCTGAAATATGGGAGAAGTTCAGAAACTTGATGTTTGAGGCCTGTTATCTTTTCACTCCCCCTCACATATTCAAGGCCTAAGTACAAGATCCTCTCAGTTCTAAGGGAGGGGTTGAGAACATCGCTCTGAACAAACAAGTTAAGGAGGACTGCAAAGCCCAGCAGACAAAATATATACACACAACACATATATTTAGAAATATGAAAAAATATAAAAGTAAATATATATATAAAATGTATATCCTAAACAGGAAACCGAATAGGCATTTTACCAAATCCATCAAAAGCCCTTTACAGGGTTTTCACACAGCACCTTCATCCTTCGCAGTTGGCACTAAAATACCCAGCCGGCTGGTGTTGGAAACTGGGGGAGTGGTGCCATCACCTCCCCCATCATGTGACAGTGTTTTGGCCTATTGACTGACTGCTGTCACATGGGATGAGGTCATATGTTCCCCTATGCTTGGACATAGTGAGTATTTTTGCTAAGTGAGGCAGTGGAAGGCAGCACTGCTGAAGTATCAGTGGGTCAGTGAGGGGCTTGTTTGGTCTTGACACAGACACTGTCACTGTAACCTGAATGGGCAACGTGACAATTTATTATTATTATTATTATTATTATACAGTATTTATATAGCGCCAAAGGGTTTGCTCAGTGCTGTACATTAGCGAGGGGGACAGAACATGAGACAATACAGTACAATTACAATACACGAGGGGTTCGAGGGCCCTGCTCTTTCAAGCTTACAATCTAGGAGGGAGGGGATAGCGGTACAGGAGGATATGGCTGTGGGGGATGGAGTGGTAGGAGGAGATCGGTTGTTAGGTGAGGGTGGGGTAGGCTTCCCTGAAGAGATGGGTTTTCAGGGTGCGCCTGAAGGTAAGGAGGGTAGGTGACAGTCTGATGGATTGGGGTAGAGAGTTCCAGAGAATGGGGGAAGTCCTGGAGAAGTCCTGCAGTCGGGCGTGGGAGGAAGAGACCAGGGAGCTGGAGAGTAGGAGGTCCTGTGAGGAGCGAAGGGCACGGGTAGGGTGGTATTTGGGTATCAGGTCGGTTAGGTAGTTTTGGGCAGCGTTGTGAATGGCTTTGTATGTCAGAGTTAGTAACTGATTTACTAAAGGCAAATGGATTGTTCACTTTTCAAGGGAAATTGCACTTAGTGAAAGTGGTGAAGGTCTACTGACTACCATCATCCAATCATGTGCAAGCAAAAATGCTAGTTTTCTTTTTTACTTCCTCATACAGGTATTTTTCGCAAAGTGAAACTTCACCACATTCACTAAGCTCTAGAGAAAATTCCCTTTCAAAGTTGGAGCAGATGGTGAATTCTGCCCTGGACCCCCGATACCAAAAACAACTATATTGGCAAAATAGGTAGCATGAGAGGATTAACAGGAATGATGGAAATCTCCTAGATTGTAAGCTTGAAAGAGCAGGGCCCTCGATCCCCTCATGTTTTGCATTGTATTGGTATTGTTCTGTCACATGTTCTGTCCCCCTTTATAATGTACAGCGCTGAGCGAACTATTGGCGCTTTATAAATACTGTATAATAATAATAATAATAATAGAAGGATTGAAAATGAAAGTGAAAGTGGTTTGTAAAAAAATGGGCCAGTTATAGCATCACACACTTCGCTTTCACTTCCCCAGGAACTGTCATGTGTCATCGTAGCATTATCCATTCATTGGAGGGAGCCTATCCATAGCATAATTGATCCAAACTGGCCCTGATCCCTTATTATGACTGTAAGCTATGTAAACTATTGGTTTCTCTCGTAGGCGAAACAATCAGCAATTACTCTCTCATCTCTATATAGCCTCTGTAATTGAACTACAAACAAGGTAAATTGCCTGGCTCATCCCCAAATTTTTTTAGCCTGTTGATGGAGCGTGTTATTAGGTGGAATAAATAGCAGGGTGTTTCTGTTGTGCTCTTCACTCTGCTTTCAGGTACATGAAACACTTATTTGTCTGGTGAGGGCACATTTTGCTATTCATATCTGATCATCTAAAAAAGTTAAGGTACCCCAGATGTAGTATGATTATCACCCTATGGTAGGTGCAGTTATCTTTCCTGCATGTAGATGGCTCTGTGCCATTATTACTTGGGAATGGGGAGTCTTATCAATGACTTGAGCCCTTAGAGATTATTTACAGGTCCTTAAGAGAAGAAATGGTCTGATTAGACACTGAACTCTCAAGAGACATCAATGGTCATTTTGGGTGAGGGAACATTTTAAATAAGGGAAGCTGTGTCACTTTGGCATGCTTCTGATGAGTATGATGATCAGGGACAGGAGGGGGACTGCAAAGTGTAGGGAAAGGGTCCTGTGGCGTATGGATAGCTCAGGGTAGGCTCCTTGGCAATTGCTGATACTACAGTGTTCGGAACAGAGACGAGGAGCTGGTGGGAGGTGCTACTTCAGCCATAGCTCCCAACTGTCCCTGATTTCAAGGGACTGTCTCTGATTTGGAACAAAGTCTCTCTGTCCCTCTTTCCTCCAAATTGGTCCTTAATTTTGGTCTGATCTATATAGCTGTATATAAAATGCACTTTTTATCGTTAAGAAAGTGTTTCCCAGTGCTAAACCTTTCATCTAATTTCTAAATTGCTGCATTCATACATTTCAAAAGCCAGGATTAAGGAAAAGTAGTTGTAAAAAAAAAGCACTTGTGGGTTATAACTAATCTTTTTTTTTAATTCTCCTTTAAAGGGGCATGACAGGGGGTGAAGCCTATACCTACATACTTTTGCTAATATGTGTCCCTTGTTCCCATTTCAAAAAGTTAGGAGGTATGCTTCAGCCTAAATACCTCTTCTTATGGAACACTACACTTCCTATCTGAAGCCATCCTCTGGTAAAGCAGTTGGTGAATACAGTACTGGAAATTGCTGCACTGCTCTGCATATTCTGTACAAATCTATATACATATGTGCCAAAGACTGTTTGCTTGGGTGTATTGCACAATAACAGCAATTCATATAAAAAGTACTCTGATTTATACAAACTGTGTGGCTGATTACTCACAACTCAAGATACCTAATTTAGGTTCGCCTACAACTCAGTTTGGCTAATAACACATAAGTGACTGATTGCATGTCCATGAACTACTTCAAGCCCTGAGCTAAACACACTCCTGAGTTGAATGAGCTCATCCAGGACTGTGATAAATACATATTTTCTCACTGTCCTGCTGACAACAGTTTTACCCGACGGGATGCGAGGGAAAATCTTTATCAGCAACCCATACAGAAACAAAAAATTGACGGGGGTTCTAGGGTTCATTTTCTCTGTCACATCCCCAGATACTCAAACCAACAAGAATTCATATGCAAAAAATGATTGGTTAAACCCACTAGTGTCTTTATTTTAACCACCTCTTTTCTTATATATGACTGTTCCAGAAAGGTACATGCATGCTAGAACATGCTAAATATTCCTGGAATACTTAGGAAAACCACAATATATTTACTGGTAAGTACAGCATTTACTGCCACCACAGTAGCTCCTTCTCAGCTATGCTCAGCAACATGAGTAGCTAGTTCTGAAACAGAGATTAGACAGTCAGAAACCAGCACCACAAACCATTGACTATGCCATTCACTTTTCATTTAAATTATTTTTCAGAACCTGTGGTAGTGAGCCCTTGTAGGTAGTCAACTTGGGGTTCCCCAGGGCGCGGAGTCTAAGCCCCAGCTTGCTTCTTCACCAGAGCCCGTGATGGTGGGGATGGACTTGCAGCGAGCTGGGACCAGGTTGCAGCCCCTGGTACGCCCAGCTGAGGATGAGGAGACTCATGGAAGCAGAGTACAATGGGAGGAGACAAACGGAAATCCGATAGACTAGCCGAGGTCAGGACAGGTGGAAAACAAGCACAGTCAGAGAACGAAGCCGGGGTCGGTACACGAGTAGTCAATGCAGGATACACGCAATAGCAACACACAGGAGCTCAGACAACTAGGAAGTTGCTCAGGCAAAGTGGCCTAGACTGAGCATGTCTTATATAGGCAGGCAAACAAGGAGGCCTGCCAGGAAGTGATGGAAGGGAAGGAAATAAAACCCAGAGAACAGCAGGCGACGACCATAGGTGAGCACAGACAAACACACATGTGAAAGGGATCAGGAACAGCACTGCAGCAAGCAGGTAAGAATACACAAACAAGAAACTGCAGGCTAACTTGTGACATTAATATAAATATGGGTGCAGGGGCAACAGTCCTATTGTGAGATGGGGAAACAGCTCTCATTGTTTGAACACTGTTTTTGTGCAGTAAATTATTGTGTGGAGTAAATTAAATGTTCTGGAGTGACATTCTGCGGTTTAGCCACAAGATGCCTTTGTTTTCCTAACATGGCCTCAGACTGCATAGATATTTCTATATTCATGAAGAGGTGGGGTTTTTCACACAGAGTTTAGAGAACAGGAAGGAGAGAGACAGCAGCCATGTTTTGGAGGATGGTGAATGCAGGAGCCATGTGAGCAGAGAATCTGATGGCATCCAGGTGTGAGAACATCCCTCAGTAACCAGAGCTGCAGTTAAGTGAAGATGATCATGTCCAAGACCCTGATCCTGTTCAGAGAAAGGAAGATTGCTGCCAGGAATGCTGATGAGAGCAGAGGAACAAAGCAACATACTCGGCGATACCGCATGCTTGTTGGAAAGACATTTGTTCTCTTCAAAGTCACCAGCGGATGCAAAGCAGACGCGGGTCGGTAAGATCGTGCACGCACCTAATTTCACTGTGGGCGCCTACAGACTGAGTCCAGGCCTATAGTTAGTTAGTTAGGGTCTCTGTGTCAGGCCACAAGTGTTATTACTGATCATTGGAAGGACTCCATAACTTAAAGTGACATTTCACATTGGAGAGCTGATAACATCCCACAAACTCAAGCCAGACTGGCATTTTGCTCAGAAGGAATACTCAGGCATGTGCTACAGGACCAGTTATGGGAGGGGGAATACTGTAGATTTGTGTAAGATTGTAAGCTGTTGTGCTGCACCGCAGGCTAGCCCATACCATACACCCATACACTGATTCCTGCTCTTTTAGGGTAATAACAGGTAAGGTGTGGCAGCTTATTTGTGCCCGCCAGTAGGTAAATTACTACGCCTTCTACTTTCATCCATCAGGGGGCGCCGTGCTGTGCACATGGGTCTCAGCCTTTGGGCTGGGTGTATGTAAATTTATTGTATGTTCTTAGCATTTGTGGTTGTGTTTATTTGCCACATCTAAGTAAAATTCTGTTCTGGCAAAAGCTGGTGTTGGGGTTGCTTTCCTCGTTCGTGACTTCACTGTATCCTGGGGAGCCCACCCCGGTACACGACTTACACTATACAGCCCCTTCTTCAGTTTGTGGCCCTAGTACCAGGCCAAAAGGAAGGAAAACTGAAAAGGAAAGGTGGAAAGAGGGTTGGTTCAAAAAAGAGGGACGGTGCCCTAAAATGAGGCAAAGTTGGGAACTCTGCCTACTTTCAAGCCCCTAGTCAGGAATAAAATAAAAATGCATACTTGTTGGGGCATTTACGGTCTGAACCCTATGGTGATAACTCGAGCTACCGTGATCATTTGAAAATAGATCTCATTGATGTCCACCCTAAGTCTTGTAATAAATATCGCCAAAGTGGTCCTATCCAGCTTCAATCTCTGCTTATGAGTACAGTCATTTCATCCAAAACATCCAATTTTCCATCAAGTGCACTTGTTTATGCCATTGCTTTTTTTTTTTACTTCAAGAAGACACATTGAAGAAAGACAAAGCATTCATACTGTCAGGAATGGACTGGCCAGCAATGGTGGGACTCACCTGCCTTTTGATCTGCAGTACCAGGGCTGGCCAGCGGGTGCTCCCAGCAATCAGAGACTCAACCTTTCAGCCAGCTAACACCTGGAACTGATGATACTGGTGTATTTAAGGGATGGCCAGACTTGCAGACTCTGCCTTGGTGTTGTGTTTGTCCTGGGCCCTGTATCTGTCCTGCATCCTGTTTCTGTTCCTTTGCTACCTGTTCTGATCCCTGGCTTGTGACCCTGACCATCCCTCTGCCTGACCCTCTGTACTACGCTGCTTGCTACCTGTTCTGATCCCTGGCTTGTGACCCTGACCATCCCTCTGCACTACGCTGCTTGCTACCTGCTGAACCTGGCCTGTGACCCTGACCATTCTCCGCTTGCTCCCCCTGTACCTACCTGCCCAATTGATATTGACTCGGCCTGCCTGACGACGCTTGCTTGTATGTACTGTTATCTGTGGGTGGTTGGTTGGGTTTGTTTGCACTGTATTATGTTTAGTATTGCACTGCGTTTATGTTTGTATTGTTAGTGTTAATAAATTACATTGTTAATCACATATCTGAAGTCTGCGTTTCCCTGCTTCAGTCACACACCTCTGGTCATACCTGGGAGCCCTGACATTACACCAAGGCCAATCCTGACCAGAAGTGGCTGCACAGGGAAGCCATCTTGGCTTGTTGCTGGGAAGGATGGATCTGGATGAGGTTGTGTATTTATATCTGCTAGTGTTTGATGACAGGGAGTATGCTTATCAAACTCTGAAGGAGTATCCCCGAGATCAACTACTAGAATGTATACGGCTCGCTCATGTTCTAGTAGATCAGGGCACAGAGTTCTCTGAGGTGCAGCCTTTGATTGAGGTTTGTGCTGAGTTGGTTTCATCTGGTTCCCCTGAATGCAGGGATGAATTTTTGCCACCATTTAGTGCAGACCAGGTAGAGTCCCTGGTGTGGTTATTAGAGGATGATGTGGGTTACTTTCTGGAGCGTTATTCCACATGTTCACCACAGACACTAAGAGATTGTATAAACGCAGTGCAGTCATTGACCAGACAGGCTTTGTGTAAGCTCAGCTTTGTTCAACCCCTACTGCAGACATGGACAGACTTGTTGCACCCAGCCTCAGTCAGCTTACAAAAACCCAGTCCTGCTTCTAACTCTACTCCTGTATTCCCACCAGCTCCTCCAGTTACAGCCCAGTATACTTGGCTATCTACCGCATGTCAGTACCCTGTTCCCACTCGCTGCACCTATCCTGCCTTTAACCCTGTAAAAAAGCCCTCTGTAGCAACTGCTCCCTCTCCTGTTCCATCCTCCAGTTCTTCTCTGTCTCCAGCTGCTCCATTCGTTTGCAGACCTGCGTTTACTTGCAGTGCTTCAGTAGTTAAAACCAGAAAAAAGCGAAAATTCTTTCCAACCAATACCATCCTGCCAGTATCCAAACCGGTGAGCCTGCCTTCCGTGGTTCAGCCTGAAGCCTCTACTCAGCCTGAAGCCTCTACTCAGCCTGAAGCCTCTACTCAGCCTGATGCCTGTACTCGGCCTGATGCCTGTACGCAGCCTGATGCCTCTCTTCAGCCTGATGCCGGTACGCAGCCTGATGCCTCTCTTCAGCCTGATGCCTGTATGCAGCCTGATGCCTCTCTTCAGCCTGATGCCTCTACTCGGCCTGATGCCTCTACTCGGCCTGAAGCCTCTACTCGGCCTGATGCCTCTACTCGGCCTGAAGCCTCTACTCGGCCTGAAGCCTCTACTCGGCCTGAAGCCTCTACTCGGCCTGAAGCCTCTACTCGGCCTGAAGCCTCTACTCAGCCGGACGCCGGCATTCAGCCTGATGCCTCTACCCAGCATGATGAACTGATCCAGCCTGACGATCCTATTAGGCCAGTTGACTCGATGCCCGCTGTTGATCCAGATGATCCGGTACCTGATCCGGTGCCCGCTGTCGTGCCAATTGACTCAGAGCCCGCTGTCGTACCTGGTGACTCGGTGCCCACTGCCTTGCCAGATGACGCGGTGCCCGCTGGCGAGCCAAATGACCTGATGCCTGGTGACCCAGTGCCCGCTGTCATACCTGGTGACCCGATGCCCGCTGTCGAGCCAGACGATCCAATGCCTGGTGACCCGGTGCCCACTGCCTTGCCAGATGACGCGGTGCCCGCTGGCAAGCCAAATGACCTGATGCCTGGTGACCCAGTGCCCGCTGTCATACCTGGTGACCCGATGCCTGCTGTTGAGCCAGACAATCCGGTACCTGATGACCCGGTGCCCACTGTCGTGCCTGTTGACTCGGAGCCCACTGCCTTGCCAGATGACGCGGTGCCCGCTGTCGAGCCAAATGACCTGATGCCTGGTGACCCGATGCCCGCTGTCCAGCCAGACGATTCAATGTCTGCCCCAGTGCCCGCGGTCATGCCAGTTGACTCGGAACCCACTGCCTTGCCAGATGACGCGGTGCTCGCTGTCAAGCCAAATGACTTGATGCCTGGTGACCCGATGCCCGCTGTCCAGTCAGACGATCCAATGTCTGACCCAGTGCCCGCGGTCATACCAGTTGACTCTGAGCCCACTGTCGTGCCTGGTGACTCGGTGCCCGCTGCTCCGCCTGGGGGCCCGAGACCTGTCGCTCCGCTTGGGGGTCCAGCGCTTGCCGCTCCACCTGGGGGTCCGGCGCCCGCCGCCCCGCCTGGGGGCCCGAGACCTGTCGCACCGCCTGGGGGTCCGGCGCCCGCCGCTCTGCCTGAGGGCCCGAGACCTGTCGCTCCACCTGGGGGTCCGGCGCCCGCCGCTCCGCCTGAGGGCCCGAGACCTGTAGTTCCGCCTGGGGGTCCGGCGCCCGCCGCTCCGCCTGGGGGTCCGGCGCCCGCCGCCCCGCCTGGGGGCCCGATGCCTGTCGCCCCGCCTGGGGGCCCGATGCCTGTCGCCCCGCCTGGGGGCCCGATGCCTGTCGCTCCACCTGGGGGTCCGGCGCCCGCCGCTCCGCCTGAGGGCACGAGACCTGTCGCTCCACCCGGGGGTCCGGCGCCCGCCGCTCCGCCTGAGGGCCCGAGGCCTGTAGTTCCGCCTGGGGGTCCGGTGCCCGCCGCCCCGCCTGGGGGCCCGATGCCTGTCGCCCCGCCTGGGGGTCCGATGCCTGTCGCCCCGCCTGGGGGTCCGATGCCTGTCGCCCCGCCTGGGGGTCCGATGCCTGTCGCTCCATCTGGGGGTCCGGCACCCGCCGCTCCGCCTGAGGGCCCGAGACCTGTAGTTCCGCCTGGGGGCCCGATGCCTGTCGCCCCGCCCGGGGGCCCGATGCCTGTCGCCCCGCCCGGGGGCCCGAGGCCTGTCGCCCCGCCCGGGGGCCCGAGGCCTGTCGCCCCGCCCGGGGGCCCGAGGCCTGTCGCCCCGCCCGGGGGCCCGGTGCCTGCCGCTCCGCCCAGGGGCCCGGTGCTTGCCGCTCCGCCCGGTGGCCCGCTGCCTGCCGCTTCGCCCGGTAGCCCGATGTGCCTCTGCCCGGGGTCCTGCCCGATGTGCCTCTGCCCGGAGTCCTGCCCGATGTGCCTCTGCCCGGAGTCCTGCCCGATGTGCCTCTGCCCGGAGTCCAGCCCGATGTGCCTCTGCCCGGAGTCCAGCCCGATGTGCCTCTGCCCGGAGTCCAGCCCGGTGTGCCTCTGCCCGGAGTCCAGCCCGGTGTGCCTCTGCCCGGAGTCCAGCCCGGTGTGCCTCTGCCCGGAGTCCAGCCCGTTGTGCCTCTGCCCGGAGTCCAGCCCGGTGTGGCTCTGCCCGGTGTGCCTCTGCCCGGTGTGCCTCTGCCCGGAGTCCAGCCCGATGTGCCTCTGCCCGGTGTACCGCTGCCCGGAGTCCTGCCCGGTGTGCCAGTCTTTGATATCCCACCAGTTACCAGACCCGGGCGGTGGAACATTTTTTCCCTGCTAGGACTGTTTGGAGCGTCCTGAGGCCGCTCCTTGAGGGGGGGGTACTGTCAGGAATGGACTGGCCAGCAATGGTGGGACTCACCTGCCTTTTGATCTGCAGTACCAGGGCTGGCCAGCGGGTGCTCCCAGCAATCAGAGACTCAACCTTTCAGCCAGCTAACACCTGGAACTGATGATACTGGTGTATTTAAGGGATGGCCAGACTTGCAGACTCTGCCTTGGTGTTGTGTTTGTCCTGGGCCCTGTATCTGTCCTGCATCCTGTTTCTGTTCCTTTGCTACCTGTTCTGATCCCTGGCTTGTGACCCTGACCATCCCTCTGCCTGACCCTCTGTACTACGCTGCTTGCTACCTGTTCTGATCCCTGGCTTGTGACCCTGACCATCCCTCTGCCTGACCCTCTGTACTACGCTGCTTGCTACCTGCTGAACCTGGCCTGTGACCCCGACCATTCTCCGCTTGCTCCCCCTGTACCTACCTGCCCAATTGATATTGACTCGGCCTGCCTGACGACGCTTGCTTGTATGTACTGTTATCTGTGGGTGGTTGGTTGGGTTTGTTTGCACTGTATTATGTTTAGTATTGCACTGCGTTTATGTTTGTATTGTTAGTGTTAATAAATTACATTGTTAATCACATATCTGAAGTCTGCGTTTCCCTGCTTCAGTCACACACCTCTGGTCATACCTGGGAGCTCTGACACATACACTGCACGAGCCACCACACAATTTATTCAGCACATTTAGCTGTGTTAGTCACATGACCTTGACTCTACACGTGCAGCTAATACCTAAAGACTGTACATAGCGTTTCAAAGGTGGGTAATCATCTTTGAGCTCTCAGATGTTTGAAACCACCTGTGTATGCCTGTAAGGAAACGTATTTTTGCATTGCATAAGTCTACAAATTAAATTGCTCTGTTTGTAAAGATTTATATCTGTCAGACAATTTTGTGTGAAAAATGTAAATTAAAAACATAGTAAATTCCCCTTCAAACAAGTATGATTTGGCTCAACAAACAGTATTTTTCAACATCCCAAGTGACCTCTGTCATTTTCAATAAAGAGCGAATCACTTGTGAATATCCCCACATATTAGGCAATTTGCAAACGCGCAAAAAAGCGCAGCCTGGGCAAAATATAATGGGGCCCATGGCAAGAGTTTTAAATTCTGCGCTCTTTTAAAAATATTCTAATATAAGCTCTGCTATCTCAAATATACTAATACCCCAATACTGTGATGAATTTTAGGAATTTGATTATTCTATCTAGAGTTTACTTGCAGTTGACATGCCTTAATATTTTTTAAATACATGCATAATTTTAAAATAAATTTTTTGTGGTTATAAGCTTGGCTAGTCTAGAAAAGTTCACTTAGTTTTCGTTATGTTCTGCAATGCACTGCATCCAAAATCCAGACAGCATTTTACAGGGCTACTGGGAGTGTATTTCCCAAAACCTGTGCTGTGAATCTGCTTTTCTCAGTGCCTCGCTTTCATTTACACTTCCTATCACCATAATATTACCCACAACTGCAATCCTGACTTACATCCCCCATCACTATAATTGAAATTACCTAGCAAGAAAATAATTCCTTTAGCTACATGATGGTAACCATGATCATTATAATAATGTCCCCAAACTGCTGAAATATTCCCCTCAGCACATTAAAATGTTTCCCTTCGCAATTTTACTCTACAACTTGTCATGATTGAGCCCGTAGTTTGTTGCCTGATACCACGAATCAGTATGAAATCAAGCAAATCCTGGATTCCAGATACTCCAGGGGGAGGCTTTTAAATCTAATTGACTGGAAGGGATATGGTCCTGAGGAAAGGTGTTGAATTGCTTTTACGGATGTTTCTCTTCTCTGTTTGGTAAAACTTTTCATTAGAAATTTGCTCTCAAGCCTGGAACTAAATGAGTAGGGAGGCCTTGTAAGAGTGGGATACTGTCATGATTTCTTTGCAGTTTTCCTGCCTGTGTAATTTTTACATTCTTGATGCAGTGCTTCTCCTAGACTTGTATTCCTTTCACATGTGTTGTTTGCTTCTGTACTCACCTATGGGTGTTGCCTGTTCTTCTGTGGGTTTATATTTCCTTACCCTTCTATCACTTCTTGGCTCGCCTCCCAGTTTGGTTGCCCATATAAGACATGTTCAATGTAGCCCTCATTGCCTGAGCAAGTTCCCATTTCTCTGAGCTCCTGTTTACCTACTCTTTGTGTATTCAGGATTGCATTTCCCATGTACTGATCTCAGCTTCGGCTACTGTATGTGCCTTTCTGACCACGGATTTCCTTCTACCTCCTGTCTTTTGTACTCTGCACACGCAAGTGGTCTCCACATCCTCAGCTGGGCATACCTGGAGGCTGCGACTTGGTTGCAATTTGCTGCAAGTTCATCTCCACCATCAGGGGCTCTGGTGAATTAGCAGGCTGGTGCTTAGACTCAATGCCCTGGGGACCCTCTGAGTTGGCAATGTACAAGGGCTCACTATTACAGATACCAGACACAACATATATCTCAACTGTGTTACTATTGTTGGGAATACAACAGCATGTACTATACAGTATTGTGTGTTAATATCACTTGACCAGTAGATGGCACTGTACACTAAGGTTATCAGTTGTGAATATGTGTAAAACTTGTTGGTTCTCTTTCTTCCTCTTCCTCTCTCTCTCTCAAAGCAAGGTGTCTGCTATCACTGTCTGCTGAAATGTGCTCTGTATGTTTGTAACTTAAGCCACACAAGTAAAGTCAGAATTCTGCCTCATCACAAGCTACCAGTGTCTTCTCTAACACATAACCAACAGGTTATGGGCCCAGCTCCAGACACTGGAATAAGGAGAACTACAAGCAAGTAAGTGCTGCATTTACAATCCTACCAAATCCTGTGTGAGGAAACAAGAGCTGTATCCAATTCACTGAAAGATGGCAAGTGCTTCAGATATGAAGTTTACAATAGCAAAGCTCAACAATACCAACTACCAGCTATGGAAGTTTAAGCTTGAAATGCTGTTATCCAAAGATGACTTGTGGCAGGTACTAGATACACACAGACCCAATGACAACCCGGAAGAATGGGACAGAAAAAACAGGCAAGCAAAAGCAGTCATAAGCCTGTCAGTGGAGGATGATCAACTCATTCATATAAGGAAAGAAAACACAGCTAAAGGTATGTGGACTGCATTACAAAAACTGCATGAATGTGCAAACCTAAACAGCAAACTATATCTGCACAAACTGTATAAGATGAGGCTGGAAAAAGGGCAGGAAATGGGTGAACATGTAAATGCTATGCTAGAAATTGTGGACCAGCTGGATGCAATAGGTGAAGAAATAAAAGACAACCATGTTGTGGTACTACTTCTATGCAGCCTTCCAGAATCATACAGTGCCCTTATAAATGCTCTAGAAACTAGACCGGAAACTGAACTGACGCTAGAATATGTTAAGGCAAAATTAATTGATGAATACAGCAGAAGAAAGGAAAATATGCATAGTGAAGAGAACGAGAGACCAGAGGCAGCTCTGAAGGTGCATGAAGGCATAAGACAAAGCAAAGAAACCAGGGTATGTTTTCGCTGCAAAAAGGCCGGTCACCTGAAAAAGAACTGTTCAATCTGGAAAGCTGAGCAGCGAAAGCGGGAGCTACCCACAAGAGAAAGAGCTAAAGCGGTCATGAAAGAAAATGAAAGTGCATCATGGAGTGGTACTTTTAAAGTGACTCAGAATAGTACCTCACACGGATGGTACATTGATTCAGGGGCAACAAGTCACATGACAAGCGACGAGACATTCTTCACAGAAATTGATTTTAGTGTAAAAGATAAAGTCTTCCTAGCAAATGGGAAAAGTATTACAGCGGAAGGTAATGGTCAGGGATTTCTGAACCGCAAAACGCCATCAAGGGGCAAGCAGAGCATCCTTGTAAAGAATGTTCTATATGTTCCAAGCCTAGAAGGAAGCCTCTTATCAGTTAAAACCCTTGCAAGCAATAGACTCACTGTCCAGTTCAGAGGTAATGAATGCACAATTCAAAATGGAAAGCAAATTCTAGCAAGAGGAAGATTAAATGAACATCTGTACAAAATCGTCACTGAAAGTGAGCAGGCTAATGCAGCAACTCATAACCCACATGACAAGTACATCCACCTGTGGCATATAAGATTGGGGCATCGAAACCCAGAAGCTATAAAGGATTTTGCAAAGAGAGGTCTATCAGAAGACATGAAAATATTGCCTTGCCACACACTCAGCAAGTGCACGTGTTGCATCAAAGCAAAGGCCACCCGAACCTCTCTTCCACAGACCAGTCAGAGTAAAACCATTAAACCCATGGAACTGATACACAGTGATGTGTGCGGACCAATGAAAACCATCACACCTGGCGGGAACAGATATTTACTGACTTTCATCGACGATTATTCCAGGTACACAATAATGTATCTAATGAAGCACAAAAGTGAGACATTAGAAAAACTTCAAGAGTTTGTAGCTATGACAAGCAACAAGTTTCAAAGGAAATCTGGAATAATACGCACTGACAATGGAGGGGAATATATGAATTGTCAAGGTCCTACCTTTTCCCTGAGGTTATGTTACTCCATGTGCTGGCGTCCATCTTGGATTCTGCTGTGCATGGTGGGAATCCTTTTATGCCTTCAGGTCTCTGTGGTCCATCCCCCAGAGGGGTGTGGCTGATGACATATAAGCCTGTGGCCCGCACATGCTCTTTGCACTTGTGTCTTGTGTCTTTGTGTTGCTATTACTCTGTTCTGACTCTCGTGACTCTCCTGGTATCTGATTCGGCTTGTGACTCGACTATTCTTTGTATTCTCCTTTGATCTGACCCTCTGTTGCTGAACCCGGCTCGTGACCTGTGATTCTCGTCTGCTGTCCTGTACTGTTTTGTCCTGTTGTTGACCCGGCTTGTCTGACTACTCTTTTGTCTCTTCCACCAGCTACACGCCATTGGCGGCGGCCATTACCGCAGCTGAGGTGTCTCGGGGGCCGCGACCTGGTTCCTGACTGCGTCAAGTCCATCCCCACCATCAGGGGCCCTGGTGAAGGGCAGCCTGGGACTTAGACTCCGCGCCCTGAGGGACTTCGGTCTGTGGGTGGTGGTTGTCGTCAGCCAGTGCGTTACATTGTTAGGCCTGCCTGTCCGTTCCTCGGCCCCTGCCCTGACATTACACAAGTGCCATGAACCCTGACGGTGCAGGCACGCCTTCGGTCCCAATGCTAGTCGCCAGACTCGATCAACAGGATCACCTGTTGGATCAGTTCGCTCAGGCGTTGCAAACTCTGCTTGCACGCACTGCACACCTTGCTCCTGGTGCTATTAGGCCGGTAGTCACTCCGGTGGTCTCTCCCGCTGCTTCTCCGCCTATTGCGTCCAGCACCTCGACGGCTGCATCAGCGGCGCTTAGAGGTATGACTGGTTCTGCCCCTCTTCCACAGCGCTTTGGGGGTGAGCCGAGTCAGTGTCGTGGGTTCCTCAACCAGGTGGGTATTTATTTTGAATTAATACCCCACGCCTTTCCGTCTGAGAGGTCAAAGGTGGGGTTCCTAATTTCACTACTCTCAGACAAGGCCTTGGCCTGGGCAAATCCCTTATGGGAGAGGAACGACCCGGTGATTCAAGATTTTTCCGGTTTTGTCGATGCCTTCCGTAGGGTATTCGACGTACCGGCTCGTTCCGCCTCGGCGGCCAAGCTGCTCATGACCATGCATCAGGGTTCACGGACCGTGGCCGAGTACGCCATAGAGTTTCGTACCCTGGCGCAGAGGTCGGTTGGAACAATGAGGCTCTGGTGGCTGCGTTTTCCCATGGTCTTTCTGACACATTGAAGGACGAGATTGCAGCTAAGGAACTGCCTGTGGTGTTGGAGGAGCTCATCTCTTTCCTGATCCTGATTGACACCAGGCTCAGGGAGAGGCCTTCACTCAAGGAACGCCTGCGGAGGCCTTCCAATCGACTGGCACCTGTGTTTTCTGTCCCACCCGTTCCTCCCTCTCCTCCCACGCCTCCTGGGGATAGCTTGTCTGGTGGGGAACCCATGCAGCTGGGGTTTGCTCACCTTTCCGAGGGAGAGCGGGCCGCTCAGCGTCGAGAGGGTCGCTGCCTGTACTATGGCCTCGGTGGGCACTTTCGGCAGTCTTGTCCGGTCCGTCCGGGAAACGCTCGCACCTGAGATCATGTCGGGGACAGATCTTGGGTGGAGTTTCCTCGTCCCCGGCATTCCGCAAGGATAAGCCACTGATCACCGTGGTCCTTTCTTGGACGGAGGGCTCGGTGACGGCCCAGGCGTTGGTAGACTCTGGGGCCGGTGGGTTGTTGTTGGACAGCTCGTTTGCTGCACAGCACTCCATTCCCCTGCAGGCTCGTGCTACCCCATTGGTTCTCGAAGCAATAGATGGCAGGCCCCTGCAACCGCCGCAGGTTACCCACGAGTCTCTGCCGATAGAGGTAGCCATTGGGGCTGTTCACAGGGAGTTGGCCTGTTTTCAGGTGATTTCTTCCCCAAACTATTCGGTGGTTTTTGGGTATCCCTGGCTCCAGAGGCACAATCCAACCTTCAATTGGCAAACAGCCGAGATTCTCTCATGGTCTCCACAGTGTGGGGCCGGGTGCATCCGGGGGCCGGTTAAGGTATTGTGTGCCTCCTCGGACTCTGCGTTGCCCACCGACTATGGGGAGTACCGGGACGTGTTTGATAAGGTACGCGCTGGTACCTTACCGCCGCACCGTCCTTACGACTGCGCCATATCCTTGCAACCCAGGGCCACTCCTCCGCGTGGCAGGGTGTACCCTCTCTCGGTTGCGGACAATAAGGCCATGGAGGAGTACATTGTGGATGCGCTTTCCCGGGGGCACATTCGTAAGTCTACTTCTCCAGCAGGAGCAGGGTTTTTTTTCGTAAAGAAGAAAGGTGGGGAATTGAGGCCCTGCATCGATTATAGGGGTCTCAATCGGATTACCATTAAAAATGCATATCCAATTCCTTTGATTTCTGAGTTGTTCGACCGCCTTAAGGGAGCAACAGTCTTTACCAAACTCGACCTTAGGGCAGCGTACAACCTCGTACGGATCAGACAGGGGGATGAGTGGAAGACCGCGTTTAACACCAGAACCGGGCACTACGAATACCTGGTGATGCCCTTCGGGTTGTGTAACGCGCCCACGGTTTTTCAGGAATTCATAAACGATGTCCTTCGTGATTTGTTGCAGCAGTGCGTAGTGGTTTACCTGGATGACATCTTGGTTTACTCTACCTCCATGGAGTCCCATGTCCAGGATGTCAAGCAGGTGCTGCAACGATTGCGTGAGAACGGACTCTTTTGTAAACTCGAGAAGTGCGAGTTCCATCGATCCCAAGTTGCCTTTTTGGGCTACATAATTTCCGTGGAGGGATTTTCCATGGACCCTCAGAAGGTTGCGGCGGTTCTGCAGTGGCCTCGTCCCAATGGTCTTCGGCCCATTCAGCGCTTTCTGGGTTTTGCCAACTACTATCGGAAGTTCATCAGGAACTTCTCCACATTGGCAAAGCCTCTCTCTGACCTAACCAAGAAGGGGAGTAACCCTCACGAGTGGCCATCCGAGGCCTTCATAGCTTTCGAGGCTCTGAAAGCCGCCTTTGCTTCGGCTCCGATTCTTTCGCATCCCAATCCTGGGTTGCCCTTCGTCCTCGAGGTTGATGCTTCCGAGACGGGAGTAGGGGCTCTCCTGTCTCAGCGTCGGTCGCCCGATGGACCCCTACTTCCCTGCGGGTTCTACTCCAGGAAGCTTTCCTCTGCAGAGTGCAACTACCGGATTGGAGATCGGGAGTTGTTGGTCATCATTCTGGCTCTCAAGGAATGGAGGCACCTGCTCGAGGGTTCCGCGGTTCCGGTCCTCATTCTTACCGATCACAAGAACCTGATTTATCTTTCGGAGGCCAAGAGATTGATACCCCGCCAGGCCAGATGGGCTCTGTTCTTGTCACGCTTCAACTATGTGGTTTCATATTTGCCTGGTTCCAAGAATGTCAGGGCTGATGCGTTATCACGGCAATACTCTGAGTTGTCCAGGGAAGACTCTGAGCCAATCTCACTTATACCTCCAGATCAGATCCTGGCTGCCATTCGCACCAGTCTGACCTCTCCTCTTGGGGAGCAGATTTTGGCGGCTCAAACTGATGCTCCTCCCGGGAAGCCGGAGGGTAGATGTTTCGTACCCGAGGGATTGCGCACCCGCCTGCTGCGTACCTACCATAACGCCAAAACTGCCGGGCATCCGGGGAAGAACCAGCTGTGTTGGGTCGTCTCTCGCTTATTCTGGTGGCCAACCCTCCGTGCCGACATTGCCTCTTATGTAGCGGCATGTTCGATCTGTGCCCAAAATAAGTCTCCACGGCATCTCCCTTTGGGTCTTCTGCAACCCATTCCCAATGGGGAGCGTCCTTGGTCACATCTAGGGATGGACTTTATTGTGGACCTCCCGGTGTCTCGGGGTCATACGGTCATCCTCATGATGGTCGATCGGTTTTCCAAGATGTGCCATTGCATTCCACTCAGGAAATTACCCACAGCGCAAGAACTGGCCATGGTCTTTTCCAGGGAGATTTTTCGCCGGCATGGGTTGCCTAAGGTGATTGTCTCGGACCGCGGGAGTCAGTTCGTGTCCAGATTCTGGCGCGCCTTCTGCTCCCAGTTGGGTATTAGTCTCTCCTTTTCTTCAGCCTACCACCCGCAGTCCAATGGGGCTGCGGAGCGTTCCAATCAGGCCTTAGAACAATTCCTTCGGTGTTATATTTCAGACCATCAGGACGATTGGGCCGATCTCCTGCCTTGGGCAGAGTTTGCCAGGAACTCGGCGGTCAACTCCTCCTCCGGGATGTCTCCCTTCATGGCCAACTATGGGTTCCAACCCGCGGTATTACCTGAGAGGTTCTCACCACAGGACATTCCGGCTGTGGAGAACCATCTTGTTGCCCTGCGTTCTTCATGGGGGCAGATCCAGAGGGCCTTGAGGGACTCAGCTCAGCGCCAGAAGTTCCAGGCTGATCGCAGACGGTTGCCCGCTCCTTCATACCAGGTCGGCGATCGGGTGTGGTTGTCTACTCACAACCTCAATCTTCGGGTGCTCATGCCCAAACTAGCTCCCCGTTTTGTTGGTCCTTTCCGCATTCTCCGCAAAGTGAATCCGGTGGCCTATGCCCTTGCCCTTCCGTCTGGGAGGTGGATCTCCAATATCTTTCATGTTTCCCTGTTGAAACCTCTGATCTGCAATCGCTTCACTACCTCTCTGCCTCGGCCCCGTCCTGTCCGGGTTGACGGTCATGAGGAGTATCAGGTGAGCCGGATCCTGGACTCTCGATTGGTGCGCGGTCGATTACAGTTCCTGGTTCATTGGCGCGGTTATGGTCCCGAGGAGCGTTCCTGGGTTCCTTCCGCGGATGTCCATGCTCCTGCCCTCCTCCGCGCTTTTCATACCCGCTTTCCTCAGAAACCTTTTGTTGAGCCGCGGAGGGGGAGGGGTCCTTGAGGAGGAGGTACTGTCAAGGTCCTACCTTTTCCCTGAGGTTATGTTACTCCATGTGCTGGCGTCCATCTTGGATTCTGCTGTGCATGGTGGGAATCATTTTATGCCTTCAGGTCTCTGTGGTCCATCCCCCAGAGGGGTGTGGCTGATGACATATAAGCCTGTGGCCCGCACATGCTCTTTGCACTTGTGTCTTGTGTCTTTGTGTTGCTATTACTCTGTTCTGACTCTCGTGACTCTCCTAGTATCTGATTCGGCTTGTGACTCGACTATTCTTTGTATTCTCCTTTGATCTGACCCTCTGTTGCTGAACCCGGCTCGTGACCTGTGATTCTCGTCTGCTGTCCTGTACTGTTTTGTCCTGTTGTTGACCCGGCTTGCCTGACTACTCTTTTGTCTCTTCCACCAGCTACACGCCATTGGCGGCGGCCATTACCGCAGCTGAGGTGTCTCGGGGGCCGCGACCTGGTTCCTGGCTGCGTCAAGTCCATCCCCACCATAAGGGGCCCTGGTGAAGGGCAGCCTGGGACTTAGACTCCGCGCCCTGAGGGACTTCGGTCTGTGGGTGGTGGTTGTCGTCAGCCAGTGCGTTACATTGTTAGGCCTGCCTGTCCGTTCCTCGGCCCCTGCCCTGACATGAATAAAGAGATGGAATCATACCTAAAGAAACAAGGTATTATACACCAAACAACTGTACCATACACTCCTGGGCAAAATGGTGTAGCGGAAAGAAAGAATTGTACTCTTGTAGAAATGACCAGATGTATGATTTCGGACGCTGCCTTACCTAACAAATACTGGGGAGAAGCAATAATGACTGCAACATACCTACAAAACAGGCTCCCATCAAAAGCTATTGAGAGTACACCATATGAAATGTGGAATGGATCAAAACCTAACGTAGGACACATCAGAGTGTTTGGCTGTAAAGCATATGCCCACATTCCAAGTCAGAAACGCTCCAAGTTGGAGAACAAAGCCATAGAAGGCATTCTGGTGGGCTACAGTGAGCAGAGTAAGGGGTATAGAATCCTTTTTTCAAAGACCAACAAGGTCACAGTAAGCCGCAGTGTTTATTTTGATGAAAGTGAAGCACCAGATAATACAATTCTTGAAAAATGTGGAGAAGATTTACGCGCTGAATCGGCGAGAGACACTGACCCACGTGAAGCAGGACAAGAGCCAGAACAAGAAGTGGAACTTACAATCAATGAGCCAATAGAACCCACTGAACAACAAGAAATCAGAAGATCCTCTCGAATGACAAAAGGGATACCACCCCGCAGGTTATCCTACGCTGCTAAAACACATCAAACACAGGAGCCAACATCCTGGGAAGACATAGAAACTTTGCCGAGAAGGGAAGCCGATCAGTGGAGAAAAGCAGCTGAAGAAGAAATAAAATCACTTCAAGAAAATAAAACTTGGTCACTAACAGAACTCCCTCCTGGTCGCAAAACCATCAGAAGTAAATGGACTTTTAAAGTGAAATATGATGCAGAAGGAAACATCTATAGATACAAAGCAAGATTAGTTGCCAAGGGATACTCCCAGAAATTTGGAGAAGATTACGATGAGACATTTGCTGCAGTTGTGAAACATTCCACCATAAGAACACTCCTTAGTATTGCTGCCGAAAAGGGAATGCAAGTAAAGCACCTAGATGTCAAAACTGCCTTTTTGTATGGAGACATCAAGGAGGATCTGTACATGGAACAGCCACCAGGATTTGAGAAAGAAAAGAACCTTGTATGCAAACTGCAAAAGAGCATCTACGGGCTCAAGCAAGCGGCGAGAGCAGGGAATGAAAAAGTGAACGAAATACTCAGAAAAGAAGGGTTCTCAAAAAGTAAAGCAGATCCATGTCTGTATTCAAAGAATCAAGAGAACAAATGGACATACATCCTAATATACGTCGATGACATCTTGACGTGTTTTGAACAAGAAGGGGACTATGACCAAATAGTTCACAAACTGAAACAAAATTTTGAAATTAAAGAGTTGGGGAACATTACTCACTATCTAGGAATTCAAATAGAGCGGGAAGAGGATGGAAGCTATCTTCTTAACCAAAGCCAGAAAACTACAGAAATGTTAGAACAGTTTCACATGCAAGATGCAAAGGAAGTGAAAACACCAATGGAACCAGATTATCCAAAAAACAATGGAACAGAAAACTTGTTACCTAACAATGATTATTACCGCAGATCAATCGGAAAATTGCTATACATCGCCACCGTGACAAGACCAGACATCGCCCTAGCAGTGGTAATACTTTGCAGGAAAGTCGCAACACCGTGTCAACGCGACTGGAATGCAGTAAAGAGGGTAATGCAGTACCTAAAGGGAACAAATCAGATGAAGCTGCGACTTCCGGCATCATCAAACCCAAAACTGATTGGATATGTGGACGCCGTTTGGGCTGGAGACACCACTGACCGCAAATCTACAAGTGGTTACATCTTCCAGTATGGACAAGGAACCATAAGCTGGTCTAGTCAGAAACAAGTGACTGTTGCACTCTCTTCAACTGAAGCGGAATACAGAGCAGCAGCACATGCATGTCAAGAAGCCATTTGGATTCATCAACTTCTACTAGACATGGGACTGAATATGTCACAACCCACACCCATCTTTGAAGACAATCAGGGATGCATAAAGCTTACACACTCTGAGAAGATTAGCCCAAGAACCAAGCACATTGATGTAAGATATCATCTGCTCAGAGACATGCAAGAACAAGGCGTTATCGACATCCAGTACTGCCCATCAGAGGAGATGACTGCAGACGCACTCAACAAAACTTTGCCAAGGGAACGTCATTGTTTTTTACAAAAGAGACTAAATATCATATAATTATGCACATGCAGTTGAGAAGGGGTGTTGGGAATACAACAGCATGTACTATACAGTATTGTGTGTTAATATCACTTGACCAGTAGATGGCACTGTACACTAAGGTTATCAGTTGTGCATATGTGTAAAATTTGTTGGTTCTCTTTCTTCCTCTTCCTCTCTCTCTCTCAAAGCAAGATGTCTGCTATCACTGTCTGCTGAAATGTGCTCTGTGTGTTTGTAACTTAAGCCACACAAGTAAAGCCTGAATTCTGCCTCATCACAAGCTACCAGTGTCTTCTCTAACACATAACCAACAGGTTATGGGCCTAGCTCCAGACACTGGAAAAAGGAAAACTACAAGCAAGTGCTGCATTTACAATCCTACCAAATCCTGTGTGAGGAAACAAGAGCTGTATCCAATTCACTGAAAGATGGCAAGTGCTTCAGATATGAAGTTTACAATAGCAAAGCTTAACAATACCAACTACCAGCTATGGAAGTTTAAGCTTGAAATGCTGTTATCCAAAGATGACTTGTGGCACTTCCTCTTCCTCTCTCTCTCTCTCAAAGCAAGATGTCTGCTATCACTGCTGAAATGTGCTCTGTATGTTTGTAACTTAAACCACACAAGTAAAGTCAGAATTCTGCCTCATCACAAGCTACCAGTGTCTTCTCTAACACATAACCAACAACTATTAGCCAGCACCATGATAATATTCCCCACCATTATATTTTTATATCCTAGTATCACTATAATAATACCCCCAGAAACATAAAAAAAGAAACCCACCACTTCAATAATTTCCTACTATTAAATTTAAATCTCTAACCACCATCTTTACTATTATTTCTAGCTCAATAATAACAATCAATATAATAACTGTCATCACCGTAATAATATCCTTAATACCACCTACAGCATAATGTGTTTCCTAGCACAATATTAATACCCACCCACCACCTCCATAATATCCCTCATCATTTTAATAATATTCCTTAGCGCCATAATATTCTCCAGCACCGTTTCAATATCCCCCAACACCACTGATATACAGTAGGATGCTGGCACAGGGAACCCAGAGGCAGGTGAAGAACTAGCCCAGGTGAGGACAACACTGGATCCCTGGACAGGTAACTGTCCTTTTATTAAAAGGATTTGTAGCTGCTGGCTTTTATATTTTTTTTTTATTTACAGAGTGAACCTCCTCTTTAACATGATCTTGTTGACCTGATCTTGTTTTCATGCCTCCAACACAAAGACAGACACCACATCATTCTCAAGGGCCCTTGCAAGTGGACTTTGCTGCAACCTTCCTTTGGAGGTACCTCTATTAACCACTTCCAGTCTGGACACTTTTACCCCCTTCCTGTGCGGGCCAATTTTCAGCTTTCAGCGCTATCACACTTTGAATGACAATTGACAATATCAAAGAGTATAAACATTTATTTAATCAATCTTACATAGGGATCTTATCTGTCAGCCTCATATTCCCAGGAAGCTGCTCAGGCTATGGCATGGGAATATGCAGCTGATAGATAAGATCCCTATGTAAGATTGATTAAATAAATGTTTATACTCTTTGATACCACACTACATGGGCTTCCTTTTCTATTTATGAGGATGAAGAGACATAACATGCTTGCCTAAAAAGTGGAACCCCACCTGTATTTACTGGAGTGAGAGTCCAGGGAGTGACTACAACACTGGAGTGAGAGTCCAGGTGTACGCTACAAAGGCTTACTATTACTCTGAGAGGGTAATTGTATTAATTTTAGCTATAGAAGTGTTCATGGAGAGTGCACTATTTATTTATTTATATATTTTTTATTTATTTATTTAATATAATTTGTTTTCTCTTCTCTTCTTTATTTATTTGTTTATTTTATTTATTTGTTTATGAGTGTACACTGATTGTTCACATTTATTTATTTATTTATGGTGTACACAGAGTGATTTCACGATTCACATGTTGCTCACGATTTGAATCTTGTCTTAATTTTTGCACATATTTTTTGTTAGGTATATACTTCTTGTTTGGTAAAGTATATACCAGCTGTTATTGAAGGTAATGCACTATTTTGTTTTTTCATTTGTTTGAGGTACACACTTTTTTGGATTTATGTTGAGGTACAAGTTGGACACGGAAGAGTAATTTTTGTGGACTTTATTTTGAAGTACAAACCTTGACTGGCACAAAAAAGGTTTTTGTAATTTAGCTCAAAGAACTTGAACCAGATGCGAGAGCATCTACAGTTTTTGTTGCTGCCAGATTTATATTTATAGGATGTTGTTATCCATTGTCAGAGCTGACTTGTGTCAGCTGTATCCTATGATGTGCTAGTGTCCTATATGTGTCTTCTGTTGCTGGCGCAGCTTGCCTTTGACCTTGACCTTTGATACTGCCCTTGATGCTGTACCTCACTGCCCATCCATTGCTGACCTTAGCTACATATATGACAACGCTCCCATCTCTGATTCTGCTCCACATTACTACTGAGTGTCTGCTCTGGCCGTCACCTGCTTCCTGTCCAACCATCACAGTGGGTTCCTGCCACAAGCCTGTTGGGAACTCTGACAACCCACGCTTCCTGAACTTGTGGTGCACTCAGAATTCCTCTTTAACTCTGGCCAGTTCATCCTGCAGAGCTTATGTTCATGACCCGATGTCCTGCCAGTTTTACCAAGCCTGCATCTCCAGTGGCAAGTTCTACTATCTACATCTACTGGAACTCGTGTTCCTCCCATCCCTTGGTGCTATCTGTTTCACTCTGAGTGGGGCCTGGGCTGGAGATACAAAAGAGGCCTTGTCATCTCTTTGTCTAGATTACTGATAAACTTCCCAGGAAGGGAATATCCTCTGTACACAGAAGCTCTATCCTGAGTGGAGGCACTGCCAACTTGATCAAACCCATTTTTATTTATTTATTATTTATTTATTTCAGGTACTTATATAGCGCCATCAATTTATGCAGCGATTTACATATATATTGTACATTCACATCAGTCCCTAACCCTCAAGGGGCGTACAATCTAAGGTCCCTAACTCACATACATACACATACTATGGCCAATTTAGACAGGATCCAATTCACCTACCAGCATGTCTTTGGAGTGTTGGAGGAAACCGGAGTACCCGGAGGAATCCCACACAGGCACAGGGAGAACATGCAAACTCCAGGCAGGTGGTGCCGTGGTTTGGATTCGAGCCAGCAACCCTAGTACTGCCAGGCGGAAGTGCTAACCATTTAGCCACTGTGCTGCCCACTTTTGTATACCTACAGGTTTATCGCAATATCCTGTGTTCCTGTTTGGGGAAGACATTTCTCATAACTCCCCCCCCCCCCCCACAAAAAAACAAAAAAATAAACAGGGCTACATTCTAATTGTCTCTTATTTGTTGCAGTGATACTGTGGAGTATTTATGTTGCTTTATTTGAATTATACCCTTCTGCAACTCTTTGGACATCTGGTTTTTGTGACTGTGCAATGGGAGTTTTGCTGAAGGCAGGAAAAACGTAGCACTCATAACTTTCACTCATCAATACAGGTTGTTCAGTCTTGGAGACTATCATTTTTCCTGATGGCTATTTTGGCCTGGAATGCAGAATAGAGAGTATGTGTTGTTAAAGAACCTGAAGCATGTAGAATCTGCCTTTAGTTTACATACAGTACATAGCTCTTTAAAAATCGTAAATTATTTTTCAGTTCAGCCAGCATATTTACCTAAAATCTAAAATCTAGGGAGAGTAGCAACAGTGCTAAACTTTCTCCATTTGTAGACAGTCTGTCTTACCGTGGACACATGAACATCAAGGCTTTTGGAGATACTTTTGTAACCCTTTCCAGCTTCATGCAAGTCAACAATTCTTGATCGTAGGTCTTCTGAGAGCTCCTTTCTGCGAGGCATGGTTCAAATCAGACAGTGCTTTTGGAAACCAGTAAACCCAAAACAGGTGTGTGTTTTTTAAGGGCAGGACAGCTGTCAGCAACACATCCAATATCATCACACTGATTGGAGTCAAGGTTGGCTCACTCCTGGCTCCAATTAGCTCTGGGAAAAGTCATTAAGCTAGGGCCTCACATACTTTTTCCTCCCTGCACTGTGAATGTTTACATGTTATGTGCAATTGAACCATGGCAACATCTAATGTTTGTGTAGTATTATGTTCAGCAGACTGTGTTCTTCTATTGTTGTGACTTAGATGACGTTCAGAGCACATTTTATGCCCAATTCATGCAAAACTCCATGTAATCCCAAGGGGTTCACATACTTTTTCTTGCAACTGTATCTTTATTAATGAATAGTCACATGCCATCTCAGAGTTTAAATGAGAATTAAAAGAGAAGTATGGGGTTTGTTTTTTTCCCCCAGTTATACTTACCTAGGTGGGTGCAACCGATGCTGCATCTGTCCCACACCAACTCTAAGGGTGAGAACTCAGTGATCACATGACTGCTGATTGCTGAGTTCTCACAGCTGCTCTGAGTGGCTTGCTTTAAAACTTACATTTTTCTGGAGCTCATGCAGAGATCAGTTAACCCTGTATAGGTTGCAAGCCGATGATCCCCGCAGGATGGATCGGATCTGCGGATTGGGGAGGATAATGGACTGGACTCCGATCTATTATGCTCAATCCGTGGATCCAATCCATCCTGCGGGGATCGTCAGCTTGCATTAAAACGTACCTTTCCATGGAGCAGGTCCCGTGTCACCCCGTGCCGAGTAAATAGTACAAATATATATGCCTGCGTGGGTTTCCTCTGTGTACTCCAGTTTCCTCCCACACTCCAAAGACATGCTGGTAGGATAATTGGATCCTGTCTAAATTGACCCTAGCATGTGTATGTATGAATGTGAGTTAGAGACTTTAGATTGTACGCCCCTTGAGGGTTAGGGACTGATATGAATGTACATTATATATATGTAAAGCGCTGCATAAATTGATGGCACTATATAAGTACCTGTAATAAATAAATAAATAAATATGTCAAGCCTGTGGGGAGTTGCAGTGTGGTGTGGGCAGTAAATACATAGAGTCTGGTTGCAGTAAAACTTGGAACTTGTGTTAAACAGAATGCCAACATTACAAACACCCGGGTGGGAGAGCACCGCTAGGGAGATAACACATAGTTCAGTGTAGTCAGATGTAGAGGAGGAGAGGTACCGACAGCATCTGTTTCAGAGGGTGAAGTGCGGCCTGGCAGTTCTGGTCCCAAGAGGGAAATGCCTTTCCAGAATAGTGAATCCCTAATCTTTCCCTCCTCATCAGAAACCTTTTCCTACCACTAGTTATTTCTCTAACAAGCGTGGTCTCTCTTCCTATAGCCACACACCAGAAGCACTTCAAAACCCATGAGCAGGGACTTAAATAGACCCAAGATGGCTAAAGAGAGTCATATGTGCCCAGCCTAGCCCACTGTAATGCTGCTCTATTGACTCAGGAAGTCGAAGAGAAATTTTATTTCTATTGAATTTCCTCTCCAGGCTGAGGTGCCACTCAATCTGAGCTCCTCCTGCAGTGTAGAAAACAAACCACACCTGCCTGCAAGCCTTTAAAATTGTGTGCTCACGCAAAATGGCAAAAACTAAGATTTTTCAGAAGCAACACCAATACAGCTCATCAGTTTAGAGTTAACCATAAATGATGGCCCTGGAATGATTCCACTCACTCTAGAATGCTTAATAATACCTAATATGCATAGTGCCCTGCCCTAGGCTGGCTAAATTTAGTTTTTGCTCTGTTGTGCCCAGATGAGCAGTAATTTATTTTCCAGGTCTGGTCAGGTCTATCCCTAAATCTGGTAATTAATTGGTTCTGCCGGACTTTGGAAGAGGCTTCTAGAAATAGTGTGGGAGGATCAATCCCTGGGCTATGATTATTTATCTGAATCTTGCCAATTCCTGGGAGGGAGACCCAGAAGGTGTGGTTAGGGGAAGATAAATGTTTGGAAGGGTCTGATCAGAGCTCTTTCTCCTGGGGTCTCCCCTCTGGGAGGCAGCCTGTGTGCTCAAGAAAAGTTGTTAGGTCTCAGTATGTGCTTCCCTGAGAGCCATTGAGAAACTCAAACATAAATTTGCTGGAGGATGCTAAGTGTGGAAGCTGTGCTGGAGAGGGAATTCTTTCACTGAAGAGTGTTGCAGATAGCTGACTGGGGAGCTGTTGAGCTGTCTCTGGACATTGTGAGTGGGGCCTTTTGCCTAGAGCTGCAGATGTGCTTGTGCTTTGATGGTTAGATCCCAATGGTTGCTACAAGGACTGTGACTGCTTTACAGAATCTCAGACAAACTGGCTGTCCCCTCATTCTTGCTTGACAATCTATCATCGGATACCTGCATGTGTTTTGGAGTATCTTACACCCTCATTCCTCTACCCACTTGTGTTCAAGTACTGCAATTCATCTTCAAAAAGACACCTCCAGACTGAGCCTGAATTTTGTTTATGTACCAGAGGTGGACTGACAACTCATGGGGCCCCCGGGCAATAGGGGATCATGGGGCCCCTGTGTCCTTGCCCAAACTCAAAAAAGCCTATGAAAAAGGTACCAGGGGCATCTCATGGGGCCCCCTACTGACCCCGGGCCCTCGGGCATTGCCCGAGTTTCCAAATGGTCAGTCCGCCCCTGTTATGTACTCTGGAACTTGTCCTGGGCTGGCAGCCTCTGCATGGCTGGTTTATTTCCAACTGCACCTTTGGGGTTGAGCTTTCTATATATAGCATGTTATTGGCTTTTGTATACAAAGTGCATCCTAGGTTTCATATGTTTGAATGTGTGCATGCGTGGGCGGTCCTTATATTTATTTAGTCAATTTTGTTTATATTTTATTAAAACTGTAAAGAAAAAAAGGATTTAAATGGCCAACTATGCTTCTTTTTTAGCCAACTGTACATTTGGCCATGGGAGGATGAAGGTGCAGCTAGCACCTCACAGCAACAGAGATGGACATTATGTAGACATCATGCCTATATAAATCAATACACACAGCTTTGCCTAAATGTGAACAGTAAAAGTCAGTAAACCAGAAGCTATTTATTACAGTCCACAGTGTTTCTACATTTCTACATTACACTGCATCAACATACTGAGCTACTCTGAGCAATGTAGCATCCTCTTCAGAGGAATTTTGAAGTTCCAGGGTTCCATGTGCACAGGGAGGAGGTGGGCTTTAGAGCTAACTTTTCTCATCTACATGTGTGTGTACTGCAGGCAGGCCCAGGCTGGCCATAGGGCACACCAGGCATTTGCCCGGTGGGCCGGGGCCGCCTGGATAGGAGAGGTGGCCGGGCAGCACATAGACGACCATGCCTTTCTCAGTTCCTCTATGTGCCACCTGGCTGCCCCCCCCGGGCCGCAGCCCCCCCCTTCCCCTCCAGCAGCTTCCTCCCTCATCTCTACCAGCGACCCCCCCCCCCTCATCTCCTCCAGCGATCTTCCCCCCCTCATCTCCTCCAGTGACCCCCTCCCTCATCAGCAGCTGGAAATGATAACTCCTGCAGCTCAGGGGTTTGCTAAATAGTCAGTGGGAAGAAGATTGCCTTGGCATCAGTGGTCAGTAAGGTAAAATTGCTCTTGTGTCTGTGAGAGGCAGTGGGATACCCCATGTCAGTGGATGGAAGACTATGGTATATTGGTTGTCAGTGGGAGAAAGAATACCACATCATTAGAACAGTTATCCTTTGAAGTGAAAATTCAATATATTTTCAGTAATACAGCCTTTTAGTAAATATACTATTTCAAAATCTTTTTTCGATGTGACTTTCATATTTTATATGCTTATTGCTCCATGTTAATAGTATTTATTAGTCTGATGCAGTCAGGCTGGCTCAAAAGCGATGATTGTGTAGTTTTTTTTTAAATTATTACAGTATGTGCTTCTGCTCCAGCCCTGCGGGCCCCTGCTCTTACACACAGTGCAACAGTTTGCATCTACAGTGGTGCAACACACCTCCTGCTCAGTGCTCCAAAAACAATGCCACTCAGGGAGCATCAGCAAGGTGGATCTATGGGAATCTTGACCTCTATGCTCTGGATGAGAGCAGAGGTCTGGATCTTCATTGTGCTGCAGGCACTTGTCAGCTTTACCAAGAGCTGAAGCAGTAGCACATAATAAAAAAGATGTAATAAAAGATAAAGGTTTAAATATGGTTTTAAAGGGAGCCTGTCAGGATAGAAATGTGGGAGCTGACATTTTTGACAGTTTTTTAAAAAGATGCAAGTTTCTGAGCTGTCAACCTACTGCTTAGTGATTCACTGACCCAACGTAAGCATATATACACTCACTGGACACTTTATTAGGTACACCTGTTCAGGGGCGGACTGACAACTCATGGGGCCCCCGGGCAATAGGGGATCATGGGGCCCCTGTGTCCTTGCCCAAACTCAACAAAGCATATGAAAAAGGTACCAGGGGCATCTCATGGGGCCCCTACTGACCCTGGGCCCTCGGGCAGTGCCCGAGTTTCCAAATGGTCAGTCCGCCCCTGCAGCTGTTCAATTGCCAATCACAAATGCATTTAGACATCTAGATGTGGTGAAGACAACTTGTTGAAGTTCAAACCGAACATCAGAGTGCAAAAGAAAGGGGATTTAAGTGACATTGAACATGGCATGGTTGTTGGTGCCAGACAGGCTGGTCTGAGTATTTTTAAAACTGATAATCTACTGGGATTTTCACGCACAGCCATCTCTAGGGTTTACAGGGAAAGGTCCGAAAAAGAGAAAATATCCAGTGAGCGTCAGTTGTGTGGAAGAAAATGCCTTGTTGATGTCAGAGGTCAGAGGAGAATGGACAGACTGGTACGAGATTATATAAAAGGCAGCAGTAGCTCAAATAACCACTCAATAACCAAGTCTCTGAGGAATGTTTCCAACACCTTGTTGCATCTATGCCATGAAGAATCAAGGCAGTTCTGAAGGAAAGAGGGGGTCCAAGCCAGTATTAGCAAGGTGTACCTAATAAAGTGGCCAGTGAGTGTATATTAAGTGTCCCAACAACTGATATAAATATTCTTGTTCCAGATCACTTGTTTGCCAGGTACATGAGAAAAAAAAAGACAATTCAAGAGGTCAAATCACCAATGGCAGCTCCCATATTTATTTATTTCAGGTACTTATATAGCGCTGTCAATTTACGCAGCGCTTTACATATATATTGTACATTCACATCAGTCCCTAACACTCAAGGGGTGTACAATCTAAGGTCCCTAACTCACATTCATACATACACATACTATGGACAATTTAGACAGGATCCAATTAACCTACCTGCATGTCTTTGGAGTGTGGGAGGAAACTGGAGTACCCAGAGGAAACCCACGCAGGAACAGGAAGAACATGCAAACTCCAGGCAGGTGGTGCCGTGGGTGGGATTTGAACCAACGACCCTAGTGCTGCCAGGCGGAAGTGCTAACCACTAAGCCACTGTGCCACCCGTATTTCTATACTAAAAGGATTTTTTTAGGTTGATATTATACATTAGCCAAAATATATAGACTACAGGAAAGCCAAACTACAATCACATCACTTCACTTCATTGTTCAAATGTATTCAAACGGGCAGTGCATGCTGCCAGTCCCCAACTCACAAACACTTCCTGATGGATTTCAACAACCTGGGCTTAATCGTAGACTAATCAGTAAGCCCAGGAGGGTGAAATGCATCCAAGAAGGGAGGCATAGACTGGCAGCATGCAGTCTCCATATGAAAAGTGTTTGATGAACAGAAATCATATCAGTGGAGTGCAGGTTTCTTGATTCCTTAGAATTTGTATGGTGCACGGACAGGCTCCTGTGGTTGGCATCCTGTTGTCCACAGCCAAGGTGGATGGTGGATATTGGAGTTCTGAAACTTATACAAATTGCATTGCACAATATGGGGTTGATTCACTAAAACTGGAGAGTGCAAAATCTGATGCAGCTGTGCATAGAAAGCAATCAGATTCCAGATTTTTTTGTCAAAGCTTAAAGCAGGAGCTCCACCCAAAAGGGGAAGTTCTGCTTTAAGGACTGCTCCCCGGCTCCTCATTAAGGATTGGCACCTTTGAGGGGCAGGGGGGAGTGAGTACCCAAATTTGCCAGGTACCCTCTCTCATTTCTGGTCCAATCGCCTAGGCGATTGGAAGGGGAAGGTGTCCTCCCTCCCTCCCTGACAGGTCCCAGAAGACTACAGGACCATTCATGAAGCGTAGCACTGTTTGCGCATGCGCAGTGGGTACCTGGCTGTGAAGCCGCAAGCTATCACAGCCGGGTGCCCACACTGAAGATGCCGGCTTCCTGGAATCCAGGATGGCCAGTGAAACGGGCTGCGGGGGACACACCACTGGACCGAGGGACAGGTAAGTGGCTGTTTTTTTAAAAGTCAGCAGCTACAGTTTTTGTAGCTGCTGACTTTTATTTTTTGACAGGTGAGTGGAACTCCGCTTTAACTGAGCAAGCTGAAAATTGGAAGCTGATTAGCTACCATGCATAGCCACACCAGTTTTTGCACTCTCTGGTTTTATTAAAACAACTCCTATAAGACAAGGTTTAATTTAATCTCAGCAGCCTTTGGCTCATCCTGAAGAACTACATTTTCCAGCATTCTCTGCAAACCAACAGTCTGCTCGATTTACTTATGTTTTGTCTCTTTGCACTACTGCGTAACGACAACCCAAACTGCAGACATTTTATTTTTAAGGATAAACGTTCCCTGGGGTCAGCCATTATAAATGCATTTAGAAAGGCCTGTGCTAAAACCATTTTCTCCTTGAAAGATGCTCATTTCATCATCATTACATGCTTACAAAGATATAATTACAGACACTCATCTACCAGTCAAGAATTTACCATCTGAAAATAGGTTTAATCTCTTTTAATTACAGCCCAGCAGATAACGATATGACTTGCAGGCATACTGTTTTCAACTGGAAGGCCATTCACAATTGGCACCATGTAAATCTATTCATAGGCAGAGAATGGCAGTTAGACATTAGCAATGTGACCTTAAAAAGACCTCACTTTACCCTAAGTGGTTTGGTAGCTTAATTTGTAGCACAAGTGCCTTACAGAGTTGTGATCCTGGGTTGAATTCCTACCAGGCAAGTAAATTGCAAGTAGGTTGTAATTCATTGTACCTGTTTTAGTTTCCTCTTGCAGTATAAAACATAGTGGTGGAGTGCTGCTGTTAGTTTTTCTTGGCATTAGTCAGAACACAGGAGATGTGATGTGTACCGCTGAGAACCTTGACAAGAAGCTAAGAGGCTTGAGCTACACCCTGTAATTTAGAGGTCCCTACGTAACATTGTATACAATTCTCCATCACAACCAAGTCATGCTCAACTTTACTTTGCTCTCTCGCTTTTTTGTTTAACCCCTGGAGTAAAAAAATACCCATTACCTCTAGGAATGGAGAGGTATGTAACTATAACTAAGAGACCACACTGGTTTTTGGTTCCCACACTGTCACTTAGGGTTAAGAGGAGTTCTCATCCCTGTGTAAGCTCTAGCCTGAGTGACCCAGAGCTTAGACAGGGATTCATTTCTCCTGGTGAATTATAACAGCATTAGGGGGGCAAAGGAAAGGTGCTGGAGAGGGGGCATTAAAATTACCCTTTTATATTGCCCAGCATGTGAAAAGCACAGGTTCACTTTAAAGCAAACCTGTCATAGAAGAAATATGGAGGCTGCCATTACTGATTATTCTTTGAAAATGCTGGTTCCTTGGCTTTTATGCTGACCAGCTGGCTTTAATACATTTTAAGTGACTGACATAGAACAAGCATACTGATTGGGAAAGTCCTTATTTGCATTGTAAAAAGGGGGTGCAGCGCTTATGAAATAAATACAACTGTAAATATGTTTCCAATATAAAGTTCATAAATATGAATAAAATAGTTCAAAAAGTGAATAAAACAGTTCAAAAGGTGACTCTTGTGCTCTTGCTATTCTGGAACTAGTGTCCGTGCAGTGATAATGTAAGTAATGTGCACTCACCGGACGTGCATATAAAATGCACCTTTTTATCAATATTCCAGGTGTCATCAAGGGGAGTCAGGAACTAAGTAGTCTTCCCTCTAAGGGATGGTTGGTCATCAGACAGGATCCTTGGGGCTTTATAGGTGATCCACGTTCACCAGAGTTCCCCTTAAGGGGTTAATCCAGTATTGCTCCCTGGGTGGGAGATTCCCTCTCTGGATACAGGGGTTCGTCCTGAGGCAGTGTATCTGGGAATTAAAGGCTCCCCCAGGGGGTTAGAACAAAGATACGTCCATAGTGTAGTAGATTAAATGAAGTTAGTTTAATGAGGCAAATTAAAACTGATGCATCAAGTAGTGAGGTAAGGTAAGCATAGGTATTCAGCGAGCAAAGGACTGACCGTTCGCTTTCAAAGATGGCCACCGGAGCTCCACGTTGCTGCGGCGGCGTGACGTCACATCTTATTTGCATACTTGCCCTGGATCAGTGATTTCAAATATTTAGACCACAGGGTTAGGATGACAGCAAATATATTTGTACTCCCAAAGAAAGCACATCAGTGGCAGCCTCCATGTTTTTGTGGAGACAAATCTCTTCTATTTTGTCAGTGCTACTTAGTTCACTACAGTAGGTTATATAACCCTAACCAGCAACAAAGACAAATGTGTGATACACAGCAAGAATAGCATAAGCAGTAACCACAATTACAGTGCATTATTTTAAAATGTTGACGTAAATGCATAAGTTGACTGGATCTGTTGAGCGTGTTTTTGTTTTCTGGCACTACTGGATCGGTGTTTGTAGTACCAGTTATAGATTATGGTGTCTGAAGGCCCATTTGTGGATCTGAGGTTTATTAAGATTGCTTTGTGGAACTCATCTAATCCATCTTAAATCAGTAATGTGTGTTTTTTGACCATCTGTCTTTTGTTTCTTCTGTATACACCATCATCCTTTTTAATCGTTATTTTTCTTTTATTAACCCCTTGGCGCCGACGCCTCCCGGCCCTTTAAGGGGTTTGTGCGCTGGGGGGTTTATGGTTATGTGACCACCATGATTGGCTGTTACAGCTGTCACATGATTGGAATGGTCCAGATCATAAGTAGTGATCATGACCTTTCGGAGAGGCATTGGTAAATGTGCCTGGAGTACATGTTTGTTTACTTTTGGTGTGCAAATATGCGGCAGCCCCTGAGAGGCCCCACATTTGCATACTGTCAGTGGGAACAGATTAAACAAGTAAAGGATGCACAACCATATGTTATCTCTCAGTAATTAAATGAATCTAAGCAAAATATCAAAGTACAATGCACAAAGTAGGCTTCAGTATAATCCATATTCACACACAGACTCCTGCACTAAAAAGGATCCTTTTTCTTATCTTTTTGTACCTCAGCGTAGTCTATAAGACATTCATTGCAGCTTGGTAATTCTTGCTACCACTCATTAACATAATTAATAGTGATCAATGAGATATCAACACCTTATCATATTTTGCGTGATCAAAGACATAGGTGCCAGACCAGAGACAGACAGCCAAGGTTCCCTTAGCTTATTAAATTTATCCAGAGAATCCTTGTGTTAGTATAAAAAAAAAGTCAAATTGACATGGAATTGCCCATCCTCTAATATTTGTGGATGTGGAGATGCCTACTTCAATGCAATTGTTTTTGCAGCAAGAAACAGAAGCCTGGATACAAGCACCTTTATCATATTAGGATACAATTCCTCATCTACATTCCCTAGGATACACACCAAGGGCTCTAGAATAACTTGCATTTGATAGACTCTATTAATAGTATCTATAATAGACTGCCAGTACTTAAATAATTTTGGGCACTGCCAAACCATGTGTATAAAATCTGCCAGGTTCCCTTGGCATCTCATACATACAGGACTTTCCATCCGACCCCAGTTAAATGATTTCAGTGGAGTATAAATTGTTCTATAGAAAATACAAACATGGGTTAGTCTCTGTATGGGAGATATAGAGTTTCAACCTGTTCCAGGATATTCTGCCCAGACTTTTTTGGCAGTGGTCCCAGGACCTTTTCCCCATCCTTTTCTACTTTGTTAATGGTAACTAGATGACTTCCCAAAAAAGGTTTGATATATCTTTTAAATAAGGCCCCTTTTAACGACTGTTGTTGTAAATGTATCTGTGAATGGAGTTTTAGTTAGAGATATTTAACTAATTTTGGCTTGCAATGTACCGTATTTGCCGGCGTATAAGACGACTGGGCGTATAAGACAACCCCCCTACTTTTCCTGCTAAAATGTAGTGTTTGGGCTATACTCGCCGTATAAGACTACCCCTCTTCCAATGCACACCAGTGGGAGGAATAGTGCCCCATCATTGATGTCAGTGGGAGGAATAGTGCCCCATCATTGGTGTCAGTGGGAGGAATAGTGCCCCATCATTGGTATCAGTGGAAGGAATAGTGCCCCATCATTGGTATCAGTGGGAGGAATAGTGCCCCATCATTGGTATCAGTGGGAGGAATAGTGCCCCATCATTGATGTCAGTGGGAGGAATAGTGCCCCATCATTGGTATTAGTGGCAGGAATAGTGCCCCATCATTGGCATTAGTGGCAGGAATAGTGCCCTATCATTAGTATCAGTGGAGGAATAGTGCTCCATCATTGGTGTCAGTGGGAGGAATAGTGCCCCATCATTGGTATCAGTGGGAGGAATAGTGCCTCATCATTGATGTCAGTGGGAGGAATAGTGCCCCATCATTGGTATTAGTGGCAGGAATAGTGCCCCATCATTGGCATTAGTGGCAGGAATAGTGCCCTATCATTAGTATCAGTGGAGGAATAGTGCTCCATCATTGGTGTCAGTGGGAGGAATAGTGCCCCATCATTGGTATCAGTGGCAGGAATAGTGCCCCATCATTGGTATCAGTGGGAGGAATAGTGCCCCATCATTGGTATCAGTGGGAGGAATAGTGCCCCATCATTGGTATCAGTGGGGGGAATAGGTGCCCCATCATTGGTATCAGTGGCAGGAATGGTGCCCCATCATTGGTATCAGTGGCAGGAATAGTGCCCCATCATTGGTGTCAGTGGGAGGAATGGTGCCCCATCATTGATGTCAGTGGGAGGAATGGTGTCCCATCATTGGTGTCAGTGGGGGGTGGAATAGTGCCCCATCGTTGGTGTCAGTGGGGGGGAGGAATAGTGCCCCATCGTTGGTGTCAGTGGGAGGAATAGTGCCCCATCGTTGGTATCAGTGGGAGGAATAGTGCCCCATCATTGGTATCAGTGACACCAATGATGGGGCACTATTCCTCCCACTGAGACTTGCTGACCCTGTTCTCGTATGGTGCTGCTGCAGCCAGCATATGTGGTTGCAGCAGCACCTCTACACAGCACACTTACCTGCTGCTCCGGCACTCAATTTTCGCGGGGCCGCTCAGCTCCGCCCCCTCGCCGGTGATTGGCCGCCTGTGTGCCTTTCCTGAGCTACAGTTCTGGCGGCCAATCACCGGTGAGGAGGCGGAGCCGAGCAGCCGCACGAACATCCAGTGGCCGAACTGAAGGAGACGCCGCGCTTCCTGGACCGGATCGTCGTGGGACTGGATCCAGGTAAGAGACATCAGCCCCTGCAAACCCCTGTACTTAATGCCACAGCCCCCCTAACATGTGTACCGGCGTATAAGACGACCCCCGACTTTTGAGAAGATTTTCAAGGGTCAAAAAGTCGTCTTATACGCCGGCAAATACGGTAAGTGCATGGAGGAGCTGACAATATTAAAACAAACCTTTGATTAGGTATATTATATGATATAATAATTTAATTGTGGGCTGTTTCCTTTCCAAATCAAGGTCTGAAAAACAGTCGATCTTTCTGGACCATGCTGGAGTAATCCAAATAGGGGAGTTTTTTAGAACATATATGTAGCAGGGGAAATTAATCCTATCTGTGACTGCTGTAATCTGCTGACTGGCATCTTCTGTGAAACCTGACAGTTGCACTGGACACACACAAGGCAGTGAGGGATTTCAGCCCCCCCTTTCTCCTCTCAGACTGTAATAGAAAGACAGACAATCAGAAGAGCCATTAAAGGAGCCAATGACAGGGACTTTCTCAAGTAGGAGGTGCAGCTGCAAAGCATTGTGGAATATGCAGTCTTGAACAGAAACAGCCTGATAGGCTTATAAAGAAATAGAAATTCAAAGGCCATCAGGCTTAGTGAGAGCCGAATGAAGGACTCCATCTTGTTTTTTCCTGAGGGGAGGCAGTCTGCATGTGGCAAGGTAACAGTCTGGACCTAGCAGAGAAGTGCTTAGGGTCAGATCACAGCATGCTGAGTTATCTGCATCAGTCAGGGGAACATCCAAACTGAGAGATGTGGACCTACAATACAGAAGCGCCAACCGCGAGGTGACCAGAGGAGCCTGTCATTTCCAGGACGATCGTTTGGGCCTTTGTCACAGGGTCTGGTGAGAGGGACCTACAGAGAACCACCTACAGTGGAGAAAACAGACAGCACCTGCCTACAAGCGGGCGAACATTTTGATTATCTAATGGGAGCAATGCTGACTTATCCCAATTGATAACAAAACCAGAATGGGAACCATGTGCCCCCATGACTTCCGTGAGTGATTCTGAAGAATGGTCCGTATCCCATAACAGCATGACGTCTGCATATATAGTGATTTTTCCACACTATCTTTTCTATTAAACCCTGCTATAAATTCAGATAGTCTAATATGCTTAATTTAAAGCATTTAGACCCCTTGACTTTTAGAAAACATTTTGAAGATTGCTAACCACCACTGAGGATGCTTATTGGAGGGAGGTCAAGGTTGGACATGATCAAAGGGGGTTTGGAAGTTCCAGGAGACTGTAAAAGGGGCACAAGGTGGTGCCACTGACCTCTTTGGAAACAGCCAGCCTTCATGTAGGTTCCTTCTCACTTTCAAGTTCATCACAGCATTATTTGTGGTTTCTTACCCTGGCAGGTTTAAATTGTTCAGACTGGAAGCTTAATGAGGGCCTTGGTTTATTGGATACCTGTCTGGAACTTATGGGGAAGACAAACAGACAGACAGGTGTTTAGACAAGGTTTTAAGGTTAAGGTAATACTGGGTTCACACAGTACACCTGTATGTTTATGTTTCATTAAGAAGTGGTTTATTAAGTTGTAACAAATGTGATTCCAATAAACCCGTGGCTTAACACTTCAAACAAAGTTGTCCCGAGCATTATTTAATTAAAGGCAAGGTCTCACACAAGAAATACATGTTCTATATGGGTCGCAAAAAGGTAGAGAACTTGGCAGTTATGGCCATCCAGGTCCTGGATGATAAGCTAATCTCCCTCTTGTTTGTAATTCATTGGGGTTGACTTACTAAAGGCAAATATATTGTGCAGTTGCAGTCTGCAAGGGTATTTGTTCCAGAACGTGAGGAAAAGCTCTGCTGACTTCCATCATCCAATTATGAGCAAGCAAAAAGGCATTTTTTTTAACTTTCCTTGCATATGATTGGGTATTTTTTGCAAAGTGAAACTTTGCATTTACTAAGCTCTGGAGCAAATAAAGTGCACAGTCTATTTTCCTTCAGTAAATTGACCCAAAGGTCTTGCAGTCTTATTATAATATTTAGGTTGTATTTGTTGCTTAATCCTCTGTATTCTTTTTGGCCAGCACAGGTGCAATGACCCGTGGTTACAGGGGTTGCTTGTCATAGGTAGTGTGCAGCATAATGGCTAGCTCATGAGCAGCTGAGCAACTGTGCCATCAGCAATATTTGGATATTCTATAAAGATTATTTATTTGTCTTGGCAAAGAGTTAGAATCTTTTTCATATTCTTTTCTGTCTCTTTACCTGTTAAAGATATCCCTTTACTTCCTGTCTTAGTGTCCGTACAAGTGGTTAGCGAAACCTCTCTTTCTCTCTCTTAATATATATATATATATAATTATTATTATTATTATTAATAATAATAATAATAATAATAATATTTTTTCTACCACATTCATACCGTCATTGCATTGCTGCATAATGTTGGATTTTTATGTCATTTAATTTTATTTATTTATGTAGTTATTTAGCAAAATTTCTATATAATCCTGATGACGGAGATATATTAAAACCACAAAACATTTTGACAACGTTACCAACAATCAAAGCAAGTATCTTTAAATAAAAACCAATCATCCATCCATTTTTATATAATGCTCTGCCCCTCCAGAATGGAATAGAGAGCTATGCCTTATTTTGTTTTCAATTCCGAGTTAGGCTCCTTTGGGCCATGAAGCGTTGGTCATGTGAGCAGCCTGTACCTTGAAATGTATGAAAGTCTCTGGTTTGTGCCCATTTTTTTCTTTTTTCGTTCTTCGTAAAGAATGGACGGCCTTGGTGCCTCTGCTTTGTGTCACTCTGAAACATATTGGGGTTGATTTATTAAAACTGGAAAGTGCAAAATTGTGCCCAGCTCTGCATAGAAACCAATCAGCTTCCAGGTTTTAATGTCAAATCTTTAAGTGATATTTAAGGCAGATTTTAAAAAGACAAACAAACATACTTATCTGTTCTGTGCAGTGGTTTTGAACAGAGCAGGCACAGATTCTACTCTTTTTCGGTCCCCCGCAGGTGCTCCTGGCCCCACCCTCCTGCCTAGTGTCCCCATAGTAAGCAGCTTGCTATGGGGGTACCTGAGCAGGTTCACTCCCGAGCCGCTGTTCTGTTTGTCCATTAACACATTAAGCACCTGCTCATTGGCTCACTGGCTGTGATTGACATTAGCAGGAGCAAATGGCTCCCACTGCTGTCTCAGCCAATGAGGAGGGAGAGACCCGGGGGAACCGAGGCTCTTGTGCACATCACTGAATTGAGATGGGGCTATGGTACATATTAGGAGTTGCTGAAGGGGGAGCTGTGCACAAAAGGTGTTTTACCTTCATGCATAGAATGCATGAAGGTAAAAAACCTTGAGCCTTCACAACCACTTTAACTGAACCAACTGAAGTTAGAAGCTGATTGGCCACCATGCACAGCTACACCAGATTCTGAGTGCACCAGTTTTAGTAAATCCCCCTCATGGTGTATAACTGACTATGGAACATTACTGCAGAATCATCTCTGGAAATTATTTTCAAATTTTAGTAACTATACATTATATTACATTGAAAACGATCTTGAATAGTTCTACTTGGCAATTCTTCTTAAACAGGAAGTGATATAGATGTGTGTAATTTATTGGGCGTAGAAATATGCTTTCTCTGCATATTTATGTTCAGAGAGACATATGTACGCCTTAGGGCAGCCATTTTGAAATCTAAGTTCCAAATGGAAGTCTTCTCTAGGCAGCAGTCAATTGAAACAGAAAAAGCTGCTATTTACTGCAGATTGTCATCATTTCATTAAGCATAGAAAAGAAGCTGTCAAAGCCTACTTTCAGAATTAACATCAAATGAGTAATGTTCTACATGTTTGGGTGATATGATAGATAGAACTGTCTGTTTTAATGACTCTATCTCACGTATTTAAAGGCTTAAATGCCACACAACACTATTACTTTGTGTAGAGCTTTTCTTAATCAAAGCGAATACCTCAAATTGATAGCCATCAGCTAAAGCAGTGGTGGGCAACCTTTTTTTTCAACTGAGCCAAATCTCGCCAAAACCATGATTGAAATTTATTTTGAGAGCCACATTTTTAAAACTGAAAATACATCTCCCATATAGTAATTCATCCCCCATAGTAATTCATCCCCCATATAGTAATTCATCCCCCATAGTGTAATTCATCCCCCATAGTAATTCATCCCCCATATAGTAATTCATCCCCCATCGTAATTCATCCCCCATAGTAATTCATCCCCCATATAGTAATTCATCCTCCATATAGTAATTCATCCCCCATATAGTAATTCATCCCCCATAGTAATTCATCCCCCATATAGTAATTCATCCCCCATAGTAATTCATCCCCCATATAGTAATTCATCCCCCATAGCAATTCATCCCCCGTATAGTATTTCATCCCTCGTATAGTATTTCATCCCCCGTATAGTATTTCATCCCCCATATAGTATTTCATCCCTCATATAGTATTTCATCCCTCATATAGTATTTCATCCCCCCATATAGTATTTCATCCCTCATATAGTAATTCATCCCTCATATAGTATTTCATCCCTCATATAGTATTTCATCCCCCCATATAGTATTTCATCCCTCATATAGTATTTCATCCCCCCATATAGTATTTCATCCCTCATATAGTATTTCATCCCCCCATATAGTAATTCATCCCTCATATAGTATTTCATCCCTCATATAGTAATTCATCCCTCATATAGTAATTCATCCCTCATATAGTATTTCATCCCTCATATAGTATTTCATCCCTCATATAGTATTTCATCCCCCCATATAGTATTTCATCCCTCATATAGTATTTCATCCCCCCATATAGTATTTCATCCCTCATATAGTATTTCATCCCCCCATATAGTATTTCATCCCTCATATAGTATTTCATCCCCCCATATAGTATTTCATCCCTCATATAGTATTTCATCCCCCCATATAGTATTTCATCCCCCCATATAGTAATTCATCCCTCATATAGTATTTCATCCCTCATATAGTAATTCATCCCTCATATAGTAATTCATCCCTCATATAGTATTTCATCCCTCATATAGTATTTCATCCCCCCATATAGTATTTCATCCCTCATATAGTAATTCATCCCTCATATAGTATTTCATCCCTCATATAGTATTTCATCCCCCCATATAGTATTTCATCCCTCATATAGTATTTCATCCCCCCATATAGTATTTCATCCCCCCATATAGTATTTCATCCCCCCATATAGTATTTCATCCCTCATATAGTATTTCATCCCCCCATATAGTATTTCATCCCTCATATAGTATTTCATCCCTCATAAAGTATTTCATCCCTCATAAAGTATTTCATCCCTCATATAGTAATTCATCCCCCACAGTACTATTCCCCCCCCCCCTTCTAGTAAGCCAAGTCCCCCGTGTCAATTCACTTACCTTTTGCGTTCCTCTCGCTGTCTTCCCGCGCCGTTCGGGTCTTCAGGGCGGACTGTGAGAGGAGCCTAGCTCCCCTCCCCTCACGTTCGGCACGCTGCCCCGCCTACACACATCCTGACAGCCACATCCGCGGGCCGGATTAAAAGGTCCGCGCGGACTTTTGGGGCTGCCAACCGAGAGGAGGCAGGGGAGCGGCCGACCGAGAGGAGGGAGGGGAGCAGGCGCCCGGCACACAGAAGAGCCGCATTAGAGTGGGTAAAGAGCCGCATGTGGCTCGCGAGCCGCGGCTTGCCGACCACTGAGCTAAACAATACGTTTTCTCAGTGCAGAAGTGATAATTTGCGGTATGCAAGTACTTTTCATGTATCATGTACTTAGTGTTTGAGATGGGGTCATACAAAAAAAGGAAGGGAAATATCTTTGAAATGACGCACATGAAATACAGTTTTGTATAAGTAACAAAAGAGAACACACTCGCACAAATGTTATGTTTTTCAGCCAGTATACTGTACATGTTCCCATGGGACTCTCATACATGCATCCTAAATTATGCACATGTAGATAGCAATAGTTTTAAAGGATGGAAACAAAAGTGGTGATTAAATTGGAACTTTATCCATAACATCTTGATAAAAAATAAAGTTCTTTTGAAAGGAACACACATTCCACATTAATAATTATGCTATTAAAATTATTATGTGCTGTAAATTTCCTCCAGCATTGCTTCTGTTTCTTCTTGCTGGAGGCTGCCATTTTGCTGAAGCCCAGAGAACTGAGCAGCAGTAAATCTTTAGGCTGTCGGCAGATTGACCTCTACAAATTTGGCAAAGTGCCAAAAAATAGAGAGCAACAGAGCATGTGCAGAGCAGGCTGAGACACTGTATTGCTGGGTTTTAAACAGTATAGGCACTTATTTTTAATGTTTTACATAGCTACACCTGCAAAAAGGACCAGCATGAAGCGATCTAGCAGGACCTAATTTTCTGACTAAAGTTCCAAGTTGGCCAGTTAGGGACAGAAGTGGTTAAGCATATTGATATGGGTTGTCAGTTTTCAAAGTGGGTTTCAGGAGGCTTTTTGGTTTAAGAATAATCAGAAAAAAGGAAGATGCAGGAAGAATGAGGGGCTAGAGGAAAATGAAATAAGGAAAAAGCAAGGAAATAAAAATAATAATAATAAGGAATAGCAAGGGGCTAGTAAAAGAATAAATAGGGGAACAAGCAAAAAATAATATTAAGGAAAAAAGGGTAAGAGAGAGGGAGCAATGAGGGGCAAGGAAGACAGTGAGATCTGGGGCCCTCCAAAGGTGAGAGGAGGGCAGGTGGTGAAAATATTTGAAATGGGGCATAGAGTATATATTTGTGGTATTGCAGGAAAGTAGGTGCCGATGAGGGAGGGGTGAGAGGAGTTAGATACTTAGATTATGTTACTAAACCTGTAAGCCTGAGCTTATGGTGGGATTTAGGAACATGGTAGAGAGGTTATGTTGCATCAGTGTATGTGTCTAGGTTGCCACCAGGGTGGAAGGAATGTGTGCAGCTTAGTGAATAAGTGGGCTATAGTTTTTCCAGACTGACCAAGTAAGTTTAAGTGATCTAAAGCAGTGTTTCTTAACCTTTTTTCAGTCAAGGCACCCTCTAAAATTATGGGCAGTCCTGAGGCACCCTTTAAAATTATGAACAGTCCCGAGGCACCCTTTAAAATTATGGACAGTCTTGAGGCATCCCATTCTACAATGGGGTGCCTCAAGACTGTCCATCATTTTAAAAGGGCTCCCCATTCTAAAATGTGAAAAATTATTCTAATAGTTTTATATAATGCAGCAACATCCACACACGTAGGACACCCAACATTAGAGGTGATTTATTCTTCCAAAGCAAATGCACTTTTGCATACTGGTACTGACTAGTATTCCAATGTTTCTCTTCTCCCTCAGTTTTTCCTCCATTATGGAGCTAATGTGACCCTAGCACTGATGGAAAAGGCAAGCGAGGGTCAAACTAGGAAGATGTAAAAAAGGGCATCCTCCTTATCAACTGATGATGTCATTGGGTGTCAGGACACTGGCAGCTAGAAGGTCATAATGGTGCACAATAAAAACCTGTGGCTTTGTGCAACTAAAAGGCAGGCTGGTCCACCCACTGGCTTGTATACAAGTTTTGGGCAATTTTTAGACATTGTGCCAAGGCACCCCTGATGAAACCTCAAGGAACCCCAGGGTGCCTAAGCAGCCTGGTTGAGAAAGGCTGATCTAAAGTATTATTAGAGATAACTCTAGTTTCTTTCATCTGGGCTACCTTGTCAACTTAAATTTTTCACTCTGATATGGGGATGGGGCATGTGTGTGTCATTGTGTGTGCTGAGGGATCAAGGATTTGGACCAGTAAGTAGGCAGAATGCAAGGGAGTTTTTCTGGCTACAGATCGATTTGAAAGTTTTTATGTAGGAGATAATTACCGAGATCTAGGGGGTGAAGGTCTTCCATTATATGTGTGATCCACTTGTGTATTTGCTGTTGAAATGGTTGGATCTCTGTCTCATATCTCCAACACCTGTCTGAACATCTATCCCAGGAAAATATTTATTAAGTAGTTCAGGAGTTCTATACCAGTATAATAATAGTTTATAAACTGATTCTTTCTGAGCTGACTGAGCATTTGTGAGTGTGCAAATGTTCTCCCATTGTTGGCATGGGAGGGGATGGTTTAAGTCTTTCTTCCAGGCTATCCAGGAGGGCAGTGATGATCTCATTTGAGACATTAGCCATTCCTAAACCTGTTATATTACATGCATAGAAGCTTTGCCTGTGGCACAGAGATCTTCAAAGGGTGTAGGTTTGAGAAGGAGTTTCCCTTTTTTTTCTGTGGTTGCAAATGAAGTTTTGGAGTTAAAAAAAGACTAAAGCGGTAAAGACTGTTTGCAGGGCTTTTTTCCTCAAAGGATAGGTACAGTAACTCCCTCCTTCTGAGTCATCCTTGTCTCTGCTCCCTACCCACCTCTGAGTACTGTCCCTTGGTTCCACCCCCTACTCACCTCCCAGTACCAACCCTTCTAGAGAATACACAACTAAGTATTATGTTATGATGCTAAGTAATTTGAATGGAATTTGTTGATAATAAGAAATACAGTGAAATAAATCCCCTGCAGCCAACAACCCCCCCCCCCGGCAACAATAGATTTCCCTAGCAAAAATAGACCCCCTCAAACACAGTACCCCACAACAACAAATCTCCCAGCAACCAGCATCAATAAACCCTCTAGCAGCCAGCAACCATAGACCCCTCTCTCAACAGTAGATCTCTCCCAGCAACCATATAACCCCAGCAACAATAGATCCTTCAGCAGTCAGCATCAATAGACCCCAATAATAGCACACTCCAGAACCCCTTACCATTACATACATTCAGTGCTGGAGGTGCTGGAACTGCGTTGCCCCAAGTTCCCGCTGAAATAATGCCCTGCATGTTTGTGTTCAAGAGAGTTTCTTGGTAGGAGGTCTCTGTCATTGGTGAAATCAAGCACTCTATTCTAAGCACGTAAAAAGTGGGAAGATAGGTCTGGTGGAAAATCCATGTTTCCAGTGAGCATATTCAGTGAACACAGTAGCTTCACGAGGCCACGTTTTACAGCAATTTTTGAAAGAGTATGTTGGGTATAAAGAAGAAAGTGGGCAAAGGTACAATTATATTTTACCTGTCAGAATAAAAGCCAAATTAAAGTCTTACACCTTTTTATCTCTTTAAAGTCCTGTACCCACATGTTATAATCTTTAAATGATATTTGCTAAACATGTGTCACGTACCTGTTAATGGAGCGCGAGATGACAAGGGTGGCCTCTTGCACAATTCCCGTTGAAGCTCCCATGGTAGTGGAGACAGGAACTGTTAGAGCAGTGGAAGGGCGCAGGTACAAGGAAGCTGGGTGAGAAAACTTGCACTTGGAAATATTGAGGTCAGCTGAGCAGAAGTGTGGAGTCCGGCCATAAGCCGAGTTTAAAACAGCCAGGCAGAAAGGTACAGAATCATGACAAGAGCCCAGGTTAGAGACAGGAAAGGGTCAGCAATGTGCTGGCAGCAAAGTACAAAATCAGAAGGCAGAATCTTAGTCAAAAGTCCAGGCAGAGGTTGGTAACATGGGTAAGCTACAAACATGAGTAAGCAAGAGTCAGACTTAGCCGGGTCAGCAATAGGATCAAGCAGACTTTGAAGAACATGGTTCACAAGGGTATAAGCTGAAGACCATCCTGTGATTATGTCATGCATGCCTTAATATTAAATCAGCATCTTGAGCCCCAGGATCTGTAGCAGATGTGCTTGAGCATTCAAGTGTGCGCCGTGGCTCTTGCGTGTTCCCATCTTTGCACATTTTGTTCAGCAATATGCTTGCGAATATGTGCACATTTATGTGCATGCGCATGTAAATGAGCATGGACAGCATGTCCGAAAATACCTTCTTCTCTTTGTAAATAAAATGCTTTCAGTCAAAGTCAAACTCCGAGGCGTATGGAACTGTACCGTCATATTTAGACTACCTGTACAACTGCTGTAACTAGAAAGTGCAGGTAGGACTTGGAAAATGGAGGTTCTTTGTTTAATTTCTACCTGATTTAATATGTATTTCTGTAACTTTAATTGTATCTTAAAACTAGCTAAACACAAAGTGATGGATAAAGATTATGATTATTATACAGGATTAAAGTATATAGCTCCAATAGCTTTCCCATCACTTTACAAAATAAAGGAAGGCAGTACAGTTACAGTACACTTCAAGACAAGAGGGTTAGGAGAAACCTGCTTACAAAAGCTTACAATGTAAACTGGAAGGACAAGTAAAACCAAAGGTAATAACAGTGTGAGGATGAGTTCATAAATAAAACTCCAATTGTTGTGTAAGGGCGATAATAGTTTTCAGGGATCATCTAAAGGCAGACAGAGTTGGAGATAACCATACAACTTGAGTTAGTGAGTTCCAGAGGATGGGAGAGGCTCTGAAGAAATCTTGGAAGTCATGGGAGGAGGTAACAAGGGTGCTAGAGAGCAAGAGGTCTTGGGAAGAGCAAAGATGATGGTTTGGGTGATATTTTCAGACAAGGCTGGTAATGGATTGGCAGAGAGGTGTGGTAAACTCTGAGCAGCTGGTATGGTGGATGAATCTTGCAGCGACATTCATGATAGGCTAAAGAGGGGATAGTTGTTGTAGAGGTAGGCCAGTGTGGAGGAAGTTGCAATAGTTGAAGTAAGTGATTGATGGTGTAATCGGTTAAAAAAGAGGTGTATTTTGCAGATGATATGGTGGTGAAGGTGATATGTTTTGTATAGTTATTGGATGGGGGCTGAAAGGAGAGTCCATCTCAGCTCAGGTGGTTGTAGACAATAGACAATGCATTGTAGAAGTTTGGAGGTAAGCAGAAGCAGAGAGATGGGATCTTAAGCTGTCTGGAATAGTGGGATCCAGTGAGAGCTTTTAAAGTATGGGATGAGCAGTGCAAGTTTTAGAATAGGGGTATTGAATTAAAATTCATGGTGGTCCGATCAGTAAAAATTTCCTCCAACAGAGGTCCGAATTGCATGTTTCTACGATGTCTCAGATCCTTCCCAACACAACCCCCTCATTTTATATCACAATCTAATTCTTACATCAGTGTCCTCAGTCCTCCCTGAGTTTCCCCTTCCCATTGGTGCCCACTTTCCTTCATATTAACCCCCCTCCCCATCAATGCCCTTTTTTACATCAACCCCCACAGCAATGCCCTCCTTTACATCACCCCCCACAGCACAGCCCCTCTTTTACTCCCCCCCCCACAGCATGGTCCCACTTTACATTAACCCCCCAACAGCACTGCCTTTCCATTCACATCACCCCCCACCCCACAGTACTGCCCCCCTTATCATCACTCCCCCCCCACAGCACTTGCCTAACTTTACATCGCATCTCTCCTCCACAGCACTGCCCCCGTTTCAAATCACCCCCCACAACTCTGTCCCCCTTACATAACATCTCCTCCCCTTGGCATTGCCCCCCTTCAGATCTCCCCTCACAGCACTGCTTCCCTTCACATCCCCCACAGCATTGCCTCCCCTTTACATCTCTCCCCCCACAGCACTTGCCCCCTTTACAGCACCTCCTAGCACTGCAAACTTCACATCACAACTCCAATCCCCACCAGCATTGCCCCCTTTACATCACATCTCCACTCCCCACCAGCACTGCCCCCCTTCACATCACATCTCCTCCTCCCCACCAGCATTTGCGCCCTTCACATCACCCCCCCATAGCACTTGCCGACCTTCACCTCACCCTCCTCCCACAGCGCTGCTCCACTTTCACTTCACCCCCCCACCCCAATAATTTGCTTTTGTGCTCTGCCCCCCATCAAATCACCCCCCCCACACACACACAGCCTGGTGCCAGGCAGTCCTAGCAACCAATCACCTGCTAATTAATCTGGAAAGCTATATCATGCAACTCCTGCCCTCCATTCAGTGCGGCTGTGCCTCTAGCTCTCTGATCTGTGTAAGGTAGGAGTTAACTCATGCACCTTGCTCCTGCTCACCATCCAATGCAGTTGTGCCTCCTGTCCTCCATGCATTACTATCTTGCCTCCCCCTCTCAGCTCTGCCTTGAGATAGGCAGTGGGGGAGACCAGGCTTGAAAAAGCAGCTCCTAAATGCTACGACCACGGGTCCAGATGAGACAGTAGCATGGTCCAGATCTGGACCATGGTCTGCCATTTAGTGATGCTTGTTTTAGAGGGAAGAGAGTGATGCCATAGATAGGGGCATGTTGAAGATGTCAATTAAAGGGCATATACCAGAGCAAGAAGGTGAACGGAGTAGCTTTGATAGAATGTGGTCAAGGAGGCAGATGGGCATCAGAGAAAAGTTTAGCAACCTTTTCTGTCAAGAGAGAAAAGTATAAAATATGGTGGCAGATGTGGTACGGTAATTGGAGGAGATAACTGGACAATGGAGATTTCATCAGGAATTTCATTTTGTTTTTGAAACAATTAGTAATGTCCTGGGCAGTGAATGAGTGAGTGAGTGGCAGCTGTGGGGGATGATGTAGAAAGTAAAAGGCAGACAAGAGTTGATGAGATGAGAGGGTTTTAATGAGAGTGATGAAATTAGTCTTTTTGGCAGTACAGAGGGAGGAACTATACACTGCTCAAAAAATTACAGGAACACTTTTTAATCAGAGTATAGCATTAAGTCAATTAAACTCCTGGGATATTGATCTGGTCAGTTAGCTAGCAGAGGGGGTTGTTAATCAGTTTCAGCTGTTTTAGTGTTTTTTAAATTAACAACAGGTGCACTAGATGGGCAGCAATGAGATGACCCCCGAAACAGGAATCGTTTTACAGGTGGAAGCCACTGACATTTTTTTCCCTACTCATTTTTTCTGACTGTTTTTCTCTAGTTTTGCATTTGGCTAGGGTCAGTGTCACTACTGGTAGCATGAGGCGATACCAGGACCCTGCAGAAGTTGCACAGGCAGTCCAACTCCGCCAGGATGACACATCAATACGTACCATTGCCAGAAGGTTTGCTGTGTCTCCCTGCACAGTCTCAAGAGCGTGGAGGAGATTCCAGGAGACAGGCAGTTACTCTAGGAGAGCTGCACCGTAGAAGGCCCTTAACCCATCAGCAGGAACCGTATCTGCTCATTTGTGCAAGGAGGAACAGGATGAGCACTGCCAGAACCCTACATAAGGACATCCAGCAGGCCACTAGTATGACTGTCTCTGACCAAACAATCAGAAACAGACTTCATGAGGGTGGCCTGAGGGCCCAACATCCTCTAGTGGACACTGTGCTCTCTGCCTGGCACGACAGAGCTTGATTGGAATTTGCCATTGAACATAAGAATTGTCAGGTCCGGCACTGGCACCCTGTGCTTTTCACAGATGAGAGCAGGCTCACCCTGAGCACAAACGTGAAAGGGTCTGGAGAAGCCGTGGAGAACATTATGCTGCCTGTAACATCGTTCAGCATGACCGTTTTGGTGGTGGCTCAGTGATGGCATGGCATATCTATGGAGGGACGCAAAGACCTCTACAGGCTAGACAATGGCACCCTGAGTGCCATTAGGTATCGGGATGAAATTCTTGGACCCAGTGTCAGACCTACGTTGGTGCACTGGGTCCTGGGTTCCTCCTGGTGCATGACAATGCCCGGCCTCATGTGGCAAGAGTATGCAGTCAGTTCCAGGAGGATGAAGGAATTGATACCGTTGAATGGCCCCCACATTCACCTGACCTAAATACAATAGAGCACCTCTGGGATATCATGTTTCGGTTCATCCGACGCCACCAGGTTGCACCTCAGACTGTCCAGGAGCTCAGTGATGCCCTGGTGCAGATCTGGGAGGAAATACCCGAGGATATCATCTATCATCGATGTTGTCAGGCATGCATACAAGCACGTGGGGGCCATGCAAAATACTGCGTACCATTATGAGTTGCTGCAATGAAATTATAGCAAAATGGACTAGCCTGCTGCATCATATTTTTACTTTGATTTTTGGGGTGTCTTTGAATTCAGTTCTCTGTAGGTTGATAATTTTCTTTTCCATTAAACGATGGGGCATCCATACTTTCCTAACACATTACCCAGTCCATATCAGTATAGATATCCAGCGTGATATTTTTTCCCATTGAGATCTGATTTTCAAAGTGTTCCTTTAATTTTTTTGAGCAGTGTATTTTAGGAGAGCAGCATTATACAGAGTAAAGTATTGCAGGGACCTTGTTTTACACCACACTTGCTTAAGGGTGCAGCTATGTCTTTTGAGTCTTCTGGTTTTGCCTGGCTGCCAAGATTGTTAGGGCAATAGCCTAATTCTATGTAGTCATTGGAGCAAGTGTATCCAGGGAGGAGGACTGTGAGCTGTTGTAGATTGAAGTGACCAGATAAGGGTAGGACAGGGGTGAGAAATTGTTGTAGAGGTTTGTACACCACACAGTAGCAGAATAGAGAATTGCTGAAGTGGCAAAGGTTTCTACATCTTTTCTAAGTTTGTAGGGCTACTCAAAGATCATAGGGAAGTCCTATGCAGCGAACTGTCTGAGAAAGCCACCAACCTTAAGGCAGATTTCAGGATAACTGGAGATATTTTTAGAAGAATTTATAGATTAGGTTGACAAAAAGGGATGTGTGGAGTCTAATACAACAGGGCTCTATTGACTTTCATTCAGCCAGATCAGGAAATGGTCTCATATTCATGACACACCATGGGCTGACCGTTCGATCAGGCAAGTTTCAACACCTTGTGGATCTCCATAGTGTCCTTATACACAAATCAGGATGTACCTGGACCCGTCCAAGGAGACCTCTTTCTTTGGTTGGATTGTGCCTGCATGCCCTGCAATCAGTCATCTGAGGTCAATGGCCATATTAAAGCGCCAGTACAATTCCATAATCCTGTGTATGTAAAAAAAATGTACATAGTCAGCATGTATTAGGCAATATAAAACCACGAAAGTTCTTCTAGGTATGGAGGAGCATGGGACTTATTCCTGCTCCTATTTGGTGACAGGGGTAGAATCTTGGTGATTTTTCCAAAAGCCGTCAAATAGAGGCAGAGAGCCTCCCCGGCCCAGTGGCATAAGGAACAGTGGGGGAGTGAAGGAAAGGTAAGCATGTGCTGTTAGGTAGGGGGCATTAAAGTGAACCTCTTGCTTTGCTCTCCATGGGTAGCCAAGTGTCCTTGTCAGGGATAGAGATTAGGAAGCCCTGGCAAATGCGCCAATGCCCAATATGGCCACGTTAATTCGTGCAAAAATGTGTGCATGCGTATAGGCGCATGGCACGTAATCGCACATCCATGTGCGCAAAAGCGCACCCGTACACTCAGGGCGCAATAATTGCTGACACTCAGTAGTCTTTAAAAGGACTGCAGCTCCTCACAGTAATTGCTGGATTATTGTCAGCCTCCTATTCTCATGTTCCTGTGTGTATTCTGCTGATTATCTGTCACCAACCCAGCTTGACCCTGTCCTGCTTTGGCTCTTCTCCCGGCTCTCTATGTAGGCTTGTCCCTCGGATCTGCTCCTGCTTACTCCTGATTAATTACCAGTGTATGACCCTGGCTTGATCCTGACCTTGCTCCTGCCTGATGTTCTGTGTTTGACCCTGGCTCTAGCTTCTGACTTTGCTTCCTGCTTCTCCCATCCACCTGGATCCGCTAGTCCTCTGGAGGATCCCCTCAAGTGTCTGGTCCACCCACAGGTATCGTCTCATCGGGCATCTTCAAGCATCCATACCATTGGAAACCCGTGCTTCTTTGGGCACTGCACCTTCTGCTACCACCTTCAGGGGTGCATTGCACTTAGCCGTAAGGGAAGCCCTCTCTTCACCTCAGCTTCTGGTCAGGTACATGACAGTCCTTGGGGATTATGTTAGAAATTGGTGACTGTACCTTGCTTAACTAAATAATTGCAAATAAACAGTAGACCTGTGTACATGCCTTCTGTAATACTTACCACATTTCATTGTGACACTAATAAACCGTTGTCATTTGCAGTTCTAATTAAACCCTTCATCATCTAATTGCCATGTTGGAGTGAAGCTTCTGATGTCTACATATTCCCCCTGGATGTTTTAGCAATTGCTTTCATTTTTTTAATTCCTTGCCCTCCCAGAAATGAAGCATAAGCCTGCATTTCTACTCTGGTAGTTCTTAATTAACACTGACACCTTACATGACCTGCCCATACTTCTGCTATTAGAAGGTAGAAGGAGATCAGTCAATTTGTCAGTCAATTTAAATCAGTTGTTAGAAAATGGTTAGTATGGAAGCTTTGAAGCTTACCTGCCTCCCAATCTGTTATTGCACTTTCAACAAGGACAAGGGAGAGTGCACACAGAGCAGCTGAGGAGCGTGCCAGATAACATCTGATGTATTGCAAAGTTTGTTGTCAGTAATGAAAAGCTGTAATATAAAAATGACGACTGAAGACTCTTGCTTTACCTGCTTGAAGCATTTAGATGTATGGAAAATATACAGTAATCTGTGATGTCTACAACAGTGCTGTCTGTGTGGGGACTGATATTTACCTTTTCTATGGAGCAAAGGGAACATGCTAGATTGCAAGCTCTAATGAGCAGGGTCCTCTGTTTCCTCTTGTACAAGATTGTATTGTAACTGGAATGTCTACCTTCATTTTGTAAAGCGCTGCGCAAACTGTTGGCGCTATATAAATCCTGTATAATAATAATAATAATACCATGCACCACCAATACACCTGTACTTGGCAACTAGCTCTTTCTCTGTGTAATCTTTTGGCTCTGTCTTTGTCATGCTTTACCAAATCTGTGGAATGTGTGTTCTGCTCCATTAGATTTTCCCACACAAGAATTACAAAATGTTGAAAAACACAAAGAATTCCACAGATGAGACCAGCACACCAGTTCATGTTGTTATTCCTTGGAACACTAAAGCTATTTACATTCAGTTCACGTGGGAAAATTGCAATTCTTGCATGACACATTCCTTGTGGAACAATGATGGCAGTACTCATATATTTTAAGGTATGATTTTTCACCCAAGCAATTCAAAGGGTCGCTTACCTCCTCCCTCCCCTGCCTCTGTGTATGTACTCAACTTTCCATTCTCCATTTGGGCATTGTGAGCAATATTGAATACCAGACACTTCTGGGCATGGGTGAGCATGTGACTCATTACTTCTTTCTCAGTGGTCAGTGTTAGGTGCCTGGGAAGGAGTTTATAGCACTGTATATGTCGTGCAAGTTGGTTTGGAGCTTGCACAGAGCTTTTTTTTTTACCAAATGGAGGAGCTGCAAGTGAAAAAAGCGAGTACACGCTGTTGGGAAGGAGGAGACCATTAATAATCACTAATAATTGAAAGGAACAAGGGATAGTGGCTCAAATGGTTTCCCAATGTGTTTTTATATAATCTTTATTTGTAAAGTTATAATTTGGACATATCCATAAGTGATAGAACAAAAACATTGCGACAATATGATTGGAACAACTTATTCCTTTAGAACCTCTAAAAAGTTGTTACAGTGTTCACCTGTACCTATATCTATATACACTCACCGTCCAATTTATTAGGTACACCTGTTCAATTGCTTGGTAACACAAATTGCTAATCAGCCAATCACATGGCAGCAACTGAGCATCATAATGGGGAAGGAAGGGGATTTAAGTGACTTTGAACATGGCATGGTTTTTGATGCCAGACAGGCTGGTCTGAGTATTTCAAAAACTGCTGATCTAATGGGATTTTCATGCACAATCATCTCTAGGATTTACAGAGAATGGTCTGAAAAAGAGAAAATATCCAGGGAGCGGCAGTTGTGTGGACGAAAATGCCTTGTTGATGTCAGAAGAGAATAGGCAGATTGGTTGCTGCAACATTTAGATGGTAGGGTCAGAATCAAGCGTAAACAACATTAAAGGATGGATCTACCTGCCTTGTATCAACATTCAGGCTGGTGGCAGTGTTTTTTTTGGTGTGGGAGAAATGTTCTTGGCACTAGCAAGGTCTACCTAATAAAGTGGCTGGTGAGTGTATGTCAATTTGTTTTTAAAAATAATTTTTGAAAAAAGTTATCATTATAATCTTTGGGAATGCAAGCCAATAACAAACCAAATCAAAGCTGACCATACACTCTACCACCAGCTATGATTTGATATAAACTGAATGGATTGTTTTGGTTTGTCTTTATTTAACATAGTGTTGGTAAATCTAAAAGGGGTTGTACATTGATTACACAATCTGGTTATATGCGTATGGCAATTTTAGAAGATATCTGCTACAGTCTGAAGAACAAATTAATATCAACCAGTTATCAGATGAGTTTCCTAAAACAACCATAGATATGTTTTTGTCATCCACTCACTTAAACCATTGACGTGACCAGTTAAAAGGAGAACATTCATTAAGCATCTATTTCATCTTCTCAAAAACGGGCACATCTGTGGTTGGCAATTGACTTCACTGCGGTTCTGCTGGGCTGAGTTGGTTTTATCTGGCCAGCATAGTTACAGCCTTGGGATTAGGTGGTCCCAAACTGTAGAGTAACATCGTATTTTAGAGAAGCGTTTACAGGCTGAAAAAAAAACATCAAAGGAGAAGAGCATAAAAACCGCTGAAAGCGCCTAAACACGCTTAAACACTAGACACGTTTGACCATTAATGCATTCCAATATTCATTTATTCTGGTCAATGGAATCCATTAATGTCTAAATGCTTGATGCACCTAACACATGTGCAATACACAGCTTTTACCACATTTTCAAAGCTGCTTTTCTCCTGCCAGATGAAAAGGCTTTCAGGGGACTACACAAACTCCCTGTGTGCCTAGTTGGGATTTGTTCTCTATATGTCCAGTGCATCTATCCTAGTCCTGCAGATGTAAAAATGTTCTAAATTTTTTGTGAGTATTTATTTATTGCAGGTACTTATTCATTTCTGTGAACTTGATTTCACAGTGGAATTACTACTGATTTTGCCATATTTATCAGTTTCTCTTATTGAGCTGCTTAGGTGAAGCTGCTTGTCAAAAAAGGGCCCTTTATTTAGTGGGTGTGTTTTTTGGGGAGGTGGAGGGGGATTATTTAGTTTATTTCATTTTGTGTTCTTTGTTATGCTTTTTTTTATCTATTTTATTGTCACTTTGCCTTTTTAGTTTTTTTTTTTTAAAGCTCATAAAATTATCTGGGTTAACGAAGGGCCACTTTTTACTACACGGGCAAGTCCAGAATGGTTAGAAGGGGCTTCTGTAACTCTGAGGAGAAATCTAGGGGTATACTTTACACAGTGAATGTTTGCTGGGCATTCCTTCATCTGTACTTTACAGAATTCAGCTCTACGAATAGGGCAAATCCTTTTGGAAAATAATAGGTGAATAAGGGAAAATTCCTTCAGGAATTGATAGGTGAATGAGGTGAATCCTTATAGGTGAATAAGGGGACTTCTCTTTAAAAATGATGGGTGAATATTACGTATCCTTTTATAAAATGATAGGTGAATAGGACGAAGGGCGAATCCTTTTATAAAATGATAGGTGAATAGGACAAATCCTTTTATAAAATGATAGATGAATAGGACGAATCCTTTTATAAAATGATAGGTGAATAGGATGAATCCTTTTATAAAATGATAGGTGAATAGGACAAATCCTTTTATAAAATTATAGGTGAATAGGATGAATCCTTTTATAAAATGATAGGTGAATAGGACGAATCCTTTTATAAAATGATAGGTGAATAGGAAAATCCTTTTATAAAATGGTAGGTGAATAAGTCGATATCTCTTTAAAATTACAGCCAAATGCTGCAAAGTACAGACAGGAGAATGTCTGGCTAAAATTTACTGTGCAAATCAAATAATGAATCCTTTATAAATAGATCCCATAACATCTTAAAGCGATAATATGGGTTTATTTTTTTTTTAAATAACAAACATGTCTTCCTAATCTGCTCTGTGCAATGGCTTTGCACAGAGTGGCCCCAATCCTTCTCTACCAGGGGTTCCCCACTGATGCTCTCCCCTCCTCCTCTTCCTATGGTGGCACACCTGCAGGCTCAATCCTGAGCCAAGATGTGTCCCTCTATTGACACACAGTATAGTTCAGGCTGCCCCCTGGCTCCTTCCTCACAGGACTTGATTGACAGTAGCAGGAGCCAATGGTTCCCACTGCTGCCTCAGTCCTTGTGAGGAGGATGAGAGCAGCGCTGCTGCTCTCGAACACAGCCCTGGATCGAGTTCGGGCTCAAGCATGTTTTTAGGGGGGGCTGGGGGGAGTTGAACATGAAAGGTTTTTTACCTCAATGCAGAGAATGCATTAAGGTAAAAAATCTGTAGCCTTTACAACCGCTTTAATGTCCTCTAAAATCCACTAAAACCACCTTAATTTTGCCTTCCTTCTCCATTGACTCTAATGTATTTTGCCAAATGAATGACAGTTTTCTACAATTTTACCCAAATTTTGTGGAAATGAAAACTCTCAGTTTCTCTCATTCCTAGGCTAGCCATATATGTATAGATTTCTCCATCCATGCTAAACAACATGTATGGTTGATTCTCCCCTGCAGGGCGGACTGACAACTCATGGGGCCCCCGGGCAATAGGGGATCATGGGGCCTCTGTGTCCTTGCCCAAACTCAAAAAAGCCTATGAAAAAGGTACCAGGGGCATCTCATGGGGCCCCCTACTGACCCCAGACCCTCAGGCAGTGCCTGAGTTTCCAAATGGTCAGTGCTCCCCTGTTGGTTGTGCTTCAGTGAATGCTAAACAATGACTGTTCAACCAACAATTTTCCACCTGGCTCCTTCAATCTTTAACTCGAAATTTGTGGAGATGGGTGGTGACAAAGGGGACACCCATGGCTCGAATTATGGCTGATTCAGCAGGAATCAGGTGAAATTTGAGCCGTATATGGCAAGCTCTAGTCTTTTAGGGCACATTCATCATTGTGTTGCACTAGTGTGCATGGTAATGCATGCTTGTAGTAATGTGTGTGGTATTGCATGTTGAAAGGCACCCCAATGCATACTGCAACATATGATAATGTACTAACATGCATAATGGTGAGCTGCATGACACAAAAGGTGCAGGTATGATAATATGTGACATACCACCATACACCAGAGAGGACAGGGATGAAGCCAGCCTCACCTAATTTTGACCAGTTGGATCTACAAAAAAACAGCTTTTGATTAGCAGAGATGTCTGCTGCTATGGCACAAGGCAGGTGCAATACATCAGAAATGTTCTCTAGCCTTTTCCAGAGTGCTTGTCTACTGCTCTGAAATGTATGGACAGCATTTTGTTTTGTCTTCTGTTCTTGGATTCCTCTCTGAATTCCTCTGTTGGCCCCTGGCTCTGAGATAGTCCAGGGGAAGCGAGGGAGGGGGAGCAGATGCAGGTTACAACAGTGGAATTTGTTTGCTGGTGTCTGTTTCTGATTATTGTGGCTGTAAAGGAGCTGTACACTTGCCACGCCAAATGCCTTTCTGCATAATGTGATTCCACCTGTGGAGCAACACATCAGCCTGTGCCATATAGACAGTTTCTATGCTCCTTGAAATCCCCAAAAATCTGAAACATTGAATTTTAGGCAGCTTCTCCAAAAAACAGTCATCACCAGGCAAACACCCTATTTCGTTTGATTGTTTGACAAATGCCGAACAGGCAAAATTCGGACCAAATTCATCGTCTTTAGAGCCCATGTTGTCCTGAACCCACCCCAGCCTGTGAATGGACAGTGAAAAAAAAAGTAGTTCAGCATCCCTCTTGTCAGCCCATGAACTGATTGGCTTCTTGTGCTCTTTCTATCTTTCACACTCCAGCCCTGCTGTACAGAGAGAGCTGTAGGATGATACCAGGCCACAGTCGGGCATTTATACTGCTTGTATTTAAAAAATACATTTATTAAGTGTAAGGAATACAGAATTGCATTAATTGTGTATATTATCTGCCTTTAGTAGTTCATTTTGAGAAATTCCTAAAAGCTGAAAAAAGTCAAGGAAGCATCAGTTGCATATGGACTATTTTGTTTTGGATTCCCTGTTATTTTTTTATTGACTGTGTCTGGAGCAATTTCCATTTTCTGAACCCAAGCTCATCACTAGTACAGGAAGATTTCCCTGTTTTTGTGACAAATTTAAAATGTATTTCCCATCATTTTCTGTCCCATAACAATGATCACCAGGACACATGAAGAAAGTGAATCGCCCAAGCTGGGACAATAACAGAAGTAAAAAAAATGTTTAATTTAGGTTTAAGGCCTGGTTCACACCAATGTGTTTTTTTAGTGCCTTTTTCTTTTTTGAAGAAACGCACTACAGTCCATTTAACCAAGTATTTTCTGAGATGGTTTGTTTAAATCGGTATTTATTGCTAGAAAATTACTAAGAACCCTCAAAAATTATATATATATTAGCAAAGAAAGACCCTAGAGAATTACATGGCGATAGTTGCAATTTTTTATGTTACATGGTATTTCCGTTGCGGTTTTTCAAACGCAATTTAAAAAAAAAATACATTTTAGTGAATCAAAAAAAAACACAAGATATACCCCATTTTTTTGTAAAATATGAAACAGGATGTTACGGGGGAATAAATAGATACCTAACATGTTACACTTTAAAATCGCGCACACTTGTAGAATGGCGACAAACTACTGTACTCAAAAATCTCCATAGCAAATGCTTTAAACATTTTTATAGGTTATTGTTTAGAGTTACACAGGAGGTCTAGTGCAAGAATTATTGCTCTCTCTCTACCGTTCACGCCGATACCTCACATGTGTGCTGCGAACACCATTTACATATGCGTGCATGATTTATGCATGCGTTGGCTTTCTGCGCACAAGCACGGAGGGATGGGGGTGCTTTAAAAAACGTTTTTTCTTATTTTTTTAATTTACACTGTCCTTTTAATTTTTTTTAATCATCTTTATTCCTATTACAAGGAATGTAAACATCCCTTGTAATAGAAATATGCATCACAGGTCCTTTTTAAGAAGAGATTTGGGGTCAAAAACACTTCAAACCTCTTCTTTACTTTTAAAAGCAAAAGATCAAAAAAAAATTAATGTGACATCATGATGCCACTCTGGTCCTCCATCATGATAGAGGCGATCAAAGACCATAGAGTCTTTCATCGCTGCCATCTTGAGGAGGCTGCACCATCGGATAGTTTCTCGGGCCAGGCGGCGTTAATGGTAAACACCAGCAAGTGGCGGGAGAGGGGCCGTCCCCTTCCGCCGCTACGGAAAGCAATCCAACAGCTCAAGAGCTATTAGGACAACTTTCCAGTGAAAGAAGGCCATCCACTGAAAAAAACAGTACTGGGGTTTCTTCAGCCATATCCCGGTAAACCACTTGAAAACCACAACATTTATATAAGTTTCCTATGGTACACATTTATATCTATGCGTTTTTCAGCCACTGCATTTGAATCAGGTCAAATTCAGGTTATAAGGAGGTCAACTGCATCTGTCAATGAATTCTGCATAGTCAGAAGCATCTCAAACATACATCAGAAAAATGCCATTGACACAGGCCAAAAGACCATTGACCCGGGCCCTTAGGCTCTTCTGAGACCATTCTGAATTTATTGACAGGTACATTTGACCTCCTCTTGACCTGCAGTTGACCAGTTGTAAAGTGGTAATAAAGACTATGTTTTTTGCGTTAATGTTCTGCTCTGTTCCCGTGGACTTCTACTGGAGGCAGTTTTCATGGCAGGTCAAAATTGTCCCTTAAAGTGGCTTCGTTGTTAAAAAAGAAATATTGAAAAACAGCCAGCCTACATAAAAAGAGTAACAATACTTAGCAGTCACACTGCTTATGATCTTTCTCTTTTACAGCTATAGAGGTTGAAGATTTTTTAATATCGGAAACCTTCAGATGTGCCAGATGCCTGCATCCACTGCTTTATACTGTGGTTTCACTTGCTGTCTGTTAAATCTAAATTATGATTCGGCACTTATATTGATGGCAAGCTTGCAAAATATTTGGTTTTTATGATTAGTCATAATTAATATTAATATGTGTAAGTGGTCTTTGACAAATGGTAGTATTTACTATTCTTCAATTATAGCTGAGACCAAAAGATATACAAGTTAAGCTGAAATAGTATATACCAGTTGAAGGTTGAGTATGCTATATTTAGGCATAAAAGTATTTGGTAGTTATGTCAAGGTTATTAGAAGGCACTTACTATTACAGTACGTATTTTAATAGTATTTGTTTGTATTTAGTATACGTTTCTAACATTGATACATATATACATTGATATGTTCTTAAGCTATACTATACTTTAAATATAGCTGAGGGTTACGTCATTAGCTTATAATATTATTTACATCAGCATACATATGTTCCTGTCCATCAAACATCATATGTATAGTATCCCCTCCCTTTTATGAAATGGCTTTGCTAAGCAGTAATACTTTCCATAGAAGGTATTAAGATCACTAACTATGACGTACATTTGCCTCATAAAAGACCATCGGATAACGGACAGAGAGACACTCGCTCACACACACACTTACGCGCTACATGATTTGCATACACACGTCTGAGAAGCTGCAACAGGTGCATACTGAGATCACTTCCGGTTACAATATAGTCACATCCGGCTTCTCCTTCTTCACAAAGTCATTGAGAAGGACAGCATGGAGTATCGCACATGGCAAGGACAGAACAGCCATGACAGATAATGGTGACTTTTTCTTTGAACTTTCGCTTGTCATTTTTACAGTAGTTTCATCTACATGGAACTGTTCATAATACGCTTTACATTGTTATTTTACACCATTGTGTGATAGAATAAAATCACACTTCATTTTTTATTTCAATGGCTCTTTCATTCATAATCGCCTCAAGACACTAGAAGCAGTATTATATGTGTCTAAAAATCCAACACTGTCCACAATAATAATGTGCCCCTGCAGAGTCGTGGCAAGGTAGCGGCCGGCAGATGGAACCACAGTGGAGGACACAGACACAGCAAGAAATGCATGATTTTGTTCTAGAATAAAACAAAAATTAATATTTTAAACTTTCTGTTTATTAGTCTTAAGCATGCTTAAAAAATAAAATATTTAAAGTTATAATAATGGCGATTCTTTTTTTATAAATAACAAACATGTTATACTAACCTGCTCTGTGCAATGGCTTTGCACAGAGCATTCCAGATCCCCCTCTTCTCAGATCCCCCCACACTGGCGCTCCTGGCCCATCCCTCCAGCCAAGCACCACCATAGAAAGAAGCTTGCTATAGGGGGTACCCAAACAGTCTCGCTTCTGAGCTGCTGCTCTGCGTGTCCATTCACACACAGAGCATGGCTCGTCCCCACCCCCCGTTTTCTCCTCATTGGCTCACTGGCCGTAATTGACAGTATCAGGAGCCCATGGCTCCCGCTGCTGTCTCAGTCAATGAAGAGGGAGAGTCCCAGGAGGGGTGTTGCTCTTGTGTACATTGCTGGATCGAGAGGAGGGTCAGGTAAGTATTTGGGGGGGTTGGGGATGGGGGTGGGGGCTGCTGCACACAGGTTTTTTTACCATCATGCACAAAATGCATGAAGGTAAAAACGTAGAACCTTTACAACCAGTTTAAATACTATACACTGCACAGAATTGGATCATCCTTACCTAGATCTATTTCAAAGTCTGCAGGCCTAGGGTGATATACAGTATTTTAAGAAAAGTGGGTGCTTTTTGGATTGGGGTATTTTTGGCATTGTTGAGAGTATAGTGACTGAGAATCATCACACAGCTACCATATCCCATATCGTCCAGCACAGGGGCGGACTGACCATTTGGAAACTCGGGCACTGCCGAGGGCCCGGGGTCAGTAGGGGGCCCCATGACATGTCCCTGGTACCTTTTTCATAGACTTTTGAGTTTGGGCAAGGACACAGGGGCCCCATGATCCCCTATTGCCCGGGGGCCCCATGAGCTGTCAGTCCGCCCCTACTCCAGCAAAATCAAAACAAGAGACGATACAAAAATGGAACAAGCAAGGTGTTGTTGGACCACAGTTGCAGGAATTACAACCTGAAGCTTTAGGCTAATCAGATAATTCTCATTCTGTCCTGAGCTTGAAAGGGAAAGTAAAAAAGAGCGAGACAGAAAGGTGACTAACCAATTGCTAAATCATCGTTAGCAGCTGTCACTGGGTATCATCAGCAGCTGATCAAAGGCTGAGAGGCCCAGTAGATGACACAGTGCTGGTACTGCTTAACAGTTCTTGCTGGAGGGGAACATTCCAGCTAAATGTATAGAATGATAGAAGGATTCATCTTTGCAACGGCTCTTCTAATGTCTGCAAATGTTGTGGGATATGTTTGGGAAAATTGACATAATAGCCTTATTTGAAGAAAGACAGTGGGGACATAAACCTTAACATTATATTACATAATTATACAACACAATTTTGCATAATATTTCAGAAAAACACAGAGTTATCATTCTGCAATGTACTGTTCTCTTAGATTGCACGTACTGTCAACATTCTTGCACTAACTAACCTTTGGTCAACAGCTTTTTGAAAGAAAGATGAATTCAATGGAGACTGCAACATGTCTGATCGGAGATCTGCAAAAAGTGAGGTGTTGAGAGCCACTTGTCTCATCCGGAACTAGCAGAAGGAAACTTCTGGTATCGTGAATTAAGATAAGCATTTTTCTTTTTTAGATCCCCCTAAAAAAACAAGGATTATATCCTACATATGAGGAAGGGATAGGGCCAACCAGGAGTTGGGCTTTAAAAACATTGACAGTCTCTGCCTAAATGAGATTTCTCCAACTGTACAAATTTAATTTAGCAAAAATCACTCCGCTTATCAAAACTTCACTGGTCATACAGTATACTGTAGATAATATTTTCTTGAATTAACCATAAACATTTGTTCAACAATTATTGCTTTTAAAATTTCTTTCTTTTTTTCTCCAAATCTACATAGTAACATTTTTGTTGTAAATTAAAAGACTACAAAATGTTTTTCCAGTCTTGTGTATAGCTACCCATAGACAAGAGATTTGGACACATAAAGCAATAATCTCAAATCTATGAAGCCTCCTGCTGACTACTCTCAGAGAGAAAGAAGGGGTCTCCAAACTTTTCAAACAAAGGGCAAGTTTACTATCCTTAAGACCTTAGGCAGACTATATTGTGGCCAGTGGGAGTAGAAAATGTCCCATGCCCAGCATCAGTTAGAATAAACATTGCCTCAGGGTTGGTATCAGTTACATAGTTCCTGCGTTCAGTAGGAGGAGGAATAGTACCACATAATTGGTATTTTTGGGAGGAACAGTACCCCATCATTGGTATCAGTGGGAGGAACAGTGCCCCATCATTATTAGTGGGAAGAACAGTAGCTCATCATTAGCACCAGTGGCAGGAATTATGTTCCACTGTTGGTGTCAGTGAGAGGAATAGTACCCCTTGGGCCACAGTTTAAAGACCACCACTGATGTAAATGTATCTTTTTAATTTGTTTTCACACAGGAGTTGCCAGTTTTTTGATGATATGATGGAGGAAGATGGCAAGTGCTTCTCTTCCAATTTTGTATGCCTGATGTAGGCAGAGATGCACTTGTCCCAGATGTCATCCATCCTTCTGTGCTAAAGATGTAAAGCTTGGGAAATGGCAAGCTGCTATCAAGTAATTTCTGTACCTGGCACTTCTAATGTGCCCACATGCCAGATTTGATCTGAGGTGCTGTGTTAAGTAAATGGCAATCAATTTTTCCACCTGCTAATTTAAGCCTGCCATACATGAACTTAAATTTGGCTGGTTTAGCAGGGATTGGACGAATTTTGATCTATGTATAGGCTAGCTGGTTGTCCACAAGCCAATATATCAGTTGACTTGTGGACAACCAGCCTGTTGAATTTTTACTGAATGATCAGTGCCACCGGCTACAGCCAGCCAGCCAGCCAGGGGGGGGGGGGGGGGAGCCAAGGATCTCCGCCAGCAGATTACAATAGCTCATTGATTGTGTGGGGGAATTGCGTCATTTTTGTTTTGTTCTTTTTTCGGCCGACCCACTGGTTGAATGAAGAAAAAAATTAATCATGTTTGGCCTGCCCTTGGCTAACCCCACTACTTATTATGCCTTTCTTTATGCCCATTCATTGTGATAGTCTCATTAAAGTACATATATATCCAATCCATAAAATCTAATGTAAACTTTAGGATCCCTGGTGATCCTGACATAAAGCCTTGTTCAGGCACTTTCTGTTATGGGGTGACAACTGTCTTAAACGTGCCCTGCTCTGTCACCTTATCACATCCACCCCTAGTACAGACTAGAAGTGGCTCTGCCAACACATATCATGCTGGCATAGTCCACCATTGCCATTATCAAAAGGCCAATCCAGAGCAATAATGTGCAGCTGTCGATGGAGTGCGTGCTTGTACACAGAAAGTGGCTGAACAAGGCTGCAGGAGTTTAGCAATATTGGAGTGAAAAAAATGAAAACAATATTTTATTTTTAAAAAAGTGGAGCACACAAAATGTTTTTGATGGGACCTTCTTGAATTTGAATTCATTTCTGCTTGACCATAATTTCCTTTTTCACTCATATACTGTATAATTTTGCACAGTAAAAATAGTTTTGACCACTTGCTGACTGATTTACATACAAAAAACGTCCTGCCAGAAAATGGTTATTGCAAGACTGCAGTCATGTTTTGGTACCATTTTTTTTAGCTGGGACTCAGCTGTTTTGCAAAAGTGATCCAGGCAGCTTTACAGCTGCCCAATCACCTTCACAGCGCTCTGAAGAAAAGTACTCCCTCCAAATGCATGTGGTGGTTCCCTGGCTTTCCTGTTCCTCCGGGGAGCCCAGGACCACAGTAAGGTGTCAAGATGACTTCCCACATAGGGCATGGAGGAACATCTAATGTCTGCACAAAAAGTTCCTGTCACCTGGCCAAAACTAAACAATTTTCCAGCAAAAAATGCTGATTTTAACATGTATGTGAAAAAATAAAAAATTGCCCGAAACAGTAAATGGTTTATGAATTCCAGGCATTGATATTTTTACATAATTACATTGGTACCACAGGTATGGAATATGCATAGTTACACTGGTCCAAGCTGCACCTATGCAACTATGTAAACATATCCACACCTGGAATTCTTCTTTAAAGCCATTGGTCATAATTCATTCTGGATTCTGATTGGTTGCTAGGAAAGTCTGCATTTTAAGTACTTGTGTAAATCTAATCTACAAAATCTCAAAAGTCATTTTCAATATCTTCTTTAAGTTTGCAATTTGCAAGAGATAAGCAGCACTGAAAAAAAAAAAGATGAAAAGAAAGGTTAAAATATATATTTTCTTAGAACAAGGCAGAAGTTTATGATACACAGTGCTTTAGCAAACTATCAGTTTATCAATGTATTTACCCAAAATTCTCACATTTTTATATAAGCTGCAGCTAGCTTCAGTAGGAATCTTAGGTGAAAGGTGCATTAATCTTGGATGAAAACATTGATAAATTGACCCCTAAATGTCATGCAGACGGGCGGACTGACAACTCATGGGGCCCCCGGGCAATGGGGGATCATGGGGCCCCTGTGTCCTTGCCCAAACTCAAAAAAGCCTATGAAAAAGGTACCAGGGGCATCTCATGGGGCCCCCTACTGACCCCGGGCCCTCGGGCAGTGCCCGAGTTTCCAAATGGTCAGTCCACCCCTGCATGCAGATAAGGTTTACATCTATGTGAAGAATTAGCAGTCTGTCCAATGAAGCAGATGATGTTGTAACTTGTAATGATGGAATGTATCACCAGAAAACACTCTAATTAAGCAGTTGTACTGACTGTACTACGATTCGGAAGCATTAAAAAATGATTTCTCTAAAAACAACAACTTGTAACCTCATAGTGACCTGAGAGTTTAGCTTTATTAAGATTAATTGGAGTGCTGTCTTCATTCCTTGTGCTCAGTACTGTTCCCCTTTCATTCAATACTTATACAGTCATTTATCAAAAGAAATATTGCTTCAGCTCTTGATCCCCACCCCCAGGCTGATTATACAAAGTGCTGAGAACTTTCTGCTTCAACTAGGCAATGCCCTAGAATTTTCAGTATTTGGAGACAACTTTTAGTATACCAATTACTTTATTTTTAAGTCTTATACAATATGATGTTTACATCTTTCATGTGTGCAGCCCTCTTATTTTTTTTTTGAGAAAATGGCACTCCCTAAATAGGATATGGTGCTAAACCTGTAGGTAAATAAGAGAACCAGAACCTTCGCTAAGTGGAAGCGTGGGTATTATAATAATGTTGAAAGTGCCTCCACCCAGGACAGGGCCTCTGTGAGCAGAGGGGATTCCCTTCCTGGGAAATTAACCAGTAATTTAATCAAAATTATTGGGAGCAGAAGAACTACTGCAACCAGCATATAACATTAACCAATGTATATAGATGCACACCAGTATAAAAATAACGCAAGCTTTATATAAGAAAAGATTAATAATAGTACATACCGTATTTTTCGCACCATAAGATGCACTTTTTTCCCCCCAAAAAAGGGGGGAAAATGTCAGTGCGTCTTATGGAGCGAATATGGAGCGGACGGTCCGGTATTTCCACTGCCGCCGTGTCAGAATACCGGGCCGGCCGCTCAGCTCTACAGCGGGACCTTATAGAGATGACTGCTGACCTTTGGGGAGGGGGGGGAGCGGGTACCTGAATTTGACAGATACCCGCTCCCACTTCCGTGGAGTTGTTCTTTCATCTTACCCGTTCCTCTATCCAGCGGCGCGGTCTTCCCGGCTTCTGTAGTGTGGGCATGACAGCCGGGTGCCAAGTGCGCATGCGCAGGAAGCGGTGCTTTTTGTGAATGGTAAGGCGGCACCTGGGACACATGACAGATCCCAGAAGCCGCCGAACCAATCACAAAGCGCAAGTGCTTCTCGCTCATGCGCACTGGGCACCCGGCTGTCATGCCGAGCGCCATTACAGAAGCCGGGAAGACAGCGCGCGGCTGGATAGAGGAACAGGTAAGATGAAAGAACAACTCCGCGGAAGTGGGAGCGGGTATCTGTCAAATTCAGGTACCCGCTCCCCCCCCCCAAAGGTCAGCAGTCATCCCCTGTACTATCCACAGTCTCTGGTCATCCCTGTGCTGTCCGCAGTCTCTGGTCATCCCTGTGCTGTCCGCAGTCTCTGGTCATCCCTGTACTGTGTCCGCAGTCTCTGGTCATCCCTGTACTGTGTCCGCAGTCTCTGGTCATCCCTGTACTGTGTCTGCAGTCTCTGGTCATCTCCTGCACTGTGTCCGCAGTCTCTGGTCATCTCCTGTACTGTGGCCGCAGTCTCTGGTCATCCCCTGAACTGTGTCCGCAGTCTCTGGTCATCTCCTGTACTGTGTCCGCAGTCTCTGGTCATCCCCTGTACTGTGTCCGCAGTCTCTGGTCATCTCCTGTACTGTGGCCGCAGTCTCTGGTCATCTCCTGTACTGTGGCCGCAGTCTCTGGTCATCCCCTGAACTGTGTCCGCAGTCTCTGGTCATCTCCTGTACTGTGTCCGCAGTCTCTGGTCATCTCCTGTACTATGTCCGCAGTCTCTGGTCATCTCCTGTACTGTGTCCGCAGTCTCTGGTCATCTCCTGTACTGTGTCTGCAGTCTCTGGTCATCTCCTGTACTATGTCTGCAGTCCATTAGTTCAGAATTTTTTTTTCTTGTTTTCTGCCTCTAAAACCTAGGTGCGTATTATGGTCAGGTGCGTCTTATGGAGCGAAAAATACGGTACATCCAAAAAGGTATTATCAGCAAAGGGCTCAGCAAGAGTCCTTGCTGAATTGTACACTGTATACCTGGGTATGAATAGTTATTAATAAAGATACCTCCAGATGAATATTGCAGCAAAGATCAGTTGCACGGGCCTCTGAGGATGACCATGATGTGGCATCTGCTTTGTGTTGGAGACCTGAAGACAAGATCAGTAGTGATAGGAAGATCCTCTTACCTTTGGCTAACCAGCCTGGAATGCAGATTCTCACCATCAGAAACCTTCATGTAGAACTGGAACTCCTAGTTTCTAATCTATCCTGCAACCGGACCACTAATTGCCAGAAGTGACCGTTGGATGCCTGACCTGGCTCTAGCCTAAGCTTTCTACTAAGCCCTCTAAAACTAGCTGTAGAATCCCATACCAGAAAGGACAGAATTAATTAAAATAACAGGAGCTGCATATAAATTCTATTGCAATAAACAGGTTCATCTACAAATATATTGAAGGTGAACAACAACACACATACAGTAGTCCAGACCTAGGTACAGTATCTTGCAGTGCACATGTGAGATAACAACCACAAGACATTGTTAAGTCTGTCACAAGAAATTAGATACACACTCCAGAAGCTATGAGCATCTACAGTTAAACTATTAGGATATAGGAATACTTGCCTGATAGTCTCCACTTCTAATCTGGGTGAAAATACAGCAGCACCTGTATGTAGACTTGTGGTCTCCATAAACTTCTCTCATCTGTTTTCTTCCTTGCTCGAAAGTCACGTGTCCTTTAAAAACGTGTTTTTGCGGCGGATCAGTGTGAAAGTAGCCTAACAGATCTTTTAATATCCTGGTTAGATGACTATTTCTCCAAGCGTAGAGATTATTAGTTGTAAAAGCAATAATGTTCCTTAAAGTGCAACTTAACTGTATTTGAGCACAGCAAACTGAACATGCTGTTTAATTCATTTATTCAAAGCAAACTCGCCCATCCATCCATGTCTCCATGCTTTAATTTGCTGAGAAATCACTTTGAAAAACACTCTCCTAGCTACGGCCATCTTGAATAAGGGCAGATGATTCATGCAGCATTTACATCCTGGATCCATCTGCCCTTACTGCAGAATGAAATGAAAACGAGAAGCGCACCAACCTTGCGCATTACCTCAGTAACCAAAATTTATTAATTGTAAAAAATATACTCACAAACAGCGAATGAAACCAGGCATGTAAGTCCTCCCAGGGACTTGAAGATAGCGTAAGTTCCATCAAGGGAATGGGTGTTCAGTATATCTGACGCGTTTCGAAGGGAGTCCCTTCTTCATCAGAGCTCTGAGAGCGCGTGCCCTGCGCGCTCCAGCACACATGTCCGGTACTCTTGGAAAGGTCCCGATATCCTCTTGCGATCGGGATCTTTCCCGATGATGTGACCGCCATGATAGCAAATCACAGCGGTCACACGACCCTAAAACCCTGCCCGCCTCCCGGCTTCTGAAACCCTTAAAGGGCCGGGAGGCACCGGTGCCAAGGGGTTAAACATCCATGATGGAGAACTATGTCAAATATGCTTCTCAGGTCAAAAATACTCCTGTCTATTCTATTCTATTCTATTATATATTCTATTATCTATTCTATCAATTAAATGGGTAGCTAGACCCAAAAGAACAGTATTATATATATTGCAGGTTACCAGCTACTAATATGGTGGCTGCATTTGTTTTCTTGTTTCAGGCTAAGAAAATTTTTGTTGAGTACAGAAAATGGCGGCTCATTTTGTCAGTAACGCAGTGTCTTTGTCACTTCTTTTCATTTGAATCTGTGGGCATAAAAAATTTCCAAGCTATCTTCTGTTAACTACTAATTCCCCTGCCCCATGTAAAGACAGAAGAATACGTGTTTGTAGTCCAGAACAGGGGAGCAGTCTGGGTAACAAGCATGGCTGGCTCCATAGATACAGTGGAGTGAGCGTATCTGATTCCTCTTATACCAAATTGTACTGTAACTGTAATTTCTGCCTTCATTTTGTAAAGCGCTGCACAAACTGTTGCCGCTATATAAATCCTGTATAATGTTAATAGGGACCTTAGAATGTAAGTTCTTTGAGGGCAGGGACTCATGTCAATATACAATACGTAAACACTGTGTAAATTGTCAGGGCTATACCTGTAACAAATAAAGTAAATAAATGTGTGTGGTTAGGGGTTATGTCAATACACATACATATATAGAAACGTGTGTTCAGGGGCGGACTGACCATTCGAGCACTTGGGCACTGCCCGTGGGCCCGGGGTCAGTAGGGGCCCCATGAAATGCCCCTGGTACCTTTTTTAAAGGCTTTTTTGAGTGTGGGCAAGGACACGGGCCCCATGATCCTCTCTTGCCCAGGGGCCCCATGAGTTGTCAGTCCGCCCCTGCGTGTGTTGCTCTCAGCCATGAGATCATGAATCAGGTCCTCCACTCTTGGTACTCTTGCTACAGACTGTCCTGTCATAGCCGTTTGACCTTCTTAAAAGAGATTAAACATACATTTACCACATCAGACCTTCTGTTCACACATCTTGTATTCTGATAACCTGACTGATTTCTTTTAGTTTTTTTCTGACATTTTCACCAAACTTGGAGCCTGCTGTAACCTGATGAGCGGGGTTATATAGTTATCAGTACATCAGCACATCAGTCTCTGTGTCATATCATTTATCATATTTGGCTATCCTGTTCTCCCCCATTAGCTGGTCTCCATATGCCCCCATCGACCTCTAATAGGTCAGGTGTTTGCCTGTCGAAATAATAAAGTAATCCCAGAGGTATCCAATGTTTTATTTTTTGTTTCTCATAGACAAAAAGAGATGAGAAACTAAATTGCAGAGCAGAGGCATTAAAAGGTGCCAAACGCAGTAACAAATAATACTCAGAAACCACTTTTTGTTCCCTATGGGTTATAGATAAACTTTATATGAACCTGTTCACAAATTCAACACATTTCCAAAATGTTAAATTACACTATATTGCCAAAAGTATTGGGACGCCTGCCTTTACACGCACATGAACTTTCATGGCATCCCAGTCTTAGTCTGTAGGGTTCAATATTGAGTTGGCCCACCCTTTGCAGCTATAACATCTTCAACTCTTCTGGGAAGGCTGTCCACAAGGTTTAGGAGTGTGTCTATGGGAATGTTTGACCACTCTTACAGAAGCGCATTTGTGAGGTCAGGCACTGATGTTGTTCAAGAAGGCCTGGCTCACAGTCTCCGCTCTAATTCATCCAAAAAGTGTTCTATTGGGTGGAGGTCAGGACTCTGTGGAGCCCAGTAAAGTTCCTCCACCCCAAACTTGCTCATCCATGTCTTTATGGACTTTGCTTTGTGCACTGGTGCGCAGTCATGTTGGAACAGGAAGGTGCTATCCCCAAACTGTTCCCACAAATTTGGGAGCATGAAATTGTCCAAAATGTCTTGGTATGTCAAGCCCAACCCCTGAAAAAGAATCCCACACCATAATCCCCCCTCCACCAAACTTTACAATTGGCACAATGCAGTCAAGCAAGTACCGTTCTCCTGGCAACCACCAAACCCAGACATGTCCATCGGATTGCCAGGCAGAGAAGCGTGATTGGTCACTCCAGAGAACACATCTCCACTGCTCTAGAGTCCAGTGGCGACGTGCTTTACACCACTGCATTCGTCGCTTTGCATTGCACTTAGTGATGTAAGGCTTGGATGCAGCTGTTCAGCCATGGAAACCCATTCCATGAAGCTCTCAACGCACTGTTGTGCTAATTTGAAGGCTACATGAAGTTTTGACGTCTTTAGATATTGATTCTGCAGACAGTTGGTGACTTCTGCACACTGTGCGCTTCAGCATGCGCTGACTCCGCTCTGTCTTTTATGTGGCCTACCACTTCATGGCTGTTGCTGTTGTTCCCAGTTACTTTCACTTTGTTATAATACCACTAAGAGTTAACTGTGGAATATTTAGTAGCAAGGAAATTTCATGGATGGCCTTATTGCACAGGTGGCAACCTATCACGGTACCATGCTTGAATTCATTGAGCTCCTGAGAGTGACTCATTGGTCTGCATGCCTAGGTGCTTAATCTTTACACCTGTAGCCATGGAGGTGATTGGAACACCCAAATCTAATGATTTGGAGGGGTGTCCCAATACTTTTGACAATATAGTGTATATATACAGTATTTATTGTTATATATAAGGTTGTGTTGGCTGTTACATACATTTATCGGATTATATAGTTTTGCACATTTCAATATAGTGGTACACATATTGGTAGTTGCGCTGCATTTTCTGATATTGATTAAAATGTGTTGTCCCAATTTGCCAGCAAAAGTGGAATTACGCTTTAGACCAGCTCATCAAAATATACCAATGCTCCAAAACAATATGCCAAATTTGCATTTCCTGCACCGCATCCCCGTCCACCCAAATGCGAATCTCATCCCTAATCATAGAACCCATATATCACAATCTGTGCAGATATTGGAGCTTTTGCATGCTATACATACCTGTAAAGGTTTTAGCAAACATTTTGCCTAGGGCATAAAGTCTCCCTATGTCTTTGCACGCAGGACACATAGCAGTCTATGGGGCAGTAATGTATAGGCATGGCCATGATAATGAAGACTTGTAGCACTAGATGTAAACGAATACCAAAAGCCGCAACCATTAGTTTGAAGTATGCATCTGCGGAGGGGGGGATAGAAGTGGGTTAGGTTAGATCAGGGAAGGGAGGCAAAAGGGATAAGTGCACTTTGGGGTTGATTTACTAAAGGCACATAGACTGAGCACTTTGCAGTGCAGTTGCTCCAGAGCTTAGTAAATTAGATGAAGCTCTGCTGGCTTCCATCATCCAAACATGTGCAAGCAAAATTTTTATTTATTTATTTATTTATTTTAAATTTTCCTTACACTTGATTTTGTATTTTTTGTAAAGTGAGGCTTTACCGCGTGTACTAAACTCTGGACGGCAGAGCAATACACAGCAGTATGTTTCCCTCATCAAACACACTCAGCACTCACAGTAAAACAGTACACACCAAATGGTAACCCCTTCCTGCCCAGTGTCATTAGTACAGTGTCAGTGCTTTTTATTAGCACTGATCACTATATTAGTGTCACTGGGGATGTCAGTGGCAGTTAGTCAGTTTTCCTCAGTGTCAGAATGTCTGCCACAGTCCCGCAATAAGTTGCTGATTGCCACCTTTACTAGTATAAAATAAATAAAATAAAAATTCCAGTATATATACCGCCATTTGTAGACGCTATAACTTTCACATAAACCAATTAATTTACATGCAATGGATTTTTTTTTTTTTAGCAAAGACATGTAGCAGAATACATTTTTGCCTAAATTTATGACGAAATTTTATTTTTTAATTTTTTTTTACTGGATATGTTTTATAGCAAAAAGTCAAATATATTGTTTTCTTTTCAAAATTGTCAGTCTTTATTTGTTTATAGCGCAATAAGGAAAAAACATAGAGGCAATCAAAAAACACCGAAAGAAAGCTCTATTTGTGGGGAAAAAAGGGCACACATTTCATTTGGGTGCAACGTTGCATGACAGCGCAATTGTCAGTTAAAGTAATGCAGTGCCGTATAGCAAAACATGGCCTGGTTAGGAAGGGGGGGTAAATCCTCTGGAGGGCAAGTGGTTAAGGCTGATTATTTTCTATGTTATAGATGTGAATTTACATCACAGATGGGCTTTGTAGTAATTTTTGACAAGTTTCATATTTTTACATGGTTGCACACGGCCTTACATGAACACACATGAGAACAAAATACAAAATTCTCATTTAATCTTCCACACATTGCTATACACAGCAATGATCCATTGTTGTCACCAGCTGAAAACCTGTCCTAGGAAATGAGATGCAACAAAGGATGAAAAAGGTGGAAATAAGTAATTTACTTTGAAAAAAAAAACTAAGACATGGCATTTGTTAGATACACAGTGCTTTAGCAAAGTAAAGGTCATTCAGTTTTTACATTTACTTAAAATGAATCCATTTGCCACCATAAAGATGAATAATAAGCATTTATAATAAAAGAAAAATTAATTTGCTAGAATTCACTTTATTAGTTAATGGATTTTTAATATAGCTCCGGAAGCTGCAAATGTATGCATTAATAAGCATGGAGGATTTATTAGTTCACCATTACATTTCTGACAAACCGTTGTCTGCAGACCCTTGCAGATATTACATGGCAGCTGTCCCTGAAGGTAAAACTACAAAGTGATTTTGGATTAAGGGAGAGTAAATTCCTCTGTCATTGCTGGGGACATAGACCGGTTTCTAGGGCTGATTGGTCTCATCACAGAAGGACAGAGTGATTTTCATTGACAGCGGTGTTGTATAAAAAGAGAATGACAATGGTAAAAAAAATTTCAAGGAGTGAACATAGGTGGATAAGGAATGACAAACGGAGTCATTATTATTTAAAGTGGTTGTAAACCCTTACATACTCTATATCAAGCGCAGTAACTGGCCTCAAGTGATACACAGAGATTAAACAAATCCTCCTATATAAGTTGTACCTGCTTATCTGCAGTCTTCTCTTCTCTACATCTGTTCAAAGTGCAGCATTTATACAGCTTGTCTGAGCTTTCAGAAAACAGAGATGACTAAAGGGAAGAGACACCCCCTCTCTTCACACAGTACAAGAACAGAGCTGAGGCTGTCAATCACAAGCTTTGAAACGTCACTCATGCAGATAGCAGAGGAATTAGGCAGCAGACAGAAATAGTTTTAGTGCTATTGTACACACTATAGAGGGATATGCTTTCTTCATATGTCACATTTGAGGTTTACAACCACTTTACCCACTTGCCCTCCAGAGGATTTGCCCCCTTTCCTGACCAGGCCATTTTTTGCAATATGGCACTGCATTCATTTAACTGACAATTGCGTGGTCAAGCAATGCTGTACATAAATTAAATTTATGTCCTTTTTTTTCCCTGCAAATAGAGCTTTCTTTTGGTGGTATTTGATCACCTCTGCATTTTTAATTTTTTTTGCGCTATAAACAAAATAAGACTGACCCTTTTGAAAAGAAAAAACAATATTTTTGACTTTTTGCTATAAAACATATTCATTAAAAGCATTTTCAAAATAAAATGTCTTCATAAATTTAGGCCAAAATGTATTCTGTGACATGTCTTTGCTGAAAAAAAAAATCCCAATGCATGTAAATTAATTGGTTTACATGAAAGTTATAGCGTCTACAAATGGCGGTATAGATACTGGAATTTTTCTTTTTCTTTTTTTTTTACTAGTAATGGCGACAATCGACGATTTATTGCGGGACTGTGGCGGGCATTCTGACACTGGGTGGGAACTGACTAACTGGCAGTGACATCCCCAGTGACACTAATACAGTGATCAGTGCTAAAAAAAGCACTGACACTGTACTAATGACACTGGGCAGGAAGGGGTTCAGATCTGGGGTGATCAAAGGGTTAACTGTTTACTTTTTGTACTGTGTGCTGTGTGTGTTTTACTATTTAGACAAGCTGCTTTGTAGTGCTCTGCTGTGCAGAGCACTACAAAGCAGCTTGTTTGTGCTGACAGGGGAGAGATCTGTGTTGTTTACACACAGACCTCTCCCCTGTCAGCTCTGCCAACAATCACTGAGTCTTGGCCAAGAATTAGTGGCCAGGACCTGGTGATTGACATGCCGAGGAGCCAATAGCGGTGCGGGTAGGGATCTTGAGCACCCCCTACCTAGAAATGCAAATCACGTGTATATATACATGATTTTGCGCATCCCTGTAGCAGTATTTCTGCTATAGGGTGGTTGGGAAGTGGTTAAAACGGTCGTTATCTCTGTGAAAAAAAAGTTTCCCCCTGCAAGGCAAAGGCATAATGTGCCAGTAGCTCATTAAGAAGGACTTACCTTAAAACTAAGCCCTCCAGCAGCAGAGCATTGTCACCGCTGTAGAGGCTTCCATCTTCACCCGGTCTTCCTTACAGGTTCGCAAGCTGCATAGGCTTGAATGGCTGAGCCGTGATGATGTCACTTGGCCGTCGCACACAGCTCTGAAGAAATGGCACGGGTATGCCATTCCTTCAGAGTGCATGCACTGGTGATGTCACCGGTTGCTGCCTACTAGAATATCTCCTAAACAGTGCACATTTAGAAGATATTCATCTTACTTACAGGTAAGCTTTATAATAAGCTCACCTGTAGGTAACAATAAACAATAAGAGTTTACTACCACTTTAACCTCTTGACACGGCCGAAAGCAAATGTGCGGCCTCTCGACGTCTGAGCCTAGACATCAAGTGGCTGCACATTTGCGTTCTATTAAAAAAAAACATATGTGCTGAGAGCACGCTCCCTGCGCGCTCCCAGAACACACGTTCGGTACTCACAGAAAGGTCCCGATCTCCTCTTTTGATCGGGACCTTTCGCGATCATGTGACCGCCGTGACAGCAAATCACGGTGGTCACATGACCCTAAAACCCCACTCGCTTCTGGAACCCTTAGAGGGCCGGGAGGTGCCGGTGCCAAGAGGTTAAGGCTCATTCACATGGGCGTTAAAACCCCACTTGTTGATGCATAAACTGTATGGCTTTGTACATAAGTAAATGCAGCATTCAAGGAATCAATGGAGCAATACACAGCTGTATATATAAATGAAAATATGTATTGCCTTTAGCATTGCACAAAAAAACATGACACAGCTGTGTCTGGGCCATATATTTCTGTGGATTAAAGAATTGTATACATATAAACACTGCAGGCATCCAAAACGCATCTAAACATAAGTACCACTGGTGCATATTTTACATAGGATCTTCTACTAGCTCTGCCTGCGTTCCATGCAGAAAATACACACATACCCATGTAAATGAAACCTAAGTGCCAGGGGCGGACTGACAACTCATGGAGCCCCAGGGCAATAGGGGATCATGTCATTCTCATTGAGTCACTGACTGTGGACCCGAACTGAGGTTGAAGTTATCACTATCTCATCACAACTGTAAGTTACAGAGATCACACTATTAATGCTTAGATTGGACACACAGTACAGTCAAAAAAACAGTTAAATGCTTCATATGAACCTGGCTAATCAAGGGATCAGTGAACTGTCTTCATAATATCTCCTAGATTGTAAGCTCGAAAGAGCAGGGCCCTCAATCCCCTCATGTTTTGCATTGTATTGGTATTGTTCTGTCACATGTTCTGTCCCCCTTTGTAATGTACAGCGCTGAGCAAACTATTATAATATTATAAATACTGTATAATAATAATAATAATAATAATCCTTGCTAGCTAGTATACACAGTGAGATGTTACATGGATACTGGATATAACAGCTATAGAGAGTGCAGCCACCTCTACACAAGTCTGTACATGTCTCCAAGTATATCCCAGCATAACACTCATCAGTGTCAGGACAAATTATTGATGTGAATGTTTTACAACTGCACGTTTATACACTGCATGTGTACACATTACAACACAACTCTTGTCTGTGAACTTAGAAGAAAGAAAAAGAAAATATTCCTGCAATTATTGCATTAAACCCTGAACTCAGCCACAGAAGAAGTTATACATTTCTCTGTAAGCTTTCTATCAACCCCTCTCCTTGCTAACATGATGTTTCAGGAAAGTGATATACAGTCTGGGGAAACTAATACACAACCACAATCAGAGCTTCGTCCAGAGCAGGACTTAGATAAAAGAGAGAAATGCTTAAGAAATCCAACGTGGAAAGTGCAAGAAAATCTTAATGCTGACAAGTCAGAATTGCTGTTTAATATTAATGACTTATGGTCTAATACTGTTAAATGCATGTCTGCTCTCTCCCAACAATCTCATGAGCCAATACAACTAGAGGGCGCTATCCAGCAATTGAATGTTGCTTATGAGAATTATCAAAGACTGTGTGTTAAATATATTGCTCTGTTAAAGCAGTACAACACTCAAGGGTCATTGGAAGAATTAATGAGTTTTGAGGAGCTCAATCTTGAAAGAGACAATTTAGTGGTGCGAACAAAGACAAAGGCAGAAGTGAGAATAACACAGCTCCATGAATCCAGATCTTATCGTTCTGCATCTATTAGACGCCCCTCAAGATCTTCTAAATCCGTACAATCAAGATCCTCTACACTCAGTCAACAACTAATAAAAGCCCGTACTGATGCTGAAGCTTCTAAAATTCAGGCAGCTTTCGCCCAGAAGAAAGCAGAAATGGAGGCTCAAGCCGCAGAAATGGCGGCTCAGGCCGCACAGAAGAAAGCAGAAATGGAGGCTCAGGCCGCAGAAATGGTGGCTCAGGCCACACAAAAGAAAGCAGAAATGGAAGCTCAGGCCGCAGAAATGGAGGCTCAGGCCGCACAAATGGAGGCTCAGGCCACACATAAGAAAGCAGAAATGGAGGCTCAGGCCGCAGAGAAAGAAGTTAAAGCCACCCGCCAAAAGGCAGAAATTTAAGTTTTGGAAAAACAATGTGAGCATGCCACAGCCATGGCAAGGTTAAGGGTCTTAGAACAAGCCGCTAGTGAAAACGAAAGAGACAACAGTTCCAGACACTCAGTTGTATCTTATGTCTCAGATTCTTCACACACCTCTCCAGAACGTCAACTCTCTGTCACAGCAGCCAAAGTACTCAATCAAAGTATCTTCTCTGCACCTACTGTACCTCAAGACCATTTGCCCTTATTTCCTCCAATACATCAGACTGCAACATCTCAGCTAGGTGCAGACACTGGTGTGTATTTAATAGACCGTCCATCATACTTTGACACCAACAGAGTACCTCCCAGCAAACGCAGTACTCTACAAACCAACATGCCAATGGACTTTAAGCCAGCTCTGGCATTGAATGCCTTAGCAGCAACATATGTTCCCAAATCACTCCACGTAAGTCCACCAACCATCACAACCAACTCTGTTCCACCTGCAGTAATGCACCCAAAATCTGAAAACACGGACATGTCACAGTTTGCTAAATACATGCTCCGCAGAGAGCTTGTTAAGACAGGCCTCACCACGTTTGATGACAAGCCTGAAAATTACAGAGGCTGGAAATCCACAATGAGTGACCTAGACATCAATGCCACAGAGGAATTAGATCTACTCATCAGATGCCTAGGTCCCCAGTCTACTGAACGCATCAAGAGACTTAAAGTAGTTCATATTGACAACACTGCTGCAGGCCTTAATGCTGCTTGGGGCAGACTTGAACATACCTTTGGCAGCCCATAGGCCATTGAAGATGCTTTATTCAAAAGGTTGCAAAGCTTCCCAAGGATTTTTGCTAACGACAATCTAAAGTTTCAAGAACTCAGCGATGTTCTATTAGAGCTTCAGCTTGCTAAGGATGACATCAACATACCTGGTCTCAGGTACCTTGACACCTCTCATGGCATCAAATCTATTGTTTTTAAGCTACCATATGGAATTCAAGAAAGATGGGCAGCGCTTGGATCAAAGTATAAGGAAGAACATAGAGTTGCCTTTCCTCCTTTTTCCTACTTCTGCGAGTTCATCAAGAGAATGGCAGACACCAAGTTTCTCATATGGGAACTGTAACTCTCTCAGTACACTCTCTCTAAGACCTACGAGCACACGTAGAGGTCCAGTGTTAGTGAAAAGGACTAATGTTCTACCTGCGCCTGCTACAGTTCTTGAAAAGACTGATCAAAACAAGAGAATTGAGGACCCAAATCGCCAATGTCCAATACATAACAAACCACATCCACTTAAGAAATGTATCGGCTTCAGAAAGAAAACCCTCCAAGAACATAAGGAACTTTTGAAGAAATTTGGGGTTTGCTACAAATGCTGTGCCTCCACAGAACACTTTGCAAAGGACTGTAAAGCAATCATCAAATGTATAGAGTGTGACAGTGATGACCATGTGCAAGCTCTTCATCAATATTTGCACAACACTACTACGCTCACAAACAATCTTCCTGAGGCAAGGCAAGGTGGGGAGCACCCAGATCAAGCAGCACCTACCACCCCAGCGTTCTCCACATGTACAGAGGTCTGTGGAGAAGGATTCTGCGACAAATCCTGTGCAAAGATATGCTTGGTCCGTGTATACCCCAAAGGTCAACCTGAAAAGGCCATAACACTGTATACTATTCTGGATGATCAGAGAAACAGATCTCTTGCAAGAACACAGTTTTTTGAACTATTGAACATAACTGGAGATGCTCTGCCTTGTACTTTAAGCACTTGTTCCGACACTACAGAAGTCTTAGGCAGGAGAGCCAGTGGTCTTGTAGTTGCTCCTCTGAATGACAATGTGGAAATATTTTTGCCTACTATCACTGAGGGCAACCAGATTCCAAGCATCAAAGAGGAGATCCTTACAAGCTGCTTTTCACCATTCTCACTTAAGGCACATAGCCAACCAAATACCAGCCGTCGATGAAAGTGACGATATCCTGCTGTTACTTGGTCGAGACACCCTAAGGGTGCACAAAGTTTGTCATCAAATTAACGGTCCACACAATGCACCATATGCTCAGCTTCTGGATCTAGGATGGGTCATAATAGGCAATGTCTGCCTAGACAAGGACAGGAGGTCCTACTCAGTCGCTTCCTTTAAAACACATGTCCTGTCAAATGGACAAACAACTTGTTCTGCACAAAGACCACATAAATATATTGTGAAAGAAAGACTGTTTAAAAAAGGTGCACAACAGCACATCATACAAGACAATAAGAAAACTCTTAATCTCTGGGATGACAACATCGGCAACACAGTATTCGAGGTAACCACTAAACACAAGAGTTAGAAAGAGTCTACCAAACAACAGGGTACATGCAGAATTATGGTTTGTTTCTTTAAATCGCAGTTTGAACCAGAAGCCTGAGATGAAAAAGCACTTTGTGGACTTTATGCAGAAGGTGTTTGAGAGAGATCATGCTGAGCCTGCACCTCCTCTTATGGAAGGAGAAGAATGTTGGTATCTACCATGCTTTGGTGTCTACCATCTTCGCAAGCCTGATCAAATTAGGGTGGTCTTTGACTCAAGTGCTCATCATGAAGGCATCTCCCTCAATGACAATCTTCTCACTGGGCCTAATCTGAACAACAATCTTATAGGTGTCTTACTTTGCTTCAGACAAGAGCCAGTTGCTGTTATGGCTGACATTCAGCAAATGTTCCATTGTTTCATCGTCCTTGAAGACTACAGAAACTTCCTCAGGTTCCAATGGTACCGCAATAATGATGTCAACGATGATGTCATAGACTATCTAATGAAGGTACATGTTTTTGGTAACAGTCCTTCTCCTGCAGTAGCAATTTATGGACTGAGGAAAACAGATCAAGAGGGTGAGAAAGAATTTGGATCTGATGCAAGACAGTTCGTCGAAAGGAATTTCTATGTAGACGACGGACTCAAATCAATGAAGAAGCTATTGACCTTCTTACTAGAACCCAGAACATGCTTGCCACTGCAAACCTCAGACTACACAAAATCATCTCTAACAGCGGCAAAGTCATGATAGCCTTTCCTTCTGATGACCATGCTGTCAGCGTGAAGAAATTCCAACTAGGATCTAACCTTTCTGTTACACAACGCAGTCTTGGATTGTTTTGGAATGTTAAACAAGACACATTCACATTTCAAGCATCAGCCTGTGACAAGTCCTTCACTAAGCGAGGAGTATTGTCTACAGTAAACTGCATTTATGATCCGTTAGGTTTCATTACACCTCTCACCATTCAGGGTAAGATACTGCTGAGACAACTTTTTTTCTGAAAGCTCAGACTGGGATACCCGCTTACCCAAAGAGAAACAACAAAGGTGGGGATCCTGGGAACAGTCTCTAAAAGCATTGGAACAACTCCAAATATCACACTGTTACACCCAAGCATCCTTAAAGAATGCCACAAGAAGAGAGATTCATGTCTTCTCTACGCCTGAAGAATGGCACTATGTTCCCACAAGCCTCAACCCTGCTGACCACGGCAGTCCTGAAGTACCTACTACTGCATTTAAGTACACATCTTGGCTATATCCACCATGAAAGAAGGTTCTGCACACCTTTACTTCAGGCCTATAAAGGAACTAGTGCTTCTTTTGCCCAAAGAGGAAGACAAGTCATCAACCTGATTTAAAGGGAGGTAAGAAGGAATTGTGCCTGTTGCTGCCTTGCCCTCTGAATATGGATTTCCATGTCTCAGCCTGGACTTTTGAGACCAACATCTGCAAGTATTATGCTAAATGTTTGCATTGTTTTCCCTTGTTCTTCCCTTCCTTCTTGTTTTGCAGATGTTCCTGGAAAGAATCTTTATTATTATATTGGACTTGAACTAAAAAGTTATTATAATAGAAATCATAGATTTTGACGGGGAGTGTCATGTTTCACATGACTGTCATATTGACTGTCATATGCCTTTAAATGTTTTCAGTGTTTTGTCTCTGCTCCTCCCTTTCCTTTAGTTTAGCTAATGTTGCATAGATAGCCCTCCCCCTTCCCAGAGATGCTTTGCAGTTAGCCTCATGGCATGGAGCAGGAAACAGCATGTTCTTTTGACCTATGGAATTTCATTGTTGTAAGATTCTCTCAGTTTATGGCATAAACATCACAAGAGCTACAAGATGTCATTCTCATTGAGTCACTGACTGTGGACCCCAACTGAGGCTGAAGTTATCGCTATCTCATCACAACTATAAGTTACAGAGATCACACTACCAATGCTTAGATTGGACACACAGTACAGTGATTGCTTAATTCTGAACACAGCTACATCCCCAGTTATAAGAGGGTGTGCACACTTATGCAACCACATTATTTTAGTTTTTTATGTTTACTTCCCCCTCTAAAAGATTTAAATTTGTTTTTCAATTGAGTTGTACAGTTTATAGGTCACATTAAAGATGGAAAAAGTTCTGAAATGATTTATCTTTGTCTAATTTTTTTACTTTACAGAAACCTGACATTTTAACAGGGGTGTGCAGACTTTTTATATCCATTGTATTCTTTCTATCTTATATATCAAATCTTTCCCATCCGATAACTCGCTTTCAGTTGTTCAAATAGTTCCTTCTATTTTGTATGTAACTGGCCCTTTAAATTAGTGGTTTCTGGTCTGCGGTAAAAACTCATATAGTGCAGCCGCCTCCTTCTACCAACAAGTGGTGAGAACACATCACACCAGGAACTGAGATCTGAGAAAATTATAGATCCATAAATACAGCCAGACACATATACTGAGCAGCAGGGCGGCTGTTAGAAACCACGGGGCCCTATACAGCCATCCTGACAGGGCCCCTCTCCCTAAAAAAAAAACTTTCCTATGCTTCAGTCATGAATCAACACAGTGAGTGATTGTTACCAATCACTCATTCATTCAGGAAAGGAAGGAGCTAGTAAAGGTGACACACTTACAGGACACTTCCCCCACACTATATTCTGAAGGATCCTACTGTGTGCTTGAAGCTGCCTGTGGGAAGAAGAGGAGGGAAGCCAGCAGCACTGCAGAGGAGGGGGTACACAGGTGGGCCTGGACAGAGAGAATTGCACCATGCACAGGGAGGGTGATGGATGTGGTGGGGATGTGGGGTGCAATTACTGGAATCCACCCCCTGATTGTCTCTCTCTGCAGCAGCTAAATGCAGGAGGGAGAGGAGAGGAAGCCAGATTTCAGCTGCTGCAGAGAGAGCCATACACATGATCAGTTCTAGTAATTGCCCCCTGCCATGACGATCACCCTCCCTGCCCACATCTGATTCATTTAGCTGCCTGGGCCCCCCCCAGGAGGACTGGTGGTACCCCCTTATCCACGGCCCTGCTGAGCGGTGTTGATGGATAGACTGTCTGACTTGGACAAAGACTTACAGATAGATAAGCATGGCTAGACAGACTTAATAGTTGGCATTCATAGAATTTCTGGCATTGATGTACAGGCAAAGATGAATGTTGACACACTAGAGTCGATATACTGAAACTAGTGAGTACAAAATCTGGTGCAACTGTGCATAGAAACCAATCAGCTACCAGGCTTTACACCCAGTCACACCGGGTGCGACTTGCCATGCGATTTGCCATGCCATGCGAGTTGCAAGTCGCATGGCAAGTTGCATCCTATTGTCTGTAATCAAAGCGGTCATATTGGTGCAATTCTGACTTGGTCAGAGCCGCACTGATTTGTAAAGTAATGCATGCACTACTTCAGGTGCAACTTGCATAGACATTTGTATCTTGCAAGCACCACATTTTGCAAGTCGCACCTCAAGTCGGAATGACATCCAACCTTGAAATCGTGCAACTTCACAGGATGTTACACGATTTCAAAGTCGGATCGGTGTGATCGGGGTGTTATTGTCAAAGCTTAATTGAACAAGCTGAAGTTAGAAGCTGATTGGCTACCCTGCACAGCTGCACCAGATTTTGCATTCTCCGGGTTTAGTGGACAGATGGATCAACACAGACTCATGGGCAGATAGACTCATAATGACAAACCTATGGATGTGGAGAGAAAACCACAATATGAATGCACAGACTGACACAGTGAGGAAGAACAACAAAAAGAAGCGCACCAACCTTGCACATTACCTCAGTAACCAAAATTTATTAATTAAAAGAATGGTACTCACAAGCAGCGAATAAAAACAGAGCTCTGAGGAAGAAGGCTTGTCCTTCGAAACGCGTCAGCTGTACTGAGTGGCTTCCTCCATGCTGGGATTCGCATTTGCATCTTGCCTTTAAAGTCCCTTTGAGGACTTACATGCCTGTTTTTATTCGCTGCTTGTGAGTACCATTCTTTTAATTAATAAATTTTGGTTACTGAGGTAATGCGCAAGGTTGGTGCGCTTCTTTTTGTTGTTCTTCCTCACAGTTTCGTTTGGGCTTCCCCAGCCTTGGTGTGGAGCTGCACGACCTTGTCTATTTCGGTGGTTCCTTCCTTTTTTGGAGTTTGTTCCATCTACTCATGTCAGGGCAGGGGCCGAGGAACGGACAGGCAGGCCTAACAATGTAACGCACTGGCTGACGACAACCACTACCCACAGACCGAAGTCCCTCAGGGCGCGGAGTCTAAGTTCCAGGCTGCCCTTCACCAGGGCCCCTGATGGTGGGGATGGACTTGACGCAGCCAGGAACCAGATCGCGGCCCCCGAGACACCTCAGCTGCGGCAATGGCCGCCGCCAATGGCGTGTAGCTGGTGGAAGAGACAAAAGAGTAGTCAGACAAGCCGGGTCAATAACAACAGGACAAAACAGTACAGGACAGCAGACGAGAATCACAGGTCACGAGCCGGGTTCAGCAACAGAGGGTCAGATCAAGGGAGAATGCAAAGAATAGTCAAGTCACAAGCCGAATCAGATACCAGGAGAGTCACGAGAGTCAGAACAGAGTAATAGCGACACAAAGACACAAGTGCAAAGAGCATGTGCGGGCCACAGGCTTATATGTCATCAGCCACACCCCTCTGGGGGATGGACCACAGAGACCTGAAAGCATAAAAAGGATTCCCATCATGCACAGCAGAATCCAAGATGGACGCCAGCACATGGAGTAACATACCCTCAGGGAAAAGGTAGGACCTTGACAACTCACCACCGGTCTGGGTCCTGGAGCGCAGGAGATATCGCATTTTGTTTTTTGCACAGACTGACACAACCAGACAGACTGATATCCATAAAATGTGAAGATCTGGTATTAAAGCCCCACACCGTGATGTTAAAGACCAGATAAAAGCTTATTCCAATGCAAAGGCAACGCGTTTCATGGAAACCTTGCTCCCTTCATCAGGGCTTGAGGGATAAGGAACAATGTATATGGACTTGTTGGTGAATAGATTGGTATAATATGACTATTGCAAGAATTGTCACAGTGTGTATCCACAGCTGGTTGTAGCTGACTTCCACTCCCTTGACATACATAAAATGACAGACTTAGTCAAATTGTTATCGATGGAAAGATTGACAGAGCTGACTATGACAAAAGAGAACAATTATGACTAAACAAAAGAAGACAGATATTGACAGACAGATCTGGAGGGCAATGCTAGCTGATTCATATAATAGTCTACAGTGATGGTGGAATTGTTATAGGACAGGGGAATTATTATGTCATCCCTCCCAACTTTTGGAAAGAGGGAGGTCTATCAATACAAAATATAGAATAAAAAGCACACACCTGTCACTCCCCTAGTTAAGCGGAACTTAAAGCAAGTGCGACAAATGCAATTTTGTTTTGGTCACTGCTGCTCTCTTTTTATTCCAGCTTTTCAAAGTAACATATACAATTAAAAGGCTGGATAAAAGAATATTTTTAAAGCACCTAAAAAAAAACTCATTATGCTTACAAACTGCTTTTGCTTTATAAATGCAATGAAGTCCTCTGGTTTCAGGAGTGCAATTGTAATCAAAGGGGAGCCGTTTCAAGTGGTAGTAAACTCTGCTTTTTATCTTGTACCTACAGGTAAGCCTATAAAAAACCCTTACAGTGACAGTGAATATCTCCTAAATGTACACTGTTTAACCTCCCTAGCAGTCTGATTATGTCAGTATTTCTGTGCTCAAAGCTGTACACTATTTTCAATGGAAATATGTTGTTTTTTTATTGTAGGCCTGTAATTTTTAGGAATAACTCACTGAAATCTGTCTGAACAAGAGTCTAGTAAACATTCCAGGTATGATAAAATTTGAAACACGAAATCATAAATTATAATATAATAAATAATCATAAAAAATAATATAATAATTGTAAATTTAATTCAATAATATACCGTATATACTCGAGTATAAGCCGACCCGAATATAAGCCGAGGTACCTAATTTTACCACAAAAAACTGGGAAAAACTATTGACTCGAGTATAAGCCAAGGGTGGGAAATGAGGCACCCCATTATTGGTGTCAGTGGAATAGTGCCCCATCTTTGGTGTCAGTGGGAGGAATAGTGTCCCATCATTGGTGTCAGTGGGAGGAATAGTGTCCCAACATTGGTGTCAGTGGGAGGAATAGTATCCCATCATTGGTGTCAGTGGGGGGGTGGAGGAATAGTGCCCCATCGTTGGTGTCAGTGGGGGGGAGGAAAAGTGCCCCATCAATGGTGTCAGTGGGGGGGAGGAATAGTATCCCATGATTGGTGTCAGTGGGGGGTGGAATAGTGCTCCATGATTGGTGTCAGTGGGGGGTGGAATAGTGTCCCATCATTGGTGTCAGTGGGGGGGGGAGGAATAGTGCCCAATCGTTGGTGTCAGTGGGGGGGAGGAAAAGTGCCCCATCGTTGGTGTCAGTGGGAGGAATAATGCCCCATCATTGGTATCAGTGACACCAATGATGGGGCACTATTCCTCCAACTGACACTTGCTGACCCCTGTTCCAGTATGGTGCTGCTGCAGCCAGCATATGTGGTTGCAGCAGCACCTAAGCACGGCACACTTACCTGCATCTCCTTCACTCGATTTTCGCGGGGCCGCTCAGCTCCGCCTCCTCGCCGGTGATTGGCCGCCTGTGTGCCTTTCCTGAGCTACAGTTCTGGCGGCCAATCACCGGTGAGAAGGCGGAGCCGAGCAGCCACGCGAACATCCAGTGGACGAACCGAATGAAGGAGCAGCCGCGCTTCCTGGACCGGATGGTCGTGGGACTGGAGCCAGGTAAGAGACAGCAGCCCCCTGCCCACCCCTGTACTTAGTTTCCCTTCTGTTCTGTCCCCCTGCTAGACATCTGCAGACGTTGACTCGAGTATAAGCCAAGGGGGGCGTTTTTCAGCACAAAAAATGTGCTGAAAAAGTCGGCTTATACTCGAGTATATACGGTAATCAAACCAAAAACACTGAAATTTGAAATATAGTGCCAAGTTCGCACATCACTGAGCTTAGTCGCAAAATCGTTTTCAGTGTCTGATGACGAATTTCCCCACGAATCATTAGCACTCAATTCTGCAAGGGGTTCTAATTTACTATCGCTGTTCTCTAGTTGGTCTAAAACCGATTTTGACCTAAAGGGACGCCATGGACGTTTCTCAGTTTCCAGGCAGAAAGGACGGTAAAAATGCAGGCAGGGCACAGGACAAAGCACTAGGGACAAAATGTATGTGAAATGGTTTGATGCAGTAATGTAATACTATCAGATTTTAGTGTATTGAGTGAATGTCACATTTTTACATTTTTGAATTTCCCGCTGGTTCCGTCCCCCGTACATCCCGTACGCCCCGACACTTGCAGGGAATGGAACCTGGAAGATGGATTCCAGCATCTGGAGGAGATGGCCGGGGACGCTGCAGGGGGGACATCGTGGGAGCGCAGGACAAGGTAAGTGCTGAAGGGATCCCAGAGCAACGCTGCAGTGTATTCCCGAGTGTAGCTCGGGGTTACCGCTTCTGGTGCTGAAACTTAACCCCGAGCTACACTAAGGAATACCGCCGGGGGGGTTAAGAGATATTTACTTGTGTAGCAGCTGGTTACATCACCAGCGCCAGCACACAGCTGTCCATTGATGAGCTGTGCCATGACCCTGGCTCCCGCACTCATGCACAGGAGTGATATCATTGCAGTGCCATTCATTTTTAATGGCACCCTACCCACTGAGGCGATGCAGCTCCAATGAACATGCATTGCAGCACACCACAAAACACTGTAACGTTTACTGTGCATTTGGAATGCCATATGGATATGGTGCTTGTCCACTTTTTGGGGATGTTGTTGTATACAGCCAGACAATGCAATTGAAAAGGCATCCTCAAAACAACACACATTTATTTATATGCAAAAAACATATGCATTGCATGCTAACACATTATGAAAGACTTACCTTTAAATAAAGCCCTCCAGCGACATGCTGTCACCACTGACAGAGCTTCCATCCTCATCCAGTCTTCTTTCTGGGTTTGAATGGCCGAGCCATTATGATGTCACTCCCACGTATTCGCATTGAAAGTCACGGCTGTGGCACAGAGCTCTGAACCTCTAAAGCCTTTAGAGCACAAGCACCAGTGGAGGTGGAGAAACAGTGGATATCTCCAAAATTATTAGACGCTCACCTGTAGGCATAAGTGTCCAAGTAATGTTCACTATCGTTTTAACTGACATCATCTGCAAATTATTGTTATTATTATAGAGGATTTATATAGCGCCAACAGTTTGCTCAGCGCTTTACAATAAAAGGGAGACAATACAGGAACAATACAGTTCAATACAAGAGGGTTAGGTGGGTCCTGCTCCTTGGAGCTTACAATCTAAGAGGGAAGGGCTGGTGGTACAAAAGGTAATAACTGTGGGGGATGGACTGGTAGGAGGAATAAAAGATTTCATTATTAGCTGAGGGCAGGATAGGCTTCCCTGAAGAGATAGGTTTTCAGAGATCGCCTAAAAGTGAGCAGAGTAGGTGATAGTCTGATAAATTGGGGTAGAGAGTTCCAGAGGATGGGGGAAGCTCTGGAGAAGTCCTGGAGACACGCATGGGAGGAGGAGACGCGGGAGCTAAAGAGCAGGAGGTTGTGGGAGGAGCGGAGAGTACGGTTTGGGTGATATTTGGAGACAAGATTGCTGATGTAATTTGGGAGATATACATGGATTTATATGTTATTGTTAATGTTTTGAATTTTATCAGTTGGGCAATGGGAAGCTAGTGGAGGGATTGGCAGAGAGGGATGGCAGATATGGAACGGTTAGTAAGGTGAATGAGTCTGGCAGCAGCATTCATGATAGACTGAAGAGGGGATAGCCTGCGATGAGGTAGGCCAATGAGGAGGGAGTTACAATAGTCAAATGGAAATGTATCCCTTTGATCTGCATATGAATGAACAGAATGATACAAATGTTACAGTATATAACATTGTATCTTTCTGTAGCTTCTGAGCAGTGTTATTTATAAACACTGTCAGACTGCTTTTTGTTTAACAGAAATTACTTTGAAAAACACCCCCTAGCATTTCTGGCTGCGGCCATATTGAGTAAGGGCAAAGGATTCATGTAGCAATTACTTCCAGGAATCCATCTGCCCTTAGCTCAGGCATATCGACAGAATGGTGAGCTGAAAAAAGCTCCTCCTCCCCTCCTGAAGACTCCAGGGATGTATGACATCATTTGCCTAGGCATGGAAAGTGGGACGTAACTAAAGAAATTAAATAAACAGTTTAAAACAAGTAAATATGATACACTTTCCTATCTATTTACTAATGCTAGCAGCACACGGATTCACAAAAGTCCATGTTGATTGGGAAGGTGAAGTTCCACTTGTGTCTGCTACAAAAAAAGGAGTAATTCTGTCCTAGACAATATGAGCAAACATTGAACACACAGCTCCACCTAGCTGCAGTATGAAGGCATAGACACTCAAAAACCTGCGACAAAGTGCACATAAAAAAAACAAACAAACCATGAACAGACAAGTATTAACGAGGCTTTGATACAGACATGTCACACCTCAACATAGCTGGCAGCAGTGATCGTATGACCTTGCAGCACGTGCTCCATGTACCATCCTGTCTATAGCCTGAAGTATGATGCGTCCGATAGCGGCTGATTTGTGTTGCTAGGTAACCCTGGCCAGCTCGTCTTCCCTGTTGTGACACAGCATGATAGCAACAGCCTGGGGGCCAGAGTCCATCAGAAATATTGACAGATGCCTCTTTAGTTCATATGCTGCTTTGTGGATGCTCTGCTCCACAATATCATGGATCCCACGTCGCATAGCCACATGTGGGAAACGTATACTATGGCAGGCCATTGCATCAATTCACCGAGCTAGGCCCTTAGTTGTCTGCCATTGTATAGGGAGTGCCAATGAGCCATGGAAATAACTGTCACATGGCTGGAAATAATGATGGGTATGGAAAAGAATAAATAAACACAGCGTCATGTATTAATAATATTAAAGTATAACTAAAGTCTCCTAGATTGTAAGCTCCAAGGATCAGGGCCCTCCTATCCCTCTTGTATTGAACTATATTGTTGCTGTATTGTCTCCCGTTATATTGTAAAGCGCTGAGCAAACTGTTGGCGCTATATAAATCCTGTATAATAATAATAATAATTTAAAAAAAAGGCAAAACTTGTTTTATTTTGGGACAGAGTGGAAAGGGATTAGAACCCCTGTCAGGTTTTTATTGCTGTAGCAACGCACAGGTAATACAGTAAATGAATGCACGCACTAAGGCGTTTGATAGAATATAGATGTGGTAAACGTCCCAAGTTGGCGTTTCAAGGTGCAAGAGTGAGGTAGTCCATAAAGCCGTGCAGCGTGTGTGAGTGTCAATGAGGCAGCTTCCTTACATGACTTACTTTGACAACGTGCCGGAGCACGAAACATGTAAGGAAGCTGCCTCATTGACACTCACACACGCTGCACAGCTTTATGGACGGCTGGCGGCCATCTTTTAACCACTGGCAATACTGATTTTAATGTGAGTTATATTGCATCTTCTTGTGTTACCCCTTATTCAATATAGTTACTACACTATGGGAATTCTTTTTGCTCTGGCTCATTTGTTATGAGCCTTCCCCATAAGGATATCCATGGTGACCTGGCTATTACCACAAGTGTGACTCCCGCTGGTGGCTGATTAAGTCCATTCCTGGTGCCGGAAAGCCCTGATGGTGCTCGGTTTGCCCTATTGATGCCCACCAGATGACCAGATGTTCCAGTAACCTGATGCAGATGACCAGATGTTCCAGTAACCTGAAGCAGATGACCAGGAGTTGGTCCTATGTTGGTCCTATTTATTCAAATGCGCATTTATTTGCGCTCTCTGGTGAGTGCAATCCACAGCCATTTATTACAATTTCACCATCACAGATTTCCTCTGAGTATATAGTAATTGAATACTACCTCACTCTTGCACCTTGAAACGCCAACTTGGGAAGTTTACCACATCTATATTCTATCAAACGCCTTAGTGCGTGCATTCATTTACTGTATTATCTGTGCGTTGCTACAGACTATGTGCTCATCACAGTTGAACATTTATATTTTTAATTAGATTCAGTCACGTTCAGGAGCGGACTGACCATTTGGAAACTCGGGCACTGCTTGAGGGCCCGGGGTCAGTAGGGGGCCCCATGAGATGCCCCTGGTACCTTTTTCATAGGCTTTTTTGAGTTTGGGCAAGGACACAGGGGCCCCATGATCCCCTATTGCCCAGGGGCCCCATGAGTTGTCAGTCCGCCCCTGGTCACGTTTGATTTATGCATTTCATGTTTTTATCTCACCTTTAGCACTGCATGTTTATTATATATGACTGGTTTAGATGTTTTTACCTTTCATGCTAGCAGCTCCATCTGAGTTTAATCCAGCGCTCGTTTTTTATTTTATTGTATCCATAGGTTTTTATTGCTGTCTGTGTCCCCATAACAAATATTCACCCTCTTGCCACTGGGAGTGAAAGAAAATCCCAAATTTTGGGTTGTCACCAGAACAGGAATAGAAGGGAAATCTTCCATTGGGGAAACTAGTTCTGGTGACTACCAGGGTTTTCCCCCACTATGGAGGGATTCCCTCTCAAGTCCTGTGGATCATGAAGTGAAATCACTCGAATGGGACACAGATGGCAAAAAAAATTATCTAACAGGGGTTATAACCCTCCCGTACTCTATCCAAAATGAAAAAAAAGTTTTAGATCGACTTTACTATCTAAATAAATGAATCACTGGACATTGTACTGTGTTCCCCTGAAAATAAGACACTGTCTTATATTTTTTTGGCTCAAAAAACACACTAGGTTTTATTTTTGGGGTAGGTCTTATTTTTTTAATATACAGGTGTGGACAGAAGGTGCAGAGGTGAGCTGCAGGCAGTTGTGGATGAGGGTTACTATGGAGAGGGCCGGCTGATGACAGTTGTGAGCTGCAGTCAGGTGTTGCAGAGGTGAATTGACAGGTGAGTTTCAGATAGGATGCAGAGATGAGCCACAGACAGGAAGCAGGGGTGAGTTGCAGAGAGGGGATGCAGAGGTGATCTGTAGCTGGGGGGTGCAGAGGCAAGCTTTGGCCAGGGGGTGCAGACAGGCAACTCATGGGGCCCCCAGGCAATAGGGGATCATGGGGCCCCTGTCTCCTTGCCCAAACTCAAAAAAGCCTATGAAAAAGGTACAAGGGCCATCTCATGGGGCCCCCTACTGACCCTGGGCCCTCGGGCAGCACCTGGGTTTCCAAATGGTCAGTCCACTCCTGGGTGCAGAGCTGAGTTATGCCTGGGGGGTGCAGAGCTGAGCTGTTGCTGGGGGGTGCAGAGGCAAGCTGTAGCCAGGGGGTGCAGAGCTGAGCTGTGGCTGGAGGGTGCAGAGCTGAGCTGTTGCTGGGGGGTGCAGAGGCAAGCTGTGGCCACGGGGTGCAGAGCTGAGCTGTGGCTGGGGTGTGCAGAGGCAAGCTGTGGCCAGTGGGTGCAGAGCTGAGCTGTGGCTGGGGTGTGCAGAGGCAAGCTGTGGCCAGGCAGTGCAGAGCTGAGCTGTGGCTGGGGGGTGCAGAGGCAAGCTGTGGCCAGGGAGTGCAGAGCTGAGCTGTGGCTGGGGTGTGCAGAGGCAAGCTGTGGCCAGTGGGCGCAGAGCTGAGCTGTGGCTGGGGGGTGTAGAGGCAAGCTGTGGCCAGGGGGTGCAGAGCTGAGCTGTGACTGGGGTGTGCAGAGGCAAGCTGTAGCCAGTGGGTGCAGAGCTGAGCTGTTGTCGGGTGGTGCAGAGGCAAGCTGTGGCCAGGGGGTGCAGAGGCAAGCTGTGGCCAGGGGGTGCAGAGCTGAGCTGTTGCCGGGGGGTGCAGAGGCAAGCTGTGGCCAGGGGGGTGCATATTAAATTTATCTACCATCAAGCAGCCTGTGGCTAATATAGTGTGGTAGCATACTAATACCTAAATTATATAACCAGGTATGTCTGAGGTGGTGGAGCAGTTTACAAAGTCGTGGCAGAACAGAGAACCTGTCAAAAGCAGCTCCTGCAGAGGTAGGTTCTTCATAAATATGGTATACTTTCCTATCTATTTACTAATGGTAGCGGCATAAGGATTAAAAATAGTCAATGCTGAGTGAAATATTAAAGTTCCGCTTTAAGCTGGCCATACATGTATACATATTTTTTGAACGGTCATTAGAAAAAACATTTGTCAGACCATTCTTTGTTGCCATTACTGAGTCAACTAATTTTATTCAAAAGCTCCTAAAAATTTCGTCCAGGCCAGCAGTTTGAATGGAATCCCAGACACAATAAACATTGCTCAATAAAAATTTTCCACCTTGCTTTGTCATTACAGCTGAAAACGAACATCAATTTGACCCCACTAATAATTAGAAAATTGAATTAAATTCTACTGATGTATTGTCAGTTTTGCAAGCCATATAAAGACTAGATATATGTCACTCTGGCAAGTAAGTGTGGACCAACAGTCATCAGCACTGGAGGGAGCTTTTAAAGCTTTTTGCTTCAAATGGACCTGCTGCAATCTGTGTATTTTGCCATGTAAGGAGCTAATCCTTTAAAAACACTTGTACTCTTTCAACTCGTGTTTTTTTCAGTGCAGACCCACTAATATGTTGGCAGACACAAGTGCTCTTGAAAGTGCCCATTCAGCACACATGCTCAAGCTGAAAAGAACACTTCTGCCTTGTCAGGAATAGTTCAGTGCTGTAAAAAGATCTTTAGAACAGAACATTTCCCACGATGCATCTCCACATTTAAGGCTGTTGTTAAGGTCTATTCAGTACAGTGAAAGACTGTCAGCCTAGAACTGCCTTGTCTGCAAGTGAATCAGCACATAATTTGTGGGATGGCTGTATTGTATTTCTGTTTGCTGCAGGACTCCATACAAAATGTGGATTATGTATATGTATGAGTTTATACAGTATAATGCAGGGCTTGAAATTTCCACTCGCCTGCTCGCCAATAGCGAGTGGAAATTATGGTGGGGGTGTGTGTGCTGAGCAGGCTTGGAGCTTAGGCCGGATCTATCATTGGCACTGGGAGCCGTCAGACTGCTCAATAGCTGAGCGTAGTGAAAGCAAAGCAAGGATTGTTTGCTGTGCTCTCTGCCTCCCCCTAGGGTACAGTACCCGGATCTGTGAGTGAACAACGAAGTACTGCAACTTTTTATTGGGGGGGGGGGGTACATGTGTGTGTTTGTGTTTGTCTGTGTATGCATGTACAATTGTACATGTGTCTGTGTGTATGTATCTGTACATGTATCTGCATGTATGTACATGTATGTGTGTGTGTACATGTGTCTGTGTGTGCGTGCATGTACATGTGTGTGTGTGTTTGTGTTTATGTACGCACATGTGTCTGTGTGTACATGTGTCTGTGTATGTATGTACATGTGTCTGTGTGTATGTATTTGTGTCTGTGCATGTGTATTTCTGTGTATGTACATGTATCTGTGTGTATGCGTGTCTATATGTGCCTGTGTGTGTATACATGTGTCTGTATGTGTGTGTGTGTACATGTGTCTCTGTGCGTGTGTGTACATGTTTCTGTGTGTATGTACATGTCTGTGTGTGTGTACAGGTGTCTCTCTTTGTGTGTGTTTGTTGGTGGTGAGTAACTCTAAGGCCTGGCTAGTAGCTCAGGACTTGAAATTTTAAGCCCTGGTATAATGTAATGAAAAAAAACCTTTCCTTTCTAGTAGGAAAATGGATGTTGTGTCCTGATCTTGAAAACATTGTAGTCCCGGCTTACATAGCTGCTGACACACAGTATCTCTCTTGCAGAGCAACATGCTCTGGCTCCTTTAAAGTTTGCAAGTTTGAAAGACTCATTTGAAGGCAGTTACCTCCTCAATCATGAGAAATCACATTAGTAGCATATAACGGCCTCTAAAGCTGAATTCTTTATTGCATACTTATATTGGTCCAGCTTGCACCAATGTAAATATGCAAAAATACCATACCTGGGGGTCACTGGGCAAGCTGACAATCACTGTAGTAGTTGACACTTCTACAGTGATATCTACACTCTTCTGGGTCCTGTGCCAAGCAGATTCCCCTCTGCACACTGACCACAGGGGTCACTGATTCAGAACTACTGCCATTCACAGAATACCTTGTTTTTTTAATGAATACAAGACCATTTATGATTAGACAAGGTCAAGAGGAAGGGCAGCAGCATCACAATCCCCACTTTATCCTGTCAGAGAATGACTTATATTCACTAGAAAAATTCAAGGGTTTCTGTGAATGACGGTAGTGCCAAGCGATCTACTGCCAGTGGTCAATGTGCATAGGAGAGCCACTTGGCACAGGACCTGGAAGATCAGGGCTATCATTGTGGTAGCACCGACTACAACAGTGATTTTCAACTTCCCCGCTGGCTTTTTAGATATGCATACTTACTTTGGTCCAACCTGCACAAAGGTAGGTATGCAATACAAATCATACCTGGAGTTCAATACTCTTTCACTGCCAAAATGGCCTTCCCAGTACCTTTAGCAGAGATAAAAGAGCACCCCTTCCATAATCTTCTCAGAAAGTTTCTTCTAATTAGTGATGAGCTCAGGCCTATTTGGATCCTAGTCTGAATCCAAGTGAGCAAGCCCACTAGGAAGCTGTTACTGTACTGAACAATCATCTGTGGAATTTCCTGCCCCACAGTCACACATAAACAATGGGCATGTATTCAGAGTGGGAAATGCCTCAGCTGCTTATGACTAGTCCAATAAAGTCTTCATCTTCTTGGTGGGCTCACTCAGTTGGGTTCAGACTAGGAATCAAATACGCCTAAGTAATGCCCTGCAGATGGATATCCTCCCCCGCTTCCTCTACTTGTTCCAAACGATCCCTATCTGTCTCCCCACTTCGTATTTTCGGAAACTTCACCGAATGTTCTCCAAGTTTATTTGGAACTCTGCCATCCCAAAATTTGTTTTGGAACATTATCTCTCCCAAAACATTGAGGTAAAGCAGGAGTCCTAGACACTTCCATCTATCACAAAGCAGTAGTGTTTACACGAGTCCTTGACTGGTTTCATTATTCTTCCTCTAAGCCATGGGTTCAGTTGGAAGGCAACGTGAACCCTACAGATCTCTGTGCCCTTCCATTGACCCAACCTATCTTCTACAAGAGACCCTCTATCCCCAGCGACCTCACTCAACAGACAATCTATCTGTGGGACCACATTATCTCCATCCTATGCCCATTTTTCTGGGACTCTCATTTGTGGATGTACTTCACATTGGAATGTTTTGTTACTTTTCAAATTCCATCTTTGCTATCTGTTTCTTGTACGATTCAAACTTAATAAATCAGATTGATCAAGCACACCAAAGCTCATCACTACTCATAATATGGCTGTATGAAATACCTAAATTGGTTTGGCCACCTAAAGTGTAAAGTCGGAGGCAGGGGCCTAGAAGTGAAAGGTTTAAATTGTTTGTTGGCGTATCAAAAGTTTTAAAGTGTACTTCAGCTCTAAACAAGCTAACAAAATGAACATTATTTTGCAAACAGAACAGCATCACCTAACTGCAGGTTATTGCAGGAAGAAACTGGAATTAGTATGTTTAGGTTCTGTTATGATGGAATGCTCAGGGCCTTTTTATCAGCCAACTGAACATCCTCAGCAGCTGATATGGAGCGCTGAACTCAATGCCCAAAAAAGCACAGATCGAGGGACTGGCTTCACTTTTCATTGTGCTAATGAGCATGGGCAGCGGTGACTGCAGGCATTGATGCAGAAGTCGCTATTCATTTTAATTTGCTTCATCTTACACCAGGGCTAATGCTAAATGATGGGTTTTCTGTGTGTTTAGCTACATCGTTTTAATACAGTATATGGCCAATGTATGAGAACACCATGCAAATTATTGAGTTGTGGGGTCTCCAGTGAAGGGTGCTGTTAATGCTACATCATTTAAAGACAATTGTTTGCTTGCAATTTTGCAAGCAAACTATGTCCTTGTACACAAACCCAGCTTTTAAAGCCATGGCTTCATACGTTTGGTGTGTTTGGAATAGAGTCTGAATAGGACACCAAAATAATCAGATTCAATTGCCTTTTAGTTCCAATGTGACCCTGTATCCCTGTACACGAAGATAGCTTACAAAGACATGGCTTGGAAAATTTGGTGTGTTTGGGATAGGGTCTGACATGGGCATAGGCTCAGGGGTCGCAATTGCAACCCCTCCCTTAGCTCCAGGGGGCATGTGGCCCCGCTCCCTGTAGTCATATTACAATTCCCCCACAAAATCCCAGGGCTTGAGTCCAGCTCCAATCCACCTTGTGTCCCCCAGCCACATTCTATAGTTCAGAAACCAGCTTCTAGTTGTTTGCCTACTCCCCAGTCCACACACCTCCTCCACTCTTATTGGCTGGGGAGAAGCCATGTGTGCCAATATTTCCTGAATGGAGTGGAGCCTGGGATGGAGAAGCATGGAAATATGCTGACAACAAAGGGGACAGTGAGTGGCCTGCCTGTCACGAGGCAGGAGGAGAACGCTGCCTGAGGGCCGGGATCGCTGTAACTGAGCTAAGGTAAAACATTGCTCTGCTTACTCACTCAACAAGGATTGGCTGTACCTCCCCACCCTGGGATGATCATATTGGGGAGGAGGGGGCAAGGTCATGTGATTACTAGTATGGGGGGGAGGGGGCGAGGTCATGTGATTAATAGGTTTGAGGGAGGGTGAAAGGTCATGTCATCATTACTAGGATGGGGGAAGGGAAGGGGGTGAGGTCATGTGATTACCAGGATGGGGGGGGATTCATGTCATTACTAAAATGGGGGGAGGGCGAGGTCATGTCATTACTAGCATGGGGGGTGGAGCATGTCGTCATTACTAGGTTGGGGGGGGAGGAGGGCGAGGTAATGTAATTACTAGGATGGGGGAGGGGCACTGGCGTAGTGTCAGGGGTCACAATTGCGCCCCCAACCCATTCCAGAGGGCCCGGGCAGCCTCCCTGTCACATTAAGCTTTATACCAGTCATCATGGCCGGCTATGGTCCAGTCATTTAGGAGCCACCACGGCATCCTCCTTACATCAGAGTCATCAGAGTTCACCCTTACAGTGCAAGGGGAACTTTTAGGCTTCTAAGGTAAGGAATAACTCTGTCAACTCTAATGTAAGAGGGGGCTCTGGTGACCAGAGAACCTCTTACATCAGAGTTCCCCTTCACACCAGAGTCTGCAGCTTTCCCCCTTACATCGCGGTCCACAGTGTTCCCCTTTATAGCAGGGTCAGCAGAGTTCCCCCTTGCACTATAAAGGGGAACCCTGCGCACTCTGATGTAAATGGGGCTCTGGGAACACAGGGAACTTTGATTTTAGGGGGGAATCAAATGTAAGGGTAGAAAATGTGAAAGGTTCTGGTGCAGGACTGTAATAAAGGGCTCTACAACGGGAGTAATGAGTCCCTGGATTAATGGGAAGGGCCGCGGGCTCGGGTAAGGGGAGCCCTTCATAGTTTCTTGCACCGGGGCCCTGATGGTTCTGGTTACATCTCTAGGGTCTGAGTAGGATAGCAAATGGATTGGATTTGATTGCTCTTTTGTGACTGCATCCCTGTACACAAAGCCAGTTTATAAAGACATGGCTTGGCAAGTTTGATATGGAAGGGGATTCAGTTGGCCTGTATGGAGCCAAGACCTCAACCCCATTGAAAATACTTGGGATGAACAGGTACACCAGTGGTGAGCCTGGTCATCTTACTCAACATTAGTACCTGGCTTCATAAATTTGTTTTTGGCTGAATGAGTATACATTTCCACAGACACATTCCAAAAGTATGCAGTAAGCCTTCCATTAATAGTGGAAGCTGTTATATTGGCAAAGGGTGGGAGGGGCAACTCTATAATAATGCCCATGGTTTCAGAATGTGACAACCAATAAACTCATACGGGAGTGATGATGAGGTGTTTACAAACTTTTTGTCCACATAGTTTGATTAGTAACTGGGGTATTTATTCACTTCAATACAGGGCACTTTCATCCCATTCTTGCCCAGGACAGTTTTCAGTTTTTAGTGCTGTCGCACTTTGAATAACAGTCATGCAACACTGAACCACACAAATAGAGCTTTCTTTTGGTGGCATATAATCACCACTGGGGTTTTTTTTGCTAAACAAATGAAGAAAGACCAGACATTTTGAAAATAAAAATCTTTTTCTTCGTTTCTGTTATAAAATTTTGCAAATAAGTCATTTTTCTTCCTCACTGATGTGCACTAATGAGGCTGCACTGTTGGGCTCTGGTAGGCTACACTGATGAGCACTGATAGGCTGCACTGATGGGCACTGATAAGACTGCACTGATGAGGTGGCACAGATAGGCACTGATTGCCATTGATGAGGCGGCACTGATAAGCTGCATTGATGGGCACTGATGAAGAGGCACTGATGAGGCTGCACCAGGGGTGGAGTGATCATTCGAGCACTCAGGCACTGCCCGAGGGCCCAGGGTCAGTAGGGGGCCCCATGAAATGCCCCTCGTACCTTTTTTATAGGCTTTTTTGGGTGTGCTTTGAGTGTGGGCAAGGACACAGGGGCCCCATGATCCCCTATTGCCCGGGGGCCCCATGAGTTGTCAGTCCGCCCTTGGCTGCACTGTTAAGCTTGCACTGATGGGGACTGATAAGCACCACTGATCTGCTGTACTGATGGGCACTGATCTGCTGCACTGATGGAGCTACACTGATGGGCACTGATATGCTGCACTGATGGGCACTGATATGCTGCACAGGTGTGATTTACTGATGTGCATTGATATGCTGCACTGATGGGGCCACACTGATGGACACTGATATGCTGCACTTTGGGAGCTGAATTGATGGGACTGATATGCTACAATGATGTTGCTGCCCTGATTATCAGTGTAAATGTCCCTGTCACAGGAAAGCCGTTATCAGCTTTCCTTTCCACAGACAGTGACAGTTCTGAGGAAAGGAAATGCTGATAGCCGGCATTTGTTTACATGTGATCAGCTGTGATTGGACACAGCTGATCACATGGTAAAGAGCCAATGTCATTGGCTCTTTACCCTGTGATGCGCAGTGTCTGAGGGACACAGCTCACCACTGATCGCTGCGCGCCCCCGGTTGTGCGCATGTGCGGCAAGAATGGGAGGATGTCTTAAGATGTACTACCAGAATGAGAATGGTCCAAGTTAAAACAGTATTAAATTCCTTTTCATTTTTAAATTAAGTGGGCCCCTAGGTGGTCTCTGCCATATTGTGCTAGTATGCACCCCAAGTAGACATTTTTGGAACGATTCATTATTTCGGGAGAGTATATATTATTTTATTCCAAATTGATTTGTATTTTCAGAAATTCTGTTATTCTTTTGTTATCTTAGAAGATTGGCTATATGGGCAGCACAGTGGCTAAATGGTTGGCACTTCCACTTGGCAGCACTAGGGTCGTTGGTTCGAATCCCAACCATGGTACCACCTGCCTGGAGTTTGGATGTTCTCCCTGTGCCTGCGTGGGTTTTTTTCCCGGACTCCAAAGACATGCTGGTAGGTTAATTGAATCCTGTCTAAATTGGGCTTTGTATGTGTATGTATGAATGTGAGTTAGGGACCTTAGATTGTACGCCCCTTGAGGGTTAGGGACTGAAGTGAATGTACAATATGTATGTAAAGCGCTATGTAAATTGATGGCACTATATAAGTACCTGTAATAAATATTAATTTTACCGTGTTAATTCGTTACTTCAGGAGATCCATATATAACAAAAATATTTGGAATTATTTGCTTTATTCAGATGCAACAGAATGAATGCAGTTAGGCCCCAAATTTTTCAAAACTTAGAATTGCATTAGACCGTGGAACCGGCTTATGGAAAATCAAAAATTTACTTCATGTACAATATTGCACAAGCAGTACAGACAGTTACGCAGCCTCTACCATTAGGCATCACTCCTGCACAATACATAAACCCAATCATTTCCCCATTCCCAACTGGCTCTGTTTGTTGCGCATGCACATACAAACTAAATGAACGGTATCTCAACCCCAATACAAAAAGAATATTATTAGAATATTCATGCTACACTCACTAGAACACAAACCAATGTATCTGAATCAATCCAGATCAGTCGTTATATCATTAAGTTATTTCGGTTGCTTTAAACATTAACAAAAGGCCCAACCTATCACATCATGTCATCTGAATAAAACAAATTAATTAATTGTTTTTGTTAAAAATTTATTTTGGATCAGCTGAAATTCATTACTATTGTGATTCGGAGATTCAGATATATCGGAATCATGCAAATTTCATCTGAAACAAATCACACATGTCAAGGGCCAAGGTATTCCCCTCAGTTGAATGCATACAAGGGCGAAATACACTCTATTGCCAAAACTATTAGGACGCCTACCTTTACACGCACATGAACTTTAATGGCATCCCAGTCTTAGTCTGTAGGGTTCAATATTGCGTTGGCCCACCTTTGCAGCTATAACAGCTCCAACTCCTCTGGGAAGGCTGTCCACAAGGTTTAGGAGTGTGTCTATGGGAATGTTTGACCATTCTTTCAGAAGCGCATTTGTGAGGTCAGGCATTGATGTTGGATGAGAAGGCCTGGCCCACGGTCTCCACTCTAATTCATCCCAAAGGTGTTCTATCGGGTTGAGGTCAGGATTCTGTGCAAGCCATTCAAGTTCCTCAACCCCAAACTTGCTCATCCATGTCTTTATGGACCTTACTTTGTGCACTGGTGTGTAGTCATGTTGGAACAGGAAGGAGCCATCCCCAAACTGTTCCCAAAAAGTTGGGAGCATCAAATTGTCCAAAATGTCTTGGTATTCTGATGCCTTAAGAGTTCCCTTCACTGGAACTAAGGGGCCAAGCCCAATCCCTCCACTAAACTTTACACTTGGCATAATGCAGTCAGGCAAGTACCATTCTCCTGGCAACCACCAAATCCAGACACGTCCATCAGATTGCCAGACAGAGAAGCGTGATTCGTCACCCAAGTGAACACGTCTCCACTGCTCTAGAGTCCAGTGGTGATGTGCTTTACACCACTGCATCCGACACTTTGCACTTGGTGATGTAAGGCTTGAATGCAGCTGCTTGGCCATTTAAACCCATTCTATGAAGCTCTCTATGCACTGTTGTTGTGCTAATCTGAAGGCCACACGAAGTTTGGAGGTTTTTAGCTATTAACTCTGAAGACAGTTAGCTACTTCTGTGCACTGTACGCTTCAGCATGTGCTGATCCCACTCTGTCATTTTACGTGGCCTACCACTTTGTGGCTGAATTGCTATTGTTCCCAGTTGCTTCCACTTTGTTATAATACCACTAACAGCTGACCATGGAATATTTAGTAGCAAGGAAATTTCACGGATGGACTTATTACACAGGCGGCAACCTAACACGGCACCACGTTTAAATTCACTGAGCTCCTGAGAGCGACCCATTCTTTCACAAATGTTTGTAGAAGCAGTCTGCATGCCTTCATTCTTGATTTTATACACCTGTGACCATGGAGGTGGTTGGAACACCTGAATTCAATGATTTGGAGGGCTGGCCCAATACTTTTGGCATTATAGCATATGTGGGACTGCAGGGTAGGGAATGTCTTGTCCACTTATGATCGGCCCAGTACAGGTTCCTGGCAGGTGGATTCAGAATAGGATCCAAACACATGTGAGCTCATCACATAGTCAGAAACACACATACATAAATATAAACACCTGCATATAAACTCTGTTTACCTTACCTTTGTACGTGGACATCATGTGAAAACTGTCTGGTTGATTTTTTTTATCTCCAATTGATCTACGATCTGGAATCCAGTAAAAAATCCAGACAAACAAATATACGGATGGCACAGCTGAGCTTTCTTGCTTTTTCACATTTAATCATTTGTGTTGTCTCTCTTCCACGATGTGGCATTTATTTGCTCTAAGAGAGGTCATAGCATGAGAGCACTGTCATCCCAGTACAATAAGATGTAGAGGTCCTACTCGGGAAATTGTGTTTTTACCTAAATTGTCTGAATTAGTTTGTTCAGTGGAGAGTGGACTCTATGGGTGTGTGGGCGGATGCAGATGTGGGAATTGTATAATTTTTTCCCTTTCCATATTCAAGTAGCATTTTAACAGACCAGTGTTTTCAATAAAGAAAAGTATGTTATACATTACATCATAAATGGAATTTATACTGGATCATGGACCTCTGGGCCACTATGGCTTGTTTGGCAAATATTTCCTGGCCCAGAAGCAATGTCTGTTTAAAGTGATTGTAAAGGAACATTTTTTATTTTTTAAAAATAACAGATGTTATAATTACCTGCTCTGTGCAATGGTTTTGCACAGAGCAGCCCCAAACTGCCTGTTCTCAGGTCTTCCTCTGGTGCTCCTGGCTCCTCCCTTCCTATCGAGTGCCCCCATAGCAAGTTCCTTGCTATGAGAGCAGTCATGTGGGTGCACTCCTGAGCATGTCAATAAACACAAAGAGTGCAGCTTGGCCCCATCCCTTGCTTCCTCCATATTAGCCTTGGTTGACAACAGCGGGAGCCAATGGCTTCAATAAATGAATCTGAAACAAAACAAATTTGTCATCTTGCACATCTCTACTACTGTGTTTGAGCCAATGAGGAGGGAAAGAGCTGAGAGAGCCTCTGTTTTTGTGCACATCTCTGGATCAAGATCAGGCTCAGGTAAGTGTAAGGGGGGCTGGGGGTGTGTTTTTTTTACCTTAAAGTGATACTAAAGCTTACATTGTTAAAAAATAAAATAATAAACATGTTATACTTACCTGCTCTGTGCAGCAGTTTTGTACACAGCTGCCCAAATCCTCTTCATTAATGGTCTCCTGTGGTGCTCTTGGCTCCTCCCCCTTGAGGAGTGCAGAGAAAGCCGCTTGCCCTGGGGGTGCTGCTGCATGCTTGCTCCCGAGCCGCTACTTTATATGTCCATAAGACACATAGAGCAGCGGCATGCCCCTCCCACTCTCTCCTCATTGGCTCAATGGCTATGATTGACAGCAGACGCTTCTGTCTCAGCCAATGAGAAGGGAAAGTCCCCATACAGCCAAGGTTATTGTGAACAACAGTGGATAGGAGGGGCAGGGCTGCTGTAAGAAACCATGGGGCCCCATACAACCAACCTGACAGGGACCCCTGAAAAAAAAAAGTTTATTATGCTTCAGCTATGAATGAACACAGTGAATGATTGGAACTGATCACTCATTGTGTTCATTCAGGAAAGAAAGAGACTGGTAAATGTGACATATTTACCGGCCCTTCACCCACTCTCGATTCTGAAGGATCCTATTGTGCGGTGGCAAGGAGAGGGGGGAATCCGGCAGCACTGTGGGGGGAGGAGACACACTGGGGGGCTTGGGCAGCAGGAGGAAATGTATGATGCACAGGGAGGGTGGTAGGTGCACCAGGGGGGCAATTACTGGAACTGGTCTCCTGTATTGCTCCCACTACAGCAGCTGAAAGCCAGCAAGAGGGAGAGAAGAAGTCAGCTTTCAGTTGCCGCAGAGAGCCATACAGGGGATCGGTTCCAGTAATTGCCCCCGGCCATGCCGATCACCCTTCCTGCCCACATCTGATTCACCCAGCTGGCTGGGCCCCCCTGTTGGCATGGCCCTGAACAAGAGGACTGGTGGTACCCCCTTATCCACAGCCCTGAGAAGGGGGATAAGGTAAGGGTTGAGGGGGGCTGAGGGAGCCGCTGCACACAGAAGGTTATTTTTACCTTCATGCATAGAATGCATGAAGGTAAGAAATCTTGAGCCTTTAGATCCACTTTAATGCCATTGGCTCCTTCTGCTGTCAATGACATCCAGTCAAGAGGGAGCGGGGTGGGGCAGAATTTCTCTCTGTGTGTCTTTGGACACCCAGAGCTGGCTTGGGAGCAAGCTTGCATGAGGACTCCCATAGCAAGCTGTGAGGAGAGGAGCCAGGAGCACCAATAGGGGCCACAGAAGAGGAGGACTGGGGCTGCTCTGTGCAAAACCATTGCACAGAGCAGGTAGTAAACCATGTTTGTTAATTTTTACAAAAATAAAATGTAATCCTTTACAATTACTTTAAATCCTTCCTGGATTGTTCATTGTTTTCCTGATCAGGCTTGGGCAGGTGCAGGGGCGGACTGACCATTTGAGCACTCGGGCACTGCCTGAGGGCCCGGGGTCAGTACGGGGCCCATGAAATGCCCCTGGTACCTTTTACAGGCTTTTTTGGGTGTGCTTTGAGTGTGGGCAAGGACACAGGGGTCCCATGATCCCTTATTGATCGGGGGCCCCATGACTTGTCAGTCCGCCACTGGGCAGGAGGCTTCATTGCAGATTAGTCATAACATGGAACTCTCAGTAGCTCAGTGCAATTGCATTGGGGTTAGTTTACTAAAGGCAAATAGGCTGTTCAGTTTTCAAGAGAATTTTCCCTTACCTTAGTGAATGAGGAAAAACTCTGCTGAGTTCAATCATCCAATCCATCCAAACTGTGCAAGCAAAAACACAGTTTTTTCTCCCTTGCACATGATTGGGTATTCTTTGCAAAGTGGATTTTCATTAAACTAAGAAAAAATTCCCTTGCAGAATGAACAGCTTATTTATATTTAGTAAATCAAGCCCATTGTCTCTAAATAACTGATGAGATAAGATAAGAGCCACATAAGAAGTGCATTCATTTCAGCACAAACCTAGAGTATAATGATGAATTTACTAAAGGAGTAGAGAGTGTTTACATAGTTTAGTCCACAGGGTGAAGCTATGCACACTAAACCACTTGCCCTCCAGAGGATTTTCCCCACTTCATGACCAGGCCATTTTTTGCGTTATGGCGTTGCATTAATTTAACTGACAATTGCACGGTCATGCAGCGCTGCACTCAAATGAAATTTACGTCCTTAATTTCCCACAAATAGAGCTTTCTTTCGGGGTATTTTTTTGCCTGGGTGTTGTTTATTTTTTGCGCTATAAAAAAAAAGACCAACAATTTCGAGAAAAAAACTATTTTTTTGACTTTTTGCTATTAAACATGTCCAGTAAAAAAAAATTAAAAAATCAAATTTCGCCATAAATTTAGGCCAAAATGTATTATGCTACATCTTTGCTAACAAAAAAATCCCAATTAAATTGTAATTGTAAATTAATTGGTTTACATGAAAGTTATAGCGGTGTATATACTGGGCTTTTTTGTTATTTTTTATTTTTATTAGTAATCAATCAGTGTCTTATAGCGGGACTGCAGGACTGCGGCGGGCATTCTGACACTGGGGGGAACTGACTTGGTGTTACTGACATCCCCAGTCAAAGGGTTAACTGTGTGCTGGGACCAGGTGATTGACAGCCGAGGCTGTCAATATATACATGATTTGGGCACCACTGCCACCCTGTAGCAGTATTTCTTCTTTAGGGCAGCGGTAAAGTGGTTAAAAACACAGAATATTGGTTAATTGATTGCATGTGATTAGATGATTGAAGCAAACACAGCTTTGGCTTATTCACAAAGCTACATATTGCCATGTGAATACATGTATATCCATAGGGAAGGGGGCCAGGATGCCATATATTGTTGGAGGGTGATGTATTATTTGGAGTCATATATGCTTCTGGGGTGGAGGGAAGGGTGTATTGTTTGGGGAAATACAATACTGAAGATGTACTGCTTAGGGAGATAGGCTATCTGTTATTGAGCCAGCAATACTTTATGCTGCAGTCAATAAAAAGGTATTGTCAAAGCTGCCTTGACCAGATGCATCATTTTACAATGGGGCTCGTGATTGCTTGTCATGGCTTACACAAAGTTCAGAGTATAACAATTTGGTCCCTTATGGTTTTTTAAATGTACGATTGATATCGATTTAGGTATATATTTTTTGATACATTTTGGAGACTAGGGGAAGGGTAGGGTTCCTTAATCCTATCCTATTTCTGTTGTCCTGACTAAGGCTGGCCATACATTATACAATTATCTGCAGATTTTTGGTTTAGATTTACCAAAAACCATATAATAGGAGGACAAACCTAAACAACACTTTCAGTTGTATCCAATTAGGCAGGCCCTTGCACTACATAGTTGAAGGTAAATCTAAAGGAAATTGGGCAGAAAATCTGCAGATAATTGTATAATGTATGGCCAGCCTAATCCTAGGTTCACACCTAAGCGTTTTCCCGCAGCGTTTTGCAGAAAGGCACTACAGTCCATTTAACATGATTTCCTATGGGACACGTTCAGTGCTGTCTGTGATTGCTGTGCCCAGCATAGTGGCCTTTTACAACGTGATCAGCTACATCCAAGGACACAGCTGATCACAAGGTAAAAATAGTTACCAGTTATCGCCAGCACTTTGCTCAGGCTGTCACAGCGTGAGGAAAGCACTGCCGATAACTGTCAAGTGTCACAGAGGGCATATGCACTGATAATCAGGGCACTGATTATCAGTACCCTGATTATCAGTGCAGCCCCAAAAGTGCCCTGCAGTGGCTCCCAGCAGTGCCCATCAGTGCCACCCATCAGTCCCCAGCAGTGCTCAGCAGTGCCACCATCAGTGCCCAGCAGTGCCTCCCATCAGTGTCCGTCAGTGCCGCCAGTCAGTGCCGCCAGTTAGTGCTGCCAGTCAGTGCAGTTATTCAGTTCCACCAGTCAGTGCCCATCAGTGCCGCCAGTCAGTGCAGCAGCATCAGTGCCTCCTCATCAGTTCCCACCAGTGCCAGCTCATCAGTGCAGCCTATCAGTGCCCATCAGTGCTGCCGCATCAGTAAGCATCAATTCTGTCCATCAGTGCTGCCTATTAGTGTAGCCTCATCAACGCACATCAGTAAAGGAGAAAAATTACCTGTTTGCAAAATTTATAATAGAAATAAAGAAAAATGTTTTATTTTTCAAATTTGTTGCTATTTTTTCGTTTATAGTGCAAAAAAAATAAAAAACCCAGTGAAAAAAATTATAAAAATTTCATATGGGTACAGTGTCACATGACTTTGCAATTGTCATTCAAAGTGCAACAACGCTGTAAGCTAAAAATTGGCGTGGGCAGGAAGGGGGTAAAAGTGCCCAGCAGGATTGCCACTTCATCCCTATAAAACCAAATACATATTAGTGAGTCTAGGTTCACACCTATGCATCTGAGCTGTTTCTGCATTGCGCTTTGCGTTTAAGCACTTGTGTTTTTTATGTGTTTTTGACACGTTTTTGATGCATTTTGCATTTTTTTTATTTTTTCTTGTCACTAGGCAGATTTAAAACACATACAAAATGCGGCAAAACGCCATAAAAATGCAATACATGCTTTTCTGCAGTGTTTCCAGTGAAGTCTATAGAAATAAAAATGCAGCTTTTTGCATTCAAAAAAGTCCCTGGTCCTTTCCAAAAAAAGCATTGGGTTAAAACACGGAGATGTGAACCTGTCCAATAGAAAATCATGTTAAATGGACTGTACTGCATTTCTGCAAAACACTGCAGAAAACGCTTAGGTGTGAACCCAGGTTACACAGGTTCTGATGCTAATTTAATGCAGATAAGGCACCAGGTGAGTTTAATTACCACCTTAATCAGCCACAGGACCCATGTAATTAATGTGTTCGGTTTTAAAGGGAGGAGGTGACAACCTTAGTGCCAAGCAGGCAAGTGGTTAAGTGACAATGATCCTCCACCAGTAAACGTTTTGTGATAGACACATGTGATAGACACATTTAGTGCTTTATAAATATGTTTTTACTGTCTGAGCTATCTGGTCTCATTGGCTGGCATATGGAAAACCACATTTGTACAGATGACATCCAGTTGATAAATAAGCTCTAATGTCTCTGCACGTGAAGATGTGTGAAATGAATGAGATGAAATCGTTGACAATGCCTCTAAAGAGTTTGTTCCTAATACACGTGAGCTTATATCACTCTCCCTCTTCCTAATAGAACTGTACCAGCAGTGATTGGGACATCTTGTTATGGCATATTGTGTTTGTTATTGGAAAAACCAACATGGTAGCTATTACTTAGTAACAGGCTATTGCTGTAATCACCAAATAAGCAATTTACCAGCCTGAGAGCACATGCATATGATGCTTTCCCTTCTGTAAAATCCATACAGACCGTTCAGTGAGTTCATCCTTAAAAGCAAATATTGACATTTTAAAGCCTGTGCTTTTATTATTCTAAAATGCCTTCTTATAATTGAACAAATATCCGGGGCTCCAATTAACGGCCATGTATCCTAGGCACATGTCATTGATGGTGCCCTCTCATATGGGCTCCTCTTCTCTCACCACCAAACATATTTTGTTATTTTAGTGTGAAATTCTGTATAGTGAGTTCTTCCTAAAGCAGAACTCCGGATGAAACAGCTCAGTTTTGGAATGAACAGAAGAGTGTTACGGCCTCCCTGAGTTTTCTATTGCTCACAGTGTGTCCAATAGGACAAGTTCCTTTCACTTCCTGTTGTTTTTTTAGAACAGGGTGTGATGGAAACCTAGAACACAGACAGCAATGCAAACCTGAAAAAAGGTTTCTCAGTCAAAGCCTAGAAAACACCTGGTTATAGGGGAGCACGTTACCACCCCACAGGCAGTGTGAATAGCCAATCGCCAGACCTAGGAAAGATCAATAACCATGTGTACGTTTCAGCAGTGTCCAACATGAAGTCTATAAATAGGCAAGCTAACATGTAGGCAGGTGCAGCTTAACATGCCTACACAGGTGGTGGGGTTGCACCACCCTGTGGGGAGAATCGAGGACAGCAGGAATGCCCATTCCTCTTAGGCCTCCATATGTGTCATCTGGTGGACTGCTGTCCGATTGGACACTGCCACCCTAGTGACCCCTGTGGCTCTCTTTAATGAGGACAGTGTGTATAAAAAGTACTGTCCACCTGCGGCTGGTGCGCATTCTGCGTGTGGTTAGGTTAGGGACAGAAACCTGCTTGACAGGGAGACTGTGACTAGTGTACGTAGAGATACCAGGGGAGGAGGGACAGTATAAGGACTGTCATGAGCGCTTCAAAAGGGGAACCTTTCTGCTACCAGTTATTTCTGCATCAGCCCTCTAGCTCCCCCTCTACGCTTGGTGCTGCCGGTCTCGGTGCATCACTCTCTGCAAGTGCCACTTACCATTCTGTGAGTGCTGCTACCAGTTCTAAGCCACTGCATAGGCTTTGTTACTGGATACTAGAACATTTTGATAATGCAAGTTCTGCTATTTTAAGCACTGTGTGTGCCATGCCTTCCCTCAGGGGCGCCTACTGCCCGGTCCCCTACCACCTACAAACAGATTCCCTTTAGGGGCAATTCACACCATTGTGTTGCAGTAATATACACGGTAACATGCTGATGCACTGTGGTGCCATTCATTGAGACCCTGGCTTGTCCAGCACCCAGGGCAAAGACATGGAGCTGTGCTCCCCCCTTCCCTCACTGCTAATCCATGTCATAGATGGACGTACTGCTTTGTATGCTCTGGCTCTCCTTCCTCATGCTCTGGCTGTCCATAGTTAGCTTGGACGGTGCATTTCACCTTCATTGCCTTTTTCTTGCTTTCCAGCAGCTGGGGGCAGATGCACATGCGCGGTGTGTTTTTTGTGAGCAGTTGAGGCAAGGGCAGTGGAATGTGGGCATGTTGGAGAACTAGGTGGTAACAGTAGTTGTCAGAGCATACAGAAAGCTACAGCTTGGCAGAAGGTAGCCTGCTAATTGCCCAGCACTGGCCTAACAGCGCCTTCTGCTGCCTTCTTTGGTTTCCCACCAGAGTGCTTCTTCCTCTATGTGACCCAGGGGGTGCAGGTCTACTCACTTGGTCACTCTCCTGTGCTGCTTGTGGGTCGGTAGCTGCTACCAGGCCTTCTAGCTGGGCTTAAAGATGATCCAGCACCTCTAAAATCAGTCTAACTTACCTCTCTTAGCCTCCAGCCTCCGTCAGTGCCTCCCTCCATAGAGTGTCAGTGCTCTCTTCCACCTCCCGGCAGATCAGCAGTGCCTCCTTTCTGCCTCTGCATAGTGCCTATGCCCCCCCCTCCACAGAGGAAAAGTGTCCCCCTCCCTCTGCAAAGCGCCAATACCTCCATTCTCCCTTTACAGAGTGCCAGTACCCCCCTTCCTCTGAAGAGCACCAGTGCCCTTTTCTCTCTCCACAGAGCACCAGTGACCCTTTTCTCCCTCTAAAGAGCATCAGTGACCCCCTTCTCCCTCCAAAGAGTGCCAGTGCTCCTCTTCTCACTCCAGAGAGCACCAGTGTCAGGGCTCCAGGGTATGACCAGAGGTATGTGAACTGACGCAGGGAAACGCAGGCTTCAGATATGTTATAAATAGAGATGAGCGAATCGAACATGGCGAAGTGGAATTCGTTTCGAACATCAGGAAAAATTCGATTCGCGCCGAATCCGAAAATTAGCAAACTTCGGATGCACGAATCGAATTTTCCCAAAAACGGCGGCGACATGTGTGGCGACGGAGCGCGGATCTCTGGGAAGGCGCGCAGACAAGGCGCGCTGACCCATAATGCATTCATTCATGACGTGATCGCATTAGCCAATCAGCAGCCAGCCAGCCAGCACTGTGTAATGGTGGAGCTATAAATTGCGGCCATCTTACAATTCTCCATTAGCCTCCGGTCATTCAAGAGAGACAGACCTGTCTGTATTAGGGACAGAGTTAGGGCCAGAGAGACTTTAGGGCCACAGAATCGTTACTCAGGGACACAGAATTGTTACTCAGGGACACAGAATTGTTACTCAGGGACACAGATTCGTTACTCAGGGACAGACACAGAATTGTTACTCAGGGACACAGAATCGTTACTCAGGGACACAGAATTGTTACTCAGGGACACAGAATCGTTACTCAGGGACACAGAATCGTTACTCAGGGACACAGAATCGTTACTCAGGGACACAGAATTGTTACTCAGGGACACAGAATCGTTACTCAGGGACAGACACAGAATCGTTACTCAGGGACACAGAATCGTTACTCAGGGACACAGAATCGTTACTCAGGGACACAGAATCGTTGAATTAAAGAGTATGTCAGACAACACGCAGAGGAGTGGCAGAGGAGGCAATGTTTCAGGAGCGAGCAGACGTGGCAGCAGAGGAAGGGGTCGAGGCAACACTAGTCGCAGCCAGAGGCCAGTGCTCCCGGTGTCATCCAGCGGTCGTGTCTCCACCGACAACCCTGCCGTCATCGATTGGTTGGCTCGGTCGTCTTCCTCTTCCCAGGTCACCTCTGACACCTACAGCCAACGGTCGGTGGGTACGTCAGACACAACCGTTAGTTGGCATGGCCCGGGAGCAAGCCCACTGAAATCACGTGTCCTCTACCTGCCCCTGTCCTTTGGTGTTCCCTCACCAAGCGAAGTATCGCATGCTGTGGGCTCAGCCCCACTGTACAGTGAGGAAGAGCTAACAGAGGGCGGTCAGGAACGGGGGGAGACATCCGCCTCTTCAGCAGCCAGGCGAAGAAGTACTGGCGAGGAGAGTGGCACGGTAGCCGGTCTAGAGACAGGTCTGTCTCCTGACCCACACGCAGCCGAGGGGGCTAGTAGTGAGGCGGAGACCCTAATTGATGATGATGAGGCTGATCGCACTTGGCAGCCTTGTCGTCATCTGCCAGGCCCGTAATCTGCCATGGGCCCCCGTACCGACTCGTCATGCTGCTGCCAGGCCCGTAATCTGTCATGGGCCCCTGTACCGCCTCCTCATGCTGCTGCCAGGTCCAGAGTGTGTCATGGGTCCCTGTACGGCCTCCCATTGCTGCTGTCTCCATCACCACACTCTGCCATGTGCCACTTTCAGGTCTCCTCACACTGCTGGTGGGTTCCATTTTGTCATAGGGTGCTGGCAGATTACGGGCCTCCCATTGCTGCTGCCAGGCCCGTAATCTGCCATGGGCCCCCGTACCGACTCCTCATGCTGCTGCCAGGCCCGTAATCTGTCATGGGCCCCTGTACCGCCTCCTCATGCTGCTGCCAGGTCCAGAGTGTGTCATGGGTCCCTGTACGGCCTCCCATTGCTGCTGCCAGGCCCGTAATCTGCCATGGGCCCCCGTACCGACTCCTCATGCTGCTGCCAGGCCCGTAATCTGTCATGGGCCCCTGTACCGCCTCCTCATGCTGCTGCCAGGTCCAGAGTGTGTCATGGGTCCCTGTACGGCCTCCCATTGCTGCTGTTGTCCATCGCCACACTCTGCCATGTGCCACTTTCAGGTCTCCTCACACTGCTGGTGGGTTCCATTTTGTCATAGGGTGCTGGCAGATTACGGGCCTCCCATTGCTGCTGCCAGGCCCGTAATCTGCCATGGGCCCCCGTACCGACTCCTCATGCTGCTGCCAGGCCCGTAATCTGTCATGGGCCCCTGTACCGCTTCCTCATGCTGCTGCCAGGTCCAGAGTGTGTCATGGGTCCCTGTACGGCCTCCCATTGCTGCTGTCTCCATCGCCACACTCTGCCATGTGCCACTTTCAGGTCTCCTCACACTGCTGGTGGGTTCCATTTTGTCATAGGGTGCTGGCAGATTACGGGCCTCCCATTGCTGCTGCCAGGCCCGTAATCTGCCATGGGCCCCCGTACCGACTCCTCATGCTGCTGCCAGGCCCGTAATCTGTCATGGGCCCCTGTACCGCATCCTCATGCTGCTGCCAGGTCCAGAGTGTGTCATGGGTCCCTGTACGGCCTCCCATTGCTGCTGTCTCCATCGCCACACTCTGCCATGTGCCACTTTCAGGTCTCCTCACACTGCTGGTGGGTTCCATTTTTTCATAGGGTGCTGTATGGCCTCCCATTGCTGCTGCCTCCACCGCCACACTGTGGCTCCACACTCTGGTTTTGGCCCCGTGACTGCCCAAATGAGTGAAGTGTGCGGTGATTCTAAGATCGACGGCACTCATCTGCATGTCATACTGACTGACAGTATTATTTCTCTTCCCCAGCAGACTCCAAGGGCATTTAAATTAAAGGTACAGTGTTCTGCACTAATATAAAGGCTCTCTGAAGCCTAGAAACACCCTTTTTATAAGTTAAATTCGCAGTGAATATATTCGACTCGAATCAAATTTATTCCGCGAATTCGCCGAATCAGCCGAATCAAATTTTTGAATAATTCGCTCATCTCTAGTTATAAACAATATAATTTATTAACACTAACAATACATAAACGCAGTGCAATACTAAAACATAACACAGTGCAAACTAACCAAACCAAACCACCCACAGATAACAATACATGCAATGCAAGCGTCGTCAGGCAGGCCGGGTCAATAACAATCGGGCAGGTAGGAACAGGAGGAGCAGGCAGAGAGTAGTCAGGTCACGAGCCGGGTACAGCAACTAACGGGCAAGTAGGTACAGGGGGTCAGGCAGAGAATGGTCGGGGTCACAAGCCAGGGATCAAACAGGAGAAGTCAGCAGAGGTCCGGATCAAGCAGGGTCAGCAACGAATCAGTCAGACAGGAACAGGAACAGGGATGCAGGTAACAAGATACAGGGGCCCATAGAAAAGCGCACACACCAAGGCACAGACTGCAGGTCTGGCCATCCCTTAAATACACCTGCATAATCGGCTTCAGGTGTTTGGCTGACTACAGGGTTAAGTCTCTGATTGCTGAGAGCACCCGCTGGCCAGCCCTGGTACTGCAGCCCACAAGGCAGGTGAGTCCCACCATTACTGGCAAGTCCATTCCTGACAGTACCCCCCCCTCAAGGAGCGGCCTCAGGATGCTCCAAACAGTCATAGCTGGGCAAAATGTTCCACCGCCCGGGTCTGGTAACTGGCGGGATATCAAAGACTGGCACATCGGGCTGGACTCCGGGCAGCGGCACATCGGGCTGGACTCCGGGCAGCGGCACATCGGGCTGGAGTCCGGGCAGCGGCACATCGGGCTGGACTCCGGGCAGCGGCACATCGGGCTGGACTCCGGGCAGAGGCACATCGGGCTGGACTCCGGGCAGAGGCACATCGGGCTGGACTCCGGGCAGAGGCACAGGGCCCCCAGGAGGAGCGGCAGGCACCGGGCCCCCAGGAGAAGCGGCAGGCACTGGGCCCCCAGGCGGAGCGGCAGGCGCCGGGCCCCCAGGCACGACAGCGGGCATCGGGTCACCAGGCATCAGGTCATTTGGCTCGCCAGTGGGCACAGCGTCATCTGGCAAGGCAGTGGGCACCGAGTCATCTGGCACGACAGTGGGCTCCGAGTCACCAGGCACGACAGTGGGCTCCGAGTCACCAGGCATGACCGCGGGCACTGGGTCAGACATTGGATCGTCTGGCTGGACAGCGGGCATCGGGTCACCAGGCATCAGGTCATTTGGCTCGACAGCGGGCACCGCGTCATCTGGCAAGGCAGTGGGCACCGAGTAACCAGGCACAACAGTGGGCTCTGAGTCAATTGGCACGACAGCGGGCACCGGGTCATCAGGTACCGGGTCATCTGGCTCGACAGCAGGCACCGGGTCATCTGGCGCTGGATCGTCTGGCTCGACAGCGGGCATCGGGTCACCAGGCATGACCGCGGGCACTGGGTCATCAGGCATTGGATCGTCTGGCTCGATAGCGGGCATCGGGTCACCAGGCATGACAGCAGGCACCGGGTCATCAGGCATTGGATTGTCTGGCTCGACAGCGGGCATCGGGTCACCAGGTATGACAGCGGGCACTGGGTCACCAGGCATCAGGTCATTTGGCTCGCCAGCGGGCACCGCGTCATCTGGCAAGGCAGTGGGCACCGAGTCACCAGGCACGACAGTGGGCTCCGAGTCACCAGGCATGACTGCGGGCACTGGGTCAGACATTGGATCGTCTGGCTGGACAGCGGGCATCGGGTCACTAGGCATCAGGTCATTTGGCTCGACAGCGGGCACCGCGTCATCTGGCAAGGCAGTGGGCACCGAGTCACCAGGCACAACAGTGGGCTCTGAGTCAATTGGCACGACAGCGGGCACCGGGTCATCAGGTACCGGATCGTCTGGCTCGACAGCAGGCACCGGGTCATGTGGCGCTGGATCGTCTGGCTCGACAGCGGGCATCGGGTCACCAGGCATGACAGCAGGCACTTGGTCATCAGGTACCGGATCGTCTGGATCGACAGCGGGCACCGGGTCATCTGGCGCTGGATCGTCTGGCTCGACAGCGGGCATCGGGTCACCAGGCATGACAGTGGGCACTGGGTCATCAGGCATTGGATCGTCTGGCTCGACAGCGGGCATCGGGTCACCAGGCATGACAGCGGGCACCGGGTCATCAGGTACTGGATCGTCTGGCTCGACAGCGGGCATCGGGTCACCAGGTATGACAGCAAACAAGAGATCCCTGTGCTCAAATCCATACAGCTAGTGCATGCATTTATCCATCAGGTGCTAAAGGGGTGTAACCACATTAACTCTAGAAATTCTGAAGGACCCTCTGCACACTGGTATATACCCTTTCAAGCAAACTATGCAACAAATAGGGATATTTGGTTCACACATATTGCAATACATGTTTAAGCTGGCCAACTGCGTCAAAGTAATCCCTCTATGGCCAGTCCTACTCTGCCCTGCCTACGCAAGTGCTACTGTGGACACAATGCTAGCATAGGGGAAAAGACACAATGGGGAGAGCTACAAGGTTCAGGTCTGGCTACTGACCCAACAATACAACAAACAAGAGATCCCTGTGCTCAAATCCATACAGCTAGTGCATGCATTTATCCATCAGGTGCTAAAGGGGTTTAACCACATTAACTCTAGAAATTCTGAAGGACCCTCTGCACACTGGTATATACCCTTTCAAGCAAACTATGCAACAAATAGGGATATTTGGTTCACACATATTGCAATACATGTTTAAGCTGGCCAACTGCGTCAAAGTAATCCCTGTATGGCCAGTCCTACTCTGCCCTGCCTACGCAAGTGCTACTGTGGACACAATGCTAGCATAGGGGAAAAGACACAATGGGGAGAGCTACAAGGTTCAGGTCTGGCTACTGACCCAACAATACAACAAACAAGAGATCCCTGTGCTCAAATCCATACAGCTAGTGCATGCATTTATCCATCAGGTGCTAAAGGGGTGTAACCACATTAACTCTAGAAATTCTGAAGGACCCTCTGCACACTGGTATATACCCTTGTGTCCACAGTAGCACTTGCGTAGGCAGGGCAGAGTAGGACTGGCCATAGAGGGATTACTTTGACGCAGTTGGCCAGCTTAAACATGTATTGCAATATGTGTGAACCAAATATCCCTATTTGTTGCATAGTTTGCTTGAAAGGGTATATACCAGTGTGCAGAGGGTCCTTCAGAATTACCAGGTATGACAGCGGGCACCGGGTCATCAGGTACCGGATCGTCTGGCTCCACAGCGGGCATCGGGTCACCAGGCATGACAGCGGGCACTGGGTCATCAGGCATTGGATCGTCTGGCTCGATAGCGGGGATCGGGTCACCAGGTATGACAGCGGGCACTGGGTCATCAGGCTTGATAGGATCATCAGGCTGGATCAGTTCATCAGGCTGGGTAGAGACATCAGGCTGGGTAGAGACATCAGGCTGAAGTGCAGGTGCCGAGGCACCAGGCTGAACCACGGAAGGCAGGTTCTCAGACGGCAGGCTCACCGGTTTGGATACTGGCAGGATGGTACTGGTTGGAAAGAATTTTTGCTTTTTTCTGGTTTTAACTACTGGAGCACTGCAAGTAAACGCAGGTCTGCAAACGCATGGAGCAGCTGAGGACAGAGAAGAGCTGGAAGATGGAACAGAGGAGGGAGCAGTTGCTACAGAGGACTTCTTTACAGGGTTAAAGAAAGGATAGGTGCAGCGAGTGGGAGCAGAGGACTAATATGTGGTAGTTAGCAGAGTATACTGGGCAGTCACTGGGGGTGCTGTCGGGGATGCAGGAAGAGTGCCTTGAGCGGAGGAATGACGTTGCAAGCTGACTGAGGCTGTGTGCAACAAGTCTGACCATGTCTGCAGTATGGGTTGAACAAAGCTCAGCTTACACAAAGCCTGTCTGGTCAAAGACTGCACTGGGTTTATACAATCTCTTAGTATCTGTGGTGAACATGCAGAATAATGCTCCAGAAAGTAATCCACATCATCCTCCAATAACCATACCAGGGACTCTACCTGGTCGGCACTAAATGGCGGCAAAAATTCATCCCTGCATTCGGGGGGTACCAGATGAAACCAACTCAGCACAAACCTGAATCAATGGCTGCACCTCAGAGAATTCTGTGCCCTGATCTACTAGGCAATGAGCGATCCGTATACATTTTAGTAGTTGATCCCAGGGATACTCCTTCAGAGTCTGATAAGCATATTCTCTGTCATCAAACACTAGCAGATATAAATACACAACCTCATCAAGATCCATCCTTCCCAGCAACAAGCCAAGATGGCTTCCCTGTGCAGCCACTTCTGGTCAGGATTGGCCTTGGTGTAATGTCAGGGCTCCAGGGTATGACCAGAGGTATGTGAACTGACGCAGGGAAACGCAGGCTTCAGATATGTTATAAACAATATAATTTATTAACACTAACAATACATAAACGCAGTGCAATACTAAAACATAACACAGTGCAAACTAACCAAACCAAACCACCCACAGATAACAATACATGCAATGCAAGCGTCGTCAGGCAGGCCGGGTCAATAACAATCGGGCAGGTAGGAACAGGAGGACCAGGCAGAGAGTAGTCAGGTCACGAGCGGGGTACAGCAACTAACAGGCAGGTAGTTACAGGGGGTCAGGCAGAGAATGGTCGGGGTCACAAGCCAGGGATCAAACAGGAGAAGTCAGCAGAGGTCCGGATCAGGCAGGGTCAGCAACGAATCAGTCAGACAGGAACAGGGATGCAGGTAACAAGATACAGGGGCCCATAGAACAGCACACACCAAGGCACAGACTGCAGGTCTGGCCATCCCTTAAATACACCTGCATAATCGGCTTCAGGTGTTTGGCTGACTACAGGGTTGAGTCTCTGATTGCTGAGAGCACCCGTTGGCCAGCCCTGGTACTGCAGCCCACAAGGCAGGTGAGTCCCACCATTACTGGCAAGTCCATTCCTGACAACCAGTGCCCCCCTTCCTCTACAGAGTGCCTGTGATCCACTTCCATCAACAGAACACATCTGCCCTACTGACATTTTCTGCTGCTCTACTGACACCGTCCACACAAAGTCCACTGCCCTACTGACACTGTCCACACACTGTCCACTACCCTACTGACACTGTCCACTTTTAAGGTAGGCCAAGTTCATATTTTTACAGTGACATTTGTTATATTAACCTAAGCATATTTTATGGGTACAAGAATGCTTTTGTTTTATTTAAGCATGCCCCTTTAAGCTCCTTCCACTGGTAATGCAATTTGGCCACACCCAGTGTTCACCTCGGCATGCTACGCACGATGCATTACTGCTCTGTTTCGGACACCCAAAGGCAAACCTATATTTTTCCTGTAGTTTCGAGCCTCACCTCCGCAGCAGTTTGGGAGTGGCACCACTAGGAAGAAAGAAGAGGCCTTAGGCTCACTTCTTCTCTCCCGTCGGCTCTCCTCCTAATTGGCTATGTAAGTGAAGCTTGAAATTGGTTCAGTCAAACGTCACCATTGAGGTGATTGTGTAGGCCTTCTTTCTCGGTTGCTAAACTGAGTCTATGCCCCAAGTGTCTAACTTTGCCACTGCCTGTGTACACAATGGTCTGCATTTGCATCAGTAAAAAAATAAAAAAAACACCTGTATGCCTAAAAACGCTGCGTAAAGGAGCTACAGTGGTTTAAAAAAAAATAAAATAAAAACAATCATTACAAATACTGTAGCTGCTGACTTTTAAAAAACACCCACTTGCCAGTCCAGGGATCCAGTGCTGTCCTTGTCTTGTTCTTCATCGGTCTTTTGGTCCCCGGTGCTACCATCTTGCATGTGGGAAGCCAGCTGGGACTTCCTAAAGCTTTACAGGTGGCTTTTCACTGAACATGCACGACTCACGCTGTGATTTGTGAATTAACCTGCAAACTCCTGGGACCTGTGACATATTCCAGGAAGTTGCAAGCAGGGAGGTAGGTGATCTGGAGAGGAAGTGGGAGCGGGTACCTGTCAAAACTAGGTACCCACTCCCCCCAAAAAAAAAAGTTTCTAAAAGTGTTAGAGAAGGAGAACAGGAGGAGGAAAAGCAGAACTTCAGTTTTTAAGGTTCAGTTCTGCTTTAAAGTTGTTTTCCATTTTTGAATTAGGCTTGGTTCACATCTGTGTGGGGGATTACAGCTGCAGGAATGTACCTGTTCTCACAGCCATGACCACCCCCACAGAAAAATGCAGGTGCCATTAATGCTGATGGAATGCTGCATGCACTGGAAATTGCTCCCACACTGGGAACCACACTTGCGGTTCCTGTGTGGACTTCGATTTCTGAAATGCTGCATGCAGGGACCTTTTTTCCAATTCAAATTAATGGGCTGCCGTGCTTGTGGAAAACGTGGATCACAGAGCCACACAGACGTGAACCTAGCCTTATACTGTGCATACTGAAAAGATGGACTGTTCATGGTCTTACACTCACTGGCCACTTTATTAGGTACACCTCTTCAATTGCTTGGTAACACAAATTGCTAATCAGCCAATCACATGGCAGCAACTCCATGCATTTAGGCATCTAGACATGATGAAGATGACTTGCTGAAGTTCAAACTCAGCATCAGAATGGGGAAGAAAGGGGATTTAAGTGATTTTGAACGTAAGGTGGCTGTTATTGCCAGACGGGCTGGTCTGAGTGTTTAGAACGTAAGGTGGTTGTTGGTGCCAGACGGACTGGTCTGAGTGTTTCAAAAACTGCTGATCTACTGGGATTTTCACACAAAACCAAAGGGAATGGTCCATAAAAGAGAAAATATCCAGTGAGTGGCAGTTGTGTGGACAAAAATGCCTTGTTGATGTCAAAGATCAGACGAGAATGGACAGACTGGTTTGAGATGATAGAAAGGTAACAGAAACTCATGTCAATATGGACCAAAATCTCTGAGGAAGGTTTCCAACACCTTGTTGAATCTATGTCACGAAGAATTAAGGCAGTTCTGAATAAAAAAGGAGGTCCAGCCCAGTACTAGCAAAATGTACCTAATAAAGTGGACGATAAGTGTACAACTTCCATGGGAAGTCCCAGTCTTTCTCTGAAATTAGTGCCAAGGTTTTCTAGTTGTTAGGGGAGATGTCCATTAAGTTTTTTGAGTCAGTATGTACCCTCACTAGCAATGTCAGCATTCCTATGGAGACATGGATGGATAGGCGAATTTGCTTTGAATATTAAAAATGAATTAAACAGCATTTTGAGTTTGTGGTGCTCAGATACTGTACAGTTTAGTTTTGCTTTAAGATGGCACTGAACAATGAGAATATCTCAGAATTTTATAAATAGCTGTAAGGCAGCTGCATTGTGATCGCACATCTGATCACCCCCATAGGTTTTTGAATAGCTTTAGTATCTCTTAAAACCACTTCTAGCAAAGATCAAATTCTGAAAAACAAAAAAAAATAATTATGAACACATTTCTTGGTGACTCATCTTTTATTTCCACAGGTTTAAATTACATTGGTAGTATTGGGGCCACACGAATACGGCTACACAACAGAACTTGCTGAAAATAATAAAAATAGCTCCCCGCAAACCTGACTCATGCAAGGCAAAGACAAAGATGCTTAGTGCGAAATGTTCCTACAGTCATAACTCAATTGCCTCTAGAAGAACACATGAAAAAAATTACCCAGCTGAACTTGTTTACGATGCCTGACGTTATTGTGTTTTATAAAGTAGTTAATGTGTTCCTATAGGATGTATTATCATAATGAGCAATATAGGGCAAAATGCTGAACTTATGCTTGCAGTGGCACAGTCACACACTCATGTACACACTTTATACACGTAATTTACTTTAGTTTTTGATGTATTTTTATTACATTTAATCCGACAGTGGAAGAGAAACTGCAGAATATTGCCTTTTGCATTCAAACTCAGCACTGTTAAGTACAGTGCCTTGAAATGTAACATTTTGTCATGTTACAACCAAAATTGTAAATGTATTTTATTGGTATTTTATGTAATAGACCAACACAATGTGGCACATAATTGTTAAGTGGAAGGAAAATGATAAATGGTTTTAAACATTTTTTTTACAAATAAATATCTGAAAAGTATGGTGTGCATTTGTATTCAGCCCCTTTTACTCTGATACCCCTAACTAAAATCTAGTGGAACCAATTGCCTTCAGAAGTCACCTAATTAGTAAATAGAGTCCACCTGTGTGTAATTTAATTTCAGTATAAATACAGCTGTTCTGTGAAACCCTCAGAGGTTTGATAGAGAACATTAGTGAACAAACAGCATCATGAAGGCCAAGAAACACATCAAACAGGTCAGGGATAAAGTTGTGGAGAAGTATAAAGTAGGGTTAGGTTATAAACAAATATCCCAAGCTTTGAACATCTCATGAAGCACTGTTCAATCCATCATCCGAAAATGGAAAGAGTATGGCACAACTGCAAACCTACCAAGACATAGCTTTCAACCTAAACTGACAGGCCGGGTAAGGAGAGCATTAATCAGAGAAGCAGCCAAGAGGCCAATGGTACCTCTGGAGGAGCTGCAGAGATCCACAGCTCAAGTGGGAGAATCTGTCCACAAGACAACTATCAGTTGTGTATTCCACAAATCTGGCATTTATGAAAGAGTGGCAAGAAGAAAGCCATTGTTAAAAGAAAGCCATAAGAAGTCCCATTTGCAGTTTGCGAGAATCCATGTGGGGGACACAGCAAACATGTGAAAGAAGGTGCTCTGGTCAGAGGAGAACAAAATTGAAATTTTTGGCCTAAAAGCAAAATGCTATGTGTGGCAGAAAAATAACACTGCACATCACCCTGAGCACACCATCCCCACCGTGAAACGTGGTGGTGGCAGCGTCATGTTTTGGGGATGCTTTTCTTCAGCAGGGACAGGGAAGCTGGTCAGAGTTGATGGGAAGATGGATGGAGGCAAATACAGGGCAATCTTAGAAGAAAACCTGTTAGAGTCTGCAAAAGAGACGGAGGTTCACTGTCCAGCAGGACAACGACCCCAGATCTATACAATGGAATGGTTTAGATCAAAGCATATTCAGTCAAAGTCCAGACCTAAATCAAATTGAGAATCTGTGGCAAGACTTGACAATTGTTGTTCACAGATGCTCTCCATCCAATCTGACAGAGCTTGAGCTATTTTGCAAAGAAGAATGGCCAAAAATGTCACTCTCTAGATGTGCAAAGCTGGTAGAGACATCCCCAAAAAGACTTGCAGCTGGAATTTCAGGGAAAAGGTGGTTCTACAAAGTATTGGCTCCAGAACACAGTTCAGCCTAAGACACAACTATCATAAACAGAGAATCCCATTCAAATAGATCAAAACTAGCAGTATCCTAAACAGTATGCAGAGATTGGAAAACCTCTTAATACAGCAAAGCCATTAAATCCCATTAGCAGGGTATCCTTTTACACCATACCCTGAGCTCAAATCTAGTCACACATGGCTACACTCATGTGTAAGAGAATATCAACCAGTTTAATATCAAACATACCTATGCTATAGTGTGCAGCAGGTGAACTGGTCATAGTTTATGTCCTAAAAGATATACAGTATGCACCCAATTTGTGTCATGTTTGATCTTTATCAAATCATAATTTCATTTGGTTCAATTATATGTTGGTTGTCAAATTGTAAAATCATGGCACTTATAAATATAGAAATAGTTAGCATAACTAGCATTAAGGGAGTGTCTCCTGAAGTATAATAAAACACTTCAGCTCCCCAACTTCACACTCAGCAACACCCACACTAGGGTCTACAAAAAGATGCTGCTCTTGGCAGCTGGAGCTCTCGTTTGACATAGAAACAGCTAATGATACTGGAAGACTTATTTATGATAGAGCCAGTGACTCTGTTAAGATCAAACCTACAACGTACTTTGAATTAAATTGGACTTTGCACAATAACCACAATTAAGGAAAACTTTCATTTTAATCCTGTTTGTTTCACTGCTGTTATTGTCTGTTTTGTAATATTCTTTTTCTGTAAATATTCTTGCACCTTTTCATTAAAACAATAATAATTGTGAAGCTGAGTCTCTAATTGCGCTAAATAGGAAATTAAATAATTCTTGCCTCTTTGAAGAAAGCTATCATAATTTAAACTCTGTACATTCCTGTCTGGGTGTAGAGGGAAGTGTCACAGACATTTCTTAAAGTTCAGAATTGCTACAACAGATGCTGTGAAAGGAGCATGCTTCCAATAAAACATATAGTGGCAGCTACTGTATGTATGTGAAAGGGTTAATTGCAGAGTTAGCCAACCCCAGTGATGATCTCTCTCATTCTGCTGGTGTTTAGATTTGTCCTATGAGCTGACAAATCTCTATGCAGGGTACAGATGAGATTGTAATACATCACATTCTGGTGGCAGTGTGTCAGGGCCTGGATTTAAACCCCAGTCCTCTGCTGTGTCTGGCAGTAATGCTTCTTGCTGAGCCACCTGAAATGCTGGACAGCTACCTGTCTCATTGTTTTGACTGTCTTGCCTAGTCTCTTGCTTTTTGGTCAACCTTGAACTCTTTGCTCCTCCCATGAACTTCCCGGTTTAAGCCATGTCTCTGCACTTCCTGTTTGCCAGATTATTGTGCTCTTTTCAGCCAATATTTCACTTTGGTCATTCCTGCTGCCGTCCATATCTTCGCTACCACTAGTTACCACAGCTTGGCTATGCTTCTGCGTGATCGCAACCTGCAACCACTTCTTACCGACCTTTGCCTTGTTTACTGACTATGCTTCTGCTTTTCCCTACCTGCAATGTCTGCTACTGGGCCCTGGCTTGCTCACCCCCTCGTAGGACGATCCTGAGGATCACGACCTGGTACTAACAAGCAGTGAAACCCATCTCCATCATCAGGAGCTCTGGTGAACACCAGTTAGTACTTAGACTCCGCATCTCAGGAGAGCCTCTGTCATCCACCAGGGTGACCTGCAGCTGTACTTATACATCTGGTTGGTGGGAGCCTCGCTACTGCTATAGCTACTGGTCTCCAAGCCTGACTTGAGATCGTGATACAATGGTAGGATCTGTGACTTCATCTCCCACTCCTTCTCACCCCTCCTTTGTTTGTTTTTAATACCTTGTGAAGTAATGCTTACTCACCTTAATCCACCTTCCATGTCCCTCCGCTGAATCATTTTCAAATGTGGGAGATCAATTGACTAGTAATACAGGTGTCCCCTTTTGCTAACATCATCAATGAAACTCCTCTCTTGGATCCTGAGAGAACACTGCCACTGGACAGCCAATAGTGAGTACCCAAGTCATGCAGGCAGTGACATGGACCCCATCTCTGGTACACAGAAAAACGTGATCACAGATTTAATTGAGTGAAAGGGGCATCTAGTTTTTTATTTTTTTAACTAAGCAATGTGGTATGCTAGCCAAACACAGCTCAATTTTTTATCAATTCCTGCTGAAAATACAGTTATTAAATAAGTGAAAAAAAAAATATTTTTTAAAGACCTTTAAGAAAAAAACACATTAGGAGAACACAGATAAATTGCAAGACTGAAACTACTTTTCCAAACAGAGAGAAAGTTTATTAAAATATAATAAAAGCATTGGATAAGAAGAAATGAATCCTGGAAAGAAAGATACAGACCACAGCGACTCATGACCTGACTCATAGCCCTGTTATATACATGGGTGAAGCTGTATGTATAGAGTCTAGTAGATGAATTCATGGATTCAAGGAAAAGAAAGCAAGGACACATCCAACACAATGGCAATCACAGGAAGGATGAAAGAGTGATACAAAGGTAATGTTTCACAGCCTTGGTTGATATGCATCCTGACAATACAATAGCCCTTCAGAAGAGTTATTTAACCCCTTAAGTGCAAGATGGGGCTTATAGTAGACATGGGAAAACCTGTTACCCTCAGGCTGGGCAACTAAAAGTCTAGAAATGTCCTGCTGACTTGCCATATTAAAGGTTTTAGTTCTTCAACTGCTGACTAAAGAGAGGTCATAGAGCGGAGCAAATTATATTTAGACTTTCTGTGGTTTGTCAAGAAAAGACATTTAAAGCTAAACTCCAGGTAAGTGCCAGCACAGATTTGAAATTTTTATTATAATACAGGATTTTTATAGTGCCAACAGTTGTGCAGCACTTTACAAAAGGCAAACATTATAGTTACAATGCAATTTGGTACAAGTGAAATCAGATACGTATGGCCTCGTACACACAGGTATACTACAGCGTACATCCAAGCGAGGGCTGCGTTTACTTACTCGGGGCTGCACAGGTGTTCAGTGCATCCCCATGCAGGTAAACTCATCCCTTGCCTGGGTGTATGCTGTAGTTCACCTGTGTGAATGAGGCCTAAATGTACTGACGGTTCAGCCAACCTGTGATACAGATATCCCTGATAGATAACACAGCCAGATCATCAACCCTAAATGCAGCAGGAGGAGCACAGCATACCCCAGGGCCTACTGACTGGATAGTGCAGGAGCAGCAGCACAGAGATAAGTCATGGTCATGCTGCTCACCTTCTCCTCCTGTCAGCACACATGCATTGTATTAAACACTAACTGGTTCGCAGTACTGACTGTCCCAGAATCAGTGGATCTGTAATGTGGATTACAAGCGGCTTATATCAAGATAAATTGCACATTAGTTGCTTTTCAAAATACATTTACTGATTTCAATGAATATATAACGGCATTAATTGGTGTTTCTACAGTATACCTGCCTGAAGTTCAGCTTTTAGGACCAGAGCAGTGGAAGAGTCACCCAGACTTGGGCGTAAGGACCAAGTCTTACTTGCGATACAGTTACTAATGACAATTTGCCAGCAACTTGCTTGCTTTAAAGGGCAGAGAAATACCCACCCGCTTTCAATAAACCAATGACCAATGACATTCTACTGTGTTTATGTCAATGAGGGACTGATACTTTGCTCATTTGGTTAGCGCAGGAATGACACCATGGAAGCAAGCATTTGTTCTGCACTTTTTAGCAATCCTATAACTAGTGACAACCCACCAGCAATAAGATGGTTAACATGGATTGCAGATGTGCCATGGCCTTAGCAAAATATTAGGGGGTTAAAGGTTGTTTCTATTTTCACTTTTCTATATATCTTTTTTGTTTAAGGCTGAAGTACATGGTTTTCTAGCTATGCACTTGCTGATCTGATGCTGTTTGCAGGACTCATTGAACTGTACAGGAAGTGCTCCTTCTATGTGCAGTGAAAGGCAATGTCCTGTCCACTCGCATCAGCTTTTTCAGTAGCTAGTGCACTGTTCATAGAGTAAAACTCAGTCTATGACTGGTATTACATCAACTCTGTTAGCCCAGAAACTGTGCATCTGGAATCACAGTGTTAAAGAGGTATAGCCAGATGTACATTTATGCTGTCAGTCGGGGACCTACACAAGTTTCTCTAGATCATGCCACCACAGGATCAACCACAATTTATATATTAGATGTAGTTAATCTAGAGATGCAGGACCATTTTCTTTTTATGAAAAAAGGTAATTGTTTGGCAACCACAAAGATTTGGTGAAATGTTGAAAATTCTTGGTGTATGACCACAAACCCTTCCAGTGCTTGATTAAGGAGCCATGTCTGGACATCCCCACTCTGTACCGTGACTAAAGATGTGCCTAAAAGGTATAGATAATTGCCCAGTATATATGATAACCAAAGTAATTACAGTAGAAATATGTGTGCCTGGATATCAAACAGCAAGAACGGAAGATCCATATGGATGAATGCCACAACGGTGCAGTTATGTACCGCATTTTCTGTACAATCATTTTCTTTGTATCTGCCACAATATAGGAGTCAAATGAAGTGTAAGTTTATCCATTGCTTTGGATGTCCAAATCAGCTGCAGTCAAGAAGAACTGTTGTCTTGCTTGATCTAAGGTCAGTTTAAAGCCTTACTCCATGTTAAATGTCTTTCAGTGTTTTTTTTTGGGCCAAGCTGGTCTAAACAAATTTACTGCACTAACATGTGAGCTTGATGCGCACACAGTATTAAATTTACGTAGCCTCAGCTACATACAGTATACAGCTCTGTGGTCCAGCAGTGCAATGGAGACTTCCCATCCCACTCCTGGAACAAAAGAGAGTAGGACTGAGCACTGCTCAGCCATTCACGGGAATACAAAGCTTCCCATGAATGGCTGAGCAGTGCTCAGTCAAACTCTATTTTGTTTTGGAAGGGGAACACCCCACCTCACTGCTGGAACACAGAGCTGAAACCTAGGCTACATACAGTTAATACAATGCACCCAGCAAGCGCACCTGTTAGTATAGTAAATAGTTTGTTTGGGCCAGCTTGGGCAAACAAACAATTTAAAGGGACATTAAACATGAAGTTAGGGTTTAAGCTGACTTTAGATCAAACCAGCCAACAGCTCTTCTTGACTCTTCTATACTGCAACTGATTTGGACATCCAAGGCGATGGATAAAGTTACACTGAACTAAATTCCCATATTGTGGCAGATACAAAGAAAATGATTGTATAAGAAACATGAAACTGCACCATTATGGCTATCATCAATATGGATCTTCCTTCCTTGCTCTTTGATATCCAGATACATATCCTTCTACATTAATTACTTTGATTATTTTGTTCCAGAAGTGGTACAGGAAGTGTCCATCCCACTCCCGGAATACATCCCTGTATACAGTATGTAGCTGAGGCTACATACAGTTAACATAGCAAGTGTAACTGATAGGGCAGTATATAGTTTGTTCAGGCCAGCTTATCCCAAAGGATCTGTTTAAAGGGACATCAAATGTGGAGGTAGGCTTTAGATTACAGCTCTGTGGTACAATATATAGAGGATCTGCACAAGTGTGGCCAACGATGCAGAGAATTTCACCAGAGAGAAAATAAACAACTGAGGAGACTACACTCACACTAAGGGGTTAAGGGGTCAAGAAATAACTGGGGTAGGGGGTGTTGTTCAGTTTAGCTTGGGAGGGCTGAGAGGAAAGGGTAAGTGGTAGTTTAATTAAAGATGTACCTGCACGACAGGCAATGTATCAAAAGGAATTAAATATAGGCGGAGACTTAAGCAGGCCATAGATCAGCACAGTCAGTGTTGATGGGGGAACCCCTCCCACAGCACTATTGTGCTTTGCTGGCAGTAAGCCTTCCCCTCTGGCAGAACACAATGATCAGCGTTGCCAGCTATAGCCAGCAGCACAAATCATTCGGGAAAAACCCAACAGGCTGGTTGTACACAAGTCGATTGATAGATCCACTTGTGTACAACCAGGGTTCCCACACATGGATTGAAATTTGGCTGGTCTCTGCTGAACCAGATGAATTTCAATCCATGTATGGCCAGCCTAAATCATTATGAATAAGAATAGGTGGTAGAACAATAAATTTAGCCATAAACTGACTTTGTAGATTCAGATTAAGAATACTTTAATAATCCCAACAGATAAATTATTAAAAATAAACTCTCATTGAATCCCCATGGAGGAAATGAAACATAATAATTTATAATATTGGTTCCTGCAGACAAGAGTTGTGAACAATTGATGTTGGCTTTGATTGTTAATGCAAAACATGTCTAGACAGGTCTAACCTGAGTGACCTCTACGTTACTCTTTGCCCAACCTTCTCTAATGATTAAACTTCTTAAACGTACATGAAGGTTTGGGAGTCACAGATAGAAGATGTTCCCTGTATGCAAAAAAATTTTGGCTAAGATCTAAAGATCCAAAGTTGTCATTAATTGCATGCAGAATCCAAGCCATTGAAAAATACACAGCAACTGATAGGAGTAGTCAAATCACAATACCAAGCTCTCCTATTAACTCCTGAAACAAAAAGGGCAACAAAAAATAAATATAGTAAAAATATAAAGCTTGCACTGCTCTTTTGGTTTTCAGGCAATTGTTTCCTTATAAGACACAGTAAAGCAGAATATATAAATAAGATGTATTAAAGGAAGAAGTCTCAGATGCTTTATGTTCTTCATACTGATAGCATAATTCTGAGCATCACTCCTTTACTCACTGAAGTATGCTCTAGATTAGAAATATCTATAATAGCCTATTAATAGGCAGTGTGCCTCAGTTTGTCTGTGATTGTAGCCATAGTGCGCCATAATCCCATCTTCCCATTGCTGCCGAACGCCTTTCCTTCAAGGCCCACCATTTTATTTTCCTTTTTAACAGCCACTCCGTATATCTACTTGCAAAAGAGCCAACAACACCTCTGTAAAATAATTAGTTAATTCTCTGAATATTCTGTTCTCCCAATGGCCTTTAGCTCTGTAATAAAAGTGCTCAAACAATTCCTAAAGTGTCCCTCTTGGGTTCCTCTGATCGGCACTAATTGACGCAGTTTTCTGTAATGCGCCCGTCCGCATCCATCTGCCTTATGTTTTTTGATAAGTTGATTGTCACTTCTTTCTTAGGGATCCGTTTGCTGTCTCTTTTGGCCTGCAGAAATAAAACATGAGTTCATAATGAGCCAGACAGTAAGATAATTGATGCATTATATAGAAAAAAAGCTGCAGATGCAGTTCAGCACATGAGCAGAATGCTGGCTTAGTGGTTAGCATTGTAGGCCTTGCAGTTTGGGGGGATTGGCTTCAACTGGTCACTTATATTGAGCAGATGTATAAAAAAAACCTGGACTGGTAATGTATAGTTCAGAAATGATACAGAAGCACTTATCATTGTTAACGTTAAACACACAGATGAAATGCATATATGGGAGCTGTCTTGTACCTGCCAAAGGATTCTTAGTTTTGTCTACAGTCCTGCCACAATGCACAGCAAAGAGGGTGATACCACTTCCTTTTAAAATTAGGAAATACACTGCTGACTAAATAGATTCTCAAGGGCTATACCCTGCACCACATCCCCACAAGTACATGAAGAAAAAACTAAGCAAAAGATGGAATTTTTAAGGTGCAATACTCAGGAATGGACCATGCTTAAAATATAAAAACAGCATTTTATTCAGTATAAATGTTAAAAATAATATAAAAAGGACATTACTGTGTCAGAGCCAGCATAACATGTATCAGACACCATATTACAGCCACCAGTTGCTCATGAATGAGCCTTACAACATAAATGAGTATAGCTAACTGGTAGATATAACATATTGATCCAGATGTGAATTCTCAATGTGTTTCACAGTAAAGCTTCATCAGGAGAGGTTTTAGTGGGCTAATAAGCATGTAAGGGATAGCATCATGTCAGTTTGAGAGAGAGAGCCCCCAGAAAGGGGACAAGCACCTATAGGTTCATGGCACCAATGTGCCCACTTGGAGGAGTTATAAACTGTGGAGAGGGGCCCAAATCTAGCGCCACCAATGCCTATACCCTGGGGAAGCTTGGAATACTATATAGAAAAGGATAGCCAAACAAAAAAGAGTTTTCAGAACAGCCTCCAAATAATACAGGGAATATGGAATTCTTCTAATCTGCTCTTAAAACATCAACATTGGGGAAGAAAACACTCCCAATGCATGTTCTTTTTTATATATATATATATATTATTTTTAACATTTATACTGAATAAATTGCTGTTTTTGTATTTTACGTTTTGGTCCATGCCGGAATATTGCACCCTAAAATTCCCATCTTTTTTCTATAAATACACTGCTGATATCACTCTGCCCCCAGCCTTTTGAGTGGCTGATGAAGGTACAGCAGTAGACAAATGAGGTCATCTCTCTGTTTATAGGCATTCTTCACCTATCAGCTTGTTCCTGGTCAGCACATTAGCATGTAGCACACCTGACAGGCACCTAGTGTTGCTCCCTCTATCAGTCTGCGGGCTGCTGTACATGACATAATATACACTGATATCAAGTCAAATTACATTGTTTGCATTTAGAAAAATATATTTAATGATGTATTAAGGATTATAAAGCAAGACTAATATGTACCTTTTATATCTGCCTGGAATTAATCTTAAAAGTAAGCTAGAATTTTTAGAGTTATTGAATACATTTACAATATGAATAATGTGGTTTTAAAGGTTCAAACCACCTGAACAATTTAGGTTATATATGGAAAAGTGGTAAACTGAGCCATCCACTTGTCTCTTACATCTCTTCAAGACTACAAGTAAAAAAAATCTCCATTTTACTCTAATATTGATCTCTTTGGGGTCCCATTGTTACATCAGAGGCATTTGTTTCATTCTACATAATATAGAATACACTAAGAAATCAGCAAGAAAAGTGGAATCCTCTCATATTACCACAACAATTATTCAGACCTGAGAAATTTATTATGGAGTTCTAACCAGTTTCCTCTCACACTTCAAAGACATACTGGTAGGCTAATTGGCTGTACAAATGTGAGTTAGGGACCTTAGACTGTAGGCCCCTTGAGGGCATTGACTGATGTGAGTGTACAATATACAGTATATGTAAAGCACCATGTAAATTGATGGCACTAGATAAGTGCCTGTAATAATAATAAATAATAACCATTCATAAGAAATTAATATGAGATTTAAAACTGACCATACATGGTACAGTCCACTTACCCTGTACCCTCTGAATAAAAAACTGAAAGTAATATAAAAAATTCAAATTGGAAGAAGACAGTAAAGCATATTTACCTTTATACTCAGCTTGCAGCATGAAAACCTACATAAGGGTGACATCACAAGCAGAGATCCTTGGAAACTGGAAAGCTTAGGATATCAAAGTCTATAGAAATGCATTTTTGCACAAGATTTGGAATATTAATTTTTCCTGAGATCCTGTGTTGGGGTCCAGCAATCTCACCAGTGCCTAAATAAAATGGCTGCAAGCTTGTGAGTAAGATAAGCATTTTCACATTTTTCTTTTCTTGTATTGATTTTCTACTTTCAGATAGATTTTTATAGTCAGGCGATAAAGTCCACTTTAACTTTCCAACGAACGCAGTTGGTAATTGAGCTTATCATAGATTATCATATCATTCTTACTGTCTGTTATGTTTAGTGACATTCAACAAATACAGTATTTTTTAGTATATTTCTATACACTAAATATACCAAACTAACACTTGCTATATTTAATTATTTCTACAGTGATACTTCCCCAATTCAGTACTGATTCTAAAGGTCATTAGCAATTCTCAATATTGTAAACTGGGCTGTAGAATAGTTTTTTGGGTTCAAGTCGGAGTCAAAAACCTGAAAGAAGTTTCTCTTTTCCACTCTATTAAATGAACATTTTGGCTGCACTTGACCTCTAAATTGTACATGTGAGCATATTTTTTTATTTTGTAGAGCTTCGGAACCTTCAAGATCTATTTTTATTCCCTTTTTTTTGGCTAGTAAGATTGCCTATCACAGTGATGGACCAATGATAAAGTGAGACTAGGAAGCTGGTTGGTACTTGAACTTTCAGGGTGGCAGGGACAATATACCAGAGTAAGATGGTGCACGGTGGTATTTGGAAGATGCCTGCTGTTCATTGTATAGTTTTGAATACATGTCTCCAGGTTTTCTTTAATGCATCAACATGAATTACTGTACTGTAGGTGTATATAAAAGAAAACAATGGAGAAAATTGAACTCTGAAGGCACTCTTCAACACGACTCTTCATCTTACTTGATGTTCTGCTTCTGACTCACTGTACCTAGTGAGGCATTTGTATTGGAGAGTCTCTTCAGAGCTCAAGTGACTAAGGCACCTCTGTTCCTTTTTCTACAGAAGTACATATCTACAACTCAGCGTTTGTACATGAAGTATACAATCACAAATGCCCTTAATAAATCCCATAGCTGTACCGCAGCTTTCAGATATCAATAGTCAAAAAAAATGCCCATAAAATGGCTGATGCACCTGTAAATTGATGTCGTTTTCAACAAGACAAAGATGTAGAATTTATTGATTAGAAAATGTGTAGGCTTCTTTTAAAAAGATTATTTATTTAACACGTTTCCTGATGAATGGTCACTTTTTCAGAGACATGGTGGAGCACAAACTCTGTAGCTAGATAAAAGGATACAGAAGACAGTAATGAGAGGGGGTAATTAAAATAATGTGTATAATTTCAGGTAATTATTGACCAAACTTCAAACATGAGAGTATAAAAAAAAATTATCTTATGAAAAGGGTCTCAATTCAAAGAATACGGTATATAAAAACATTGTTGGGAAGTCTAAAACATCTTTAAAAATAGCATATTAGCATAAAATATCCCAACAAATGATGCATACATAAAAAATATATGATAAGTAAAGGTACACATATGGTCTCATAATAATATAAATTCATATTCTTGTTCATATCAAAGGAGAGTATGAGTTAAACACTGGTAATTTATAAATTGTACTGATATCTGTACTACAGAAGGGATCGTGGATTTTAAGAAATGTGCTCTCCTATGATAAAAAAAATAATTAGCAGATTTTTATACATTGCCTTATTCTAAAGTTCTAAGGTATGCATAGTATTGTGGGATATATTATTTCAAGAATATGTTATTTTTTAGAATGTTTTTCATATTTACTAGGAATGTTTGCTGTATTTATTGAATTGAGACTATTTTCATAAGGTAATATTTTTTTCTATACACCTATATTTGACATTCAATCTGTAATTACACAGTTTTTGCTACAGTTTATGCTAGACTGTGTATCTGAAGAAGTGACCATTCTTCACAAAGTATGTTACCAGTGTTGGCTTCTTTTTAAAAAGAGACTACAGCTTTTTGGATCTCTGATTCCTAAATTTTTGTCTCTTTGAAGACTATATCCGCTTATGGGTGCCTCTGCCAGTTAATGGGGATTTTTTAAATAATTATTATCTGTATTATCTGTCTATGCTGATCTTCCCAGAAGGGAATGAGGATTGGGTGTTCCTGAACATTGAATGAGGCCTTCGCATCCACTGCATGGAGACACATTCTTCACAAATGCCTATCTCAGGTTGTACACACCATTCATATGGTTGCTTACCTCCCTAGGTGTGAGTAATTTTATTGCAACTTTTCTTTAAAGTACTATATCCTCCTAATTTTTCAAAACCCTGCACTATAAGGGATCACCTGTCTTCCCTAACGCCTCTCATTGTGTTCTGTTCATGATCTTGTTTCTTCTGAAAGCAACAGTTAGAATGACAGCACTGGAACTTTAATTACTCGAGCTTATCACAGTATGTCATTGTTTTTGTAATTATTTATGAGATTTTGACACCACATATTCATAATTGTTTGGTTTTATATTTCTAGGCTTCTAGTCTCTTCATTAATCTCTGCACAGCCTATTTCCTGCCTTCTGTACATTCACTTGCCCAGTGAAATAATTAATATCCAAATAAAACCAAGGATGTCCCCAGAAACGGCCATTGAAGCCCACAAAAACAGATGCATAGTTAAATCATTGGTAAGGTTGAATAAAGACACCAATCTATCCAGTTCAACGAGTGTGTGTGTGTGTTGCTACCATGTTCAATACCCATGTACATTGTGTTACAATGAAACAAGAAACACGTCTAAAAGTGTTTGAATATATCTACAGTCCAGTATCTAGAGTTCCACATCCTTATCACTCTAACAGTAAAGAACCCCTTACAGTTTAAGATTGAACCACTTCTTGTCTAACTCCATTGTGCGGCTGCATGTCTTCTTTAATTACCTTAGGTTAAATACTTTTCTCCCAATGCTAGTCACAATTTACAGATTTTTATATTGTGAATAAATCCCCTCTTATTATCTCTCCAAGGAGAATAGGTTTAATGTTTGGAGTGATTCCTCACAAATGAGGTCCTCAGCCCCCTTATTAGTTTTGTTGCAATTTTTTGGATTCTCTCCCTTTTAAGGACACTCTTCCTAAGTACTGGTGACCAGAACTAGACAGCATACTCAAGATGTGGCCGAACAAGAGTTTTGTAAAGTGGTAGAATTATAATTTTATCTCCTGAGTAAATAACATTTTTAATGCATGATAATAGTCTACTGGCCTTGCTTGCTGCAGCTTGGCATTGCATGCTATTTTTTTCTGCTTTCCTCTACTAGGACCTCCAGATCCTTTTTCCATCCTTGATTTCCCCAGAAGTTCTCCCTATAGCAAGAAACTTGCATTGACATTTTCAGCTCCCAGGTGCATTACTTTACATTTTTCTAATTCAAACCTCATCTGCCATTTAGTTGCCCACCTCTCTCATTTATCTAGGTCCTCTTGTAAAGCTGTTGTATGTTATTGTGAAGTTGTTATGTTGCTCAGCTTTGCATAATCAACAAACTCTGAGTTTGAACTATTAAGGCTCGGTTCACACTAACCCGACTCTAAATTCGCACTACTTTCAGTGCAACTTTGGAGTTTTACTTTGATATGACTTCAATGTGACTTTTACACTCTGTGGCATTGAATTTGTATCAAAGTCAGACCAAAGTAGTGCAGGAACGTTTTCTAATGTCAGACCGACTTGCGTAGTATCAGTTAAGATGGCTACCTCAGGGAAACATTGAAGTTCACATGTCATCCAACTTGGGGTCTCATTGGTTGGATACTATGTCACAGCAGTGTGAACCAAACCTAATTCCAACCTCTATATCATGAACAAGTTAAACAGAATTGGTCCCAGGACAGAGTCCTGGGGTACTCTGCCCACAACTTAAGACCATTCAGAAGACATGCCATTAACCACTTCAAAGGCCAGGCCAATTTTCAGATTCCTGCCCAGGCCAATTTTCAGCTTTCAGCACTCTCACACTTTGAATGACAATTGAGCGGTCATGCAATGCTGTACCCAAACTAAATTTCTATCATTTTGTTTACACAACTAGAGCTTTCTTTTGGTGGTATTTAATGGGACAGACTAAAACATTTAATGTGAAAATGGCTTAATGTAGCTTAACGTGCAATAAACTGTCTAAATCTTAATCAATTGACTTGAAACTTTGCACAGCCCAAGTTCTCAACGTCCCAAACATGTCCTAGAAGTTTCATAGATTTCAGCCTTCCACAAAGAAAATGGGGGACATTAAGCTTGTTTTTTGGGGAGCTTAATGTAGCTTAACGTACAAAAAAGAGCTTAGATGTTGATCAATCTCCCCCAAACTTCACACATTAGAAGACCCTATCTATGTCAACATATTCTGAAAATTGCAGGTCATTTGGTAAATCACACCAAAAGTTATTCACATTAAGCTATATTTTACAGTGCTAAAACATTTAATGTGAAGAGCTTAATGTAAAAAGAGCTTAACGTACCATAATGTGCCTGAACCTCAATCAATTGACTTGACACTTAGCACAGCCCAAGTTCTCAATGTCCCAAACATGTCCTAGAAGTGTCATAGATTTCAGCCTTCCAGAAAGAAAATGGGGGACATTAAGCTTGTTTTTTGGGGAGCTTAATGTAGCTTAACATACAAAAAAGAGCTTAGATGTTGATCAATCTCCCCCCAAACTTCACACATTAGAAGACCCTATCTATGGCAACAAATTCTGAAAATTGACCTCAATCAATTGACTTGAAACTTTGCACATCCCAAGTTCTCAACTTCCCAAACTTTTCATAGAAGTTTCATAGATTTTGAACTTCCACAAAGCAAGTGAGTGACATTAAACTTGTGTAGACCCTACCACCTTGTGTAGTGGCCGTAGCGTGGGACAGCCAATGGGGGAATATTATGAGTGTGTGTTTGTAGCTCACCAGCCAATCACTGGGGATTTCTGGCTTGTGGTGCATGCTTGGGAAGTGCATTCTTCCAAGTTCCAAATACCAGTCAATATTGGCACAAAACCTTTAGGCTTCTGCTAGAAAGCTGAACATGAAGAGGAACTTCATCTTTCAGCATGACAACGACCCAAGCATACATCCAAATCAACAAATGAATGGCTTCACCAGAAGATGATTAAAGTTTTAGAATGGCCCAGCCAGAGCCCAGACCTGAATCTGATTGAAAATCTGTGGGGTGATCTGAAGAGGGCTGTGCACAGGAGATGCCTTCGCAATCTGAGAGAATTTAAGAGTTTTTGCAAGGAAGAGCGGACAAATATTGCAAAGTCAAGATGTGTCATGCTGATAGACTCATACCCAAAAAGACAGAGTGATGTAATAACATGAAAAGGTGCTTCAACAAAGTATTAGTTTAAGGGGGAGCACACTTATGCAACCATATTATTTTAGTCTTTTATTTTTACTTCCCTCCTCCAAAAAGATTTCAATATGTTTTTCAACTGAGTTGTACAGTTTATAGGTCACATTAAAGGTAGAAATTTTTCTGAAATTATTTTTCTTTGTCTTCTTATTTTCTTACATCACAGAAACCTGACTTTTTTAATAGTGGTATGTCGACTTTTTATATCCACTGTATATATTCATGAGAATTGCTATGTGCTCAATCTTAGTACAGTCTACCTCCAGGCTTGGCCTGGGGAGGTAATGCTTATGTGCGGGAAAGGTTTGACTAGGCCTCAAGCCTAGAAGGGGCCTCACAGGCTGATTGAGGAGGAGAATGAGAGAAGTTGGATGGCTACTGGAGGTACCTGGTACTAGAATGTACCTAAGGAGCAAGTCTGTCTGACCTATTGAAGATCACATGACTATCCGTATTTAGCTGTTCCTCTAATAACCAGTGCCGGCTTGTGCTCCTATTGATTCTGCACTGTGAAATACTGAAAGGGTCTGGTGAGTCTGAAGTTCTTTTCTAATATAGTTTTGACATGAATGTTCTAAACCCTATGTCCTCTCTCCCAGTTATGGAGTTCCCCAATAAAGAATTCAAAGATGTACTTAAACTGACTGGCGCCTAACTTTTCTTTGATCGCACATCCCTTCACAGGCCTAGGATCTGCACGAAAACAAGATGTCATCCTTCCCTGCCTTTGAGGGTCCACGCTACGCCTCTGGGGGTCAGGGGGGTGCTGTACTTATTTTTAGGGGAACTAATTGTGGCTTAAAGTACAAAAGAGAGCTTGGATGTTATCCAATTTCCTCAAAATGTATACAATAGAAGACTCTATCTATGCCAACATATTATAAAAATCTCAGGTTGTTTGGTAAAACAGACTAAAGATTATTAACATTTAAAGGAGAACCTGGGCAAAAACTTTTTTTACATGTTCTTGTTGCTTATCTCCTGCCTTCCCTGAATATGTAATCCATATTCTTGTTATCTGAGTAGTTGTTCTAGTAAGACCGATCACTGCTATACCTCCTATTCCCACAGACACCGGTCTTGGTACATCCCATCTGTAGTTCTGTTCTCCAGCAAGCAGGGATGTATTTCCATCCCTGCTTATTGCAGTGGGCGGACCAGGATACACAGACCGCCGGTATGTACCGTCCATGGAGGTGGTGTCCTAGGAATGACAGCCCCCCTGGGCTGCTCTGAAGGCTGCATCCAAGGGAGTCTGTAACCCATGCTGCCTGCACATTGGGGCAGCATCACAGCTGGCTCAAAATCCTCTGTTTGCTGTACCATCCAAAGACCAGCTTTCGGAAGACCAGCTTTCTGGTTCTGGTAGCCGCTGCCCAATGTCCCCCAGTGAAATCACTGGTTGCTAGGACCGCCTGGTATCTAGCAACCAGTGATGTATATGCAAAGCCACAGAATTCACAGCCAGGAGGCTCCAACTTTATTCTATTGAGCTGCTCCACCTCCTCCATTGTCTGCCCTGCTTACCATGACTATGGAAGAGTCTGAGAGCTGTGAGTGATTAGGGGAGCCAGGAATAGAGAGACAGAGGCATTCTGTGCTGGAGGAACAAGAGAGTGTAACTAGAGATGGGTGGGGGGGGGGGGCAGAGCAAGCAGCTGGAGAAAGCAGCTGAACATCCTACACTGGCAGACCTGCAATATCCTCCGTGAAAATTCTGCCTCCACTGCTGTTCTGCACCAACAGCCCTTCTCTGCCTTTACTGACAACTGAGAGTACGGGAAAGGCTGACGGGCTTTAGTGATCACTTTGCTTCGTCTCCTGTGCTGTGAGCTGAGCAATTGGAGCCAGTCAAGCCTTGATATGTAGTGGCATTGAGAGTCTCGCCCCCCCCCCCCCTTCTTTCTCTCTCCCTCTCCCTCTTCCTCCCTCTATGAATAACTTTTGGCATGTTTTATGAAACAACCTGAAATTTTCACAATTTGTTGGTACATGTAGAGCAGGTTTCACAAGTGATAGTTCAGTCTGGACCTCAGCCGCACCACCCAGCAGCCTGAGCGGACTCATTTACTCCCACCACTGCAGATGTTAAGGATTACTGTCCTGCAGAGGGTGGGAGAAATGGCAAGGTGGACGGGGACCTGGACCCCCCATGCACCCGCCCACCGCAGCAGAGCAGGTGGAAGGAATGGAAGGTCTACAGGGGGAGCAGCAGTTGCCCGACCCCTCCCCCTGAATACACTTGTCGCCACTGAACCCACAGCAAGGAGAACCTGAATCCCCTCCCCCCACATTCACTCACCTGCCACCGCTGTTGAAGTCACAGCAGAGTGGGTTGGAGGAAAGTAAGGTGTAAAGGAGTATGCCCAACCTCTTCCTCCCAATGCACTCATCCACCACTGAACCCACAGTAAGGAGGAGGGCAGGAGGCACGGAGCCTAGTGGCAGGAGCAGGTGTGCGCACCCAGAAGAGGAGTCTAACTTGCCACTCTCCCAGACCTCCACAACACTGAGTTAAGCTAGGGGGAGATTATGGGGGGGTCTGTGATGTCAGAGAGGGAGCTGTGATATGGGGGGCTGGGAAGTGAGAGGAGGAAGCTGTGAGGGGTGAGCTCTGATATGAGTGGCTGTGAGAGAGGGGAATTGTAATACTTGGGGAGCTGTGATGTGATAAGGAGAATCTGTGATATGGGGGCTGTGATATGGGGGGCTGTGATGTTATATAGGGGACTGTGATGTGAGAATGGGGAGCTGTGATATAAGGGGCTGTGATGAGAATGGGGGGAGTGCTGTAATATAAAGTTTTGTGAGAGTGGGGCAATAATGTGAGAGGGAGAAGCAGTGGTATGGGGGGCTGTGATGTGAGAAGGGGAAGCTGTGATGCGGGAGGGGGAGCTGTGATAAGCCGGGCTGTGATGTAAGATGGGGGAGCTGTATTATGGGTGAGCTGTGATGTGATGTGGGTGGCTGTAATGTGAAAGGGGGGCTGTGATATGAAGGGTTTGTGATGTGAGGAGGAGGGCTGTGATGTCAAGAGGGGGTGAGCTGTTATGTGGGGGGTTGTGATTGCAAAGGTGACTGTGATGTGAGGGAGGGGTCTATGATTGCAAGGGGATGTGATGTAAGTGTGGCTGTAATGTTGGGGGCTCTGATGTGAAAGGGAGTTGTGATATATAGAGTGGTGTGATTGGAAAAGGGGGACTGAGGCAATTAATTGAAAAGGGGCTGTGACGTTAATGACCTGAGTCATAGAATAAAAATGAGATTCGGAACTCTGCAGAAAAAAAGGATTAAAAACTGGACCTCCATGAATTTTAATTCAGTACCCGTGATGTAGATTCTTGTATTTTGTAAAGTTTCGGGGAGATTGATAAACATCTAAGCTCTTTTTTGGACGTTAAGCCACATTAAGCCCCCCAAAAAACAAGCTTAATGTCCCCCATTTTCTTTCTGGAAGGCTGAAATCTATGAAACTTCTAGGACCTGTTTGGGATGTTGAGAACTTGGGCTGTGTAAAGTTTCAAGTCAATTGATTGAGGTTTAGGCACATTATGGTACGTTAAGCTCTTTTTACATTAAGCTCTTCACATTAAATGTTTTAGCACTGTAAAATATAGCTTAATGTGAATAACTTTTGGTGTGATTTACCAAATGACCTGAAATTTTCAGAATATGTTGCCATAGAGAGGGTCTTCCAATGTGTGAAGTTTGGGGGAGATTGGTCAACATCTAAGCTCTTTTTTGTACGTTAAGCTACATTAGGCTCCCCAAAAAACAAGCTTAATGTCCCCCATTTTCTTTGTGGAAGGCTGAAATCTATGACACTTCTAGGACATGTTTGGGACATTGAGAACTTGGGCTGTGCAAAGTTTCAAGTCAATTGATTAAGATTTAGACAGTTTATTACACGTTAAGCTCTTTTTACATTAAGCTGTTCACATTAAATGTTTTAGCACTGTAAAATATAGCTTAATGTGAATAACGTTTGGTGTGATTTACCAAATGATCTGAAATTTTCAGAATATGTTGCCATAGATAGAGTCTTCTACTGTGTGAAGTTTGGGGGAGATTGGTAAACATCTAAGCTGTTTTTTGTACGTTAAGCTACATTAAGCTCCTCAAAAAACAAGCTTAATGTCCCCCATTTTCTTTGTGGAAGGCAGAAATCTATGAAACTTCTAGGACATGTTTGGGATGTTGAGAACTTGGGCTGTGCAAAGTGTCAAGTCAATTGATTGAGGTTTAGGCACATTATGGTACGTTAAGCTCTTTTTACATTAAGCTCTTCACATTAAATGTTTTAGCACTGTAAAATATAGCTTAATGTGAATAACTTTTGGTGTGATTTACCAAATGACCTGCAATTTTCAGAATATGTTGCCATAGATAGGGTCTTCTAATGCATAAAGTTTGGGGGAAATTGGTCAACATCTAAGCTCTTTTTTGTACGTTAAGCTACCTTAAGCTCCCCAAAAAACAAGCTTAATGTCCCCCATTTTCTTTGTGGAAGGCTGACATCTATGAAACTTCTACGACATGTTTGGTAAGTTGAGAACTTGGGCTGTGCAAAGTTTCAAGTCAATTGATTAAGATTTAGCTACATTAAGCTACATTAAGCCATTTTCACATTAAATGTTTTAGTCTGTCCCGTATTTAATCACCACTGGGGTTTTTATTTTTTGCTAATTTAAAAAAAAAGGCTATGTTTTTCTTCGTTTCTGTTATAAGGTTTTGCAAATAAATAATTGTTCTTTATAAATTTTGGCCAAGATGTATTCTGCTACATTTCTTTGCTGAAAATAACCCAAATCAGTATTTATTTAGTCTGTAGGAAAGTTATAGATTTCACAAATTATGGTATATATCTGAAAATTGATCCATGCTGAAGTACTGACGGCCAATCTAATTACTTGAGGCACAAAAATGTCAGGACAGTACAAATATCCCCCAAATGACCCTTTTTTGCAAAGTAGAAGGTCTGAGGTATTTAGTAAGAGGCATTTTTTTAAAGATATTTTTTCATAATATGCTGGGACGAGAGTAGTAATGTTGCCATGGTAACACTGTACTACTTTGGGGAAGTGATCAGTATTTTTTTTTACACATTATGATTGCTTATAGCAAAGAATTTCTTGGCTATAAGCAAGCATTTAATTGAATGAAATAGATGAATTCAGGTTTTTTTGTTGTGATTAGCTGTGATTGGCCACAGCTAATCACATGACACAGCTGGGCTGTGATTGGCCTAGTCTGTACATGTGATCACTGTGACCAATCACAGCTAGTGATACAATTGTATACAATGGATGACATGAAAGGAAGCCATCCATGGTTTACAATTGTCATGTGACCTGCTGTGATTGGTCACAGCAGGTCACATGGTGCTGGCAACAGGCCGGTACACAGATCTGTCATCGGCTGTGTCCAAGGTACATAACCGGGGACAGATCTAGCCACAGAGGCACACGCGTGGCGCGATCCAGGAAGGACGTCATATGACTTGGCGAGAGTCCTGCTCGGCCATCATTCTGCTATTGGATGGGAACAGGTTAATCACCACCCTCTGGATGTGCTACTGTAGCTATTCAGGTATAAATGGCAAAAGATTTACATTTACAATTTACATGGTGCTTTACATATACTGTATATTGTACACTCACATCAGTCCCTAACCCTCAAGGAGCGTACAATCTAAGGTCCCTAACTCACATTCATACATACACATACTAGGGCCAATTTAGACGGGAGCCAATTCACCTACCAGTATGTCTTTGGAGTGTGGAAGGAAACTGGAGTACCCGGAGGAAACCCACGCAGGCACAGGGAGAACATGCATGAGTTCATTCATACTAGAATTTAAAGTAAACAGTTATTGTCTTTCTTCCAAAAATGGGTACACCTTAAAGAGGTTTACCATGAAGTATTCTTACTGACAATATTGATTGTTCATGGATTTACAACTTCCATGAGAAGCCCTAGTTTGTCTCTGAGGCTTTCTGGTTGTTAGGGAAGATGTCCATTAAATGTTTTGAGTATATATATATATACATTCAGCATTCCTGGCTTCAGATTTAGGCTTTACACAATTCTTGGCTTGGCTGTAACTAACAGGGCAACTTTATTTGTAAGAATGAGGTAAGGGTTTAACTCTTTTGCAGAAATGTCATTATGTCATAAGGCTTCCCACCAAGATTTTCTCTTTGGAGCACTTAATGCTATCTGCTGCATGAAATACAAATCCACATGGTGCATTCTTAACGCCAACTCAATTTAAATCCTATTAGGGTAAATAACATTCTTCTTCCCCAAATAATAGCTAGGACAGGTAAGAAGGCATAGGAACACTTAAGATCTCACCACCAGATTTCCTGAAAAGTATGTATGCAGGGAAGTCTAAACACTGCAGACTTCTACAGATGTAAAACGGTGCATTTAATTTATTATTATTATTTCAGGTACTTACATAGCTCTGTCAATTTACGCAGCGCTTTACATATATATTGTACATTCACATCAGTCCCTAACCCTCAAGGGGTGTACAATCTAAGGTCCCTAACTCACATTCATACATACACATACTAGGGCCAATTTAGATAGGATCCAATTACCTACCAGCATGCCTTTGGAGTATGGGAGGAAACTGGAGTACCCGGAGGAAATCCATGCAGGCACAGGGAGAACATGCAAACTCCAGGCAGGTGGTAATTTGACTTTAAAGCTGCTTGCATTAAATGCACATGAAAAGTCAAAGACTGGAGTGATAATGATGGAATTGGTAGGCTGAGCCTCGTTACCTCTGTAGTTCTGCATACACTCTTCTGTTTCTGAGTCTTTGTTCCTGTGGAGTAGACAGTTGGCTTTCCACACTGTGTTCCTGCACTAGTTTTTTTAAGCCCTTCTTTGCTAGAGGATGACACTGTAACACACGTTTGTGTGGACTTTCCATCTTCTATAATTCCTGTAAAAAAAAAATAAGGAGAATAAGTACATCGTTACCCACTTAAAAGAGCATGAGCAACAAATAAACTCACACGCATGCATATGCAGTAATTGTAAGTAAGTGTTGAAATCTGAAAACTCGAATCCCTAAAACAATCATGCTTTAGAAAGAAACAAATTTAATGTCTTTTAGCATTCTGGGTTTCAGTTGGGAATGTTTTTCTGCCCTCTCTATCCCCATGAACACTACTTCTGTCAGCTGACCTCCTATTTTCTTGCTCTGGAGTGAGTTCTCATGTTTTGTTGTTTTTTTATTTTGGAAAATCCATTAGGCACTTAACTGCACCGTCATTGACTTCTAGTGGATTCTGTAAAGCAATATGTGGAGAATGCATTCCAGAAAGCAGTAGATTAAGCTCACATCAACTACACAGCTAATAGTGAAATATGGCAGAGGTTCTACTCCTTCCATACTCTACTGAAAAACTCCCCCCCATATATATATATATATATATATATATATATATATATATATATATATAAAAGAATGCAGTTATAGGTTATTTATGCCTGTGATAGAAAGTAAAAGCTTTAAGTGATACTAAAGATTTCAATTTTTTTTTCTGTAAAATAGCAAACATGTCATACTTGCCTGCTGTGCAATGATTGCGCACAGAGTAGCCTTGATCCTCCTCTTCTCGGGTCTCCCGCTAGTGCTCCTGGCTCCTCCCCCCAGCTGAGTGCCCCTAGATCAAGCTGCTTGCTTTGGAGGCACTCATGCATGCTTGCTCTTAAGCGGTCTCTGTGTGTCTACAGAGCGTTGCTTGGCCCTGACCCCCACTCCCTCCTTACTGGCTATGATTGACAGCAGCAGGAGCCAATGGCTCCTGCTGCTGTGTTTCAGCCAATGGGAGGGAGAGACCCAGGAGAGCCGCTGCTCTTCTTCACAGTGCTGGATCGAGATCGGGCTCAGGTAAGTATTGGGGGGGGGGGCTGAGGGGGAGCTGCATACTGAAGGTTTTTTAGAATAAGAAGGTAAAAAACCTTCAGCCTTTAGAACCACTTTAAAAGCTTATTGGATGCACAGTATATTGTGTATATCTTCTCCTCTGCCACTTTACTATTAACGTTATAGAAATTCAGCCACATGTATAGGTGCAGGTCTTTCCATCTAGACTTTGAATACATAGGGAGATAGAAGATACTTTTGACACATCATTAATGTCACACTCCGAACCTCCACTATGACAGATCCAGGCAGCAGTAAATGAGACAGGCTCCCAACTGCATGTGAAGCTTCTCCTGACACTGCTACTTCACAATATTTTTTGTACTAGAGAGGAGCAGGATCCCAGAGAGGGCACCTCAACATTTTTTGACCCAAAAGTGTCCAGCCAATAGCATATACTGGAGAGAAGATTTTCATGTTCCAGAAAAGTTAATCATATGGAGTATTATTCAAAACCTTTTTCTTCACCTTAACTCAATTAATATAAATTAAATAAAGTCCCAAAAAATTAAATTTTCAAGTCCACCAAAATCTTTCAATCCTGTGTGTCCAACTTCAATATTTCCAGCATTCTGAACCCAGTGATTACCTCGAAAAAATAAAACTAAAAATAGTTTATTACCTTCAAATATGTGTATATATCTTCCAAGCAAATAAGTATATACTATATCTGTGCAAAAAAAAAATTAACATAAAATAGATTCAACTGTGAGTAACACATGAAGCATGCAAAATCACTCTGTGTACACTATAACATTTAAATAAAAATAAATTAAAATAATAAAAATAAATTTTAATTTTATTTAAATTTTCGTTTTTGAGTGTACACAATTTTTCACTATATATTAGTTTATTTATAATGTACACAGAGTGATTTTGCATGATGCGTGTTACTCACAGTTTAATCTATTTTATGTAAAAAAAAATTTTTTGCACAGATATAGTATATATTTATTTGTTTGGACGGTATATGCACATATTTGAAGGTAATACACTATTTTTAGTTTTATTTTTTCGAGGTAATCACTGGGTCCGGAATGCTGGAAATATTGAAATTGAACACACAGGATTGAGAGATTTTGGTGGACTTGAAAATTTAATTTTTTTATTTAATTTATATTAAGTTAAGGTGAAGAAAAAGGTTTTGAATATTAGTATTTGCTTTCAAGGGTGAAAGTGTGACTTTTTCTTGGGTTTAAAGTTGGTTATTCACTATATGAGTTATTTTTAGGTTATAAGTTGCCGAGTGATTTATTTAATAATCATATGGATTGTCAGCTGTCCCTGATTATGGCTCATTGATTAGATCTTGTCACAAACATGTGTCTTTCCAGATCTGTTTTATTAGGAGAAGGACATTCTATATTGGCAAAAATATTCAGCTTGCCATTGTCGAACTCCTTCTGAAAGAACTAATTGTCCAGCTGTCCATAGTTCAAATACTGACCTGGAATGAGAATTTTTTCATTTTATTTTTGTTATGTTGGAGAGCTGAACCTTATGGAGATATGTTATAACATAATGGGTGGTTTGCAGTCCTAGAGGCTGCTTACTGGCAACTGTGGGCTCTTGCTGAACCCCCAGAGGAGTTTACTAAAGGTTTGAAAGGATGGGAGCATCACACCAGCTTGTATAGTCTTTTAAAATATTTTATTTTGCAACAGTCAATGCATTTCAGAGACTCAGCACTCCCCCTTCATCAGGGCTGAAAACTTAGACAATAGAGAACATACAAAAAAATTCCTTAAAGTGATTCTAAAGGCTTATTTTTTTAACATGCCTATACTTACCTGCTGCCCTGATCCTCCTCTTCTCGGGTCCCTTGTAGGATCTCCTGGCCCCTCCCTCCTGTAGAGTGCCTCCAAAGAAAGCAGCTTGCTATGGGGGCACCCACTGCTCTGTGTGTTCTTTCGGACCCACCCCCTCTCTTCTCATTGGCTCACTGGCTGTGATTGACAGCAGTGGGAGCCAATGGCTCCCGCTTCTGTCTCAGCCAATGAGAAGAGGGAGTCCCAAAAAAGCCGAGACTCCAGTGCACATTGCTGGATTGAGAGGGGGCTTAGGTGAGTCTTAGGGGGAACTGGGGGGTGATGCTGCACACAGAAGGTTTTTTACCTTCATACATGAAGGTAAAAAACGTTGAACCTATGATGTATGATAAAGATGGAGCCTGCAGTATCTGTATCAAGAAGAGAACAGAAAAAACATGTGGCTCGTTTGCTCATTCCAAGTTTAATGTCACAAACAGAAATGGACCACATTTTGCAGACAATTACTTTCTTTAGAGTGGCAGTGCAGGCCACATGGAAAAGCACATCAATTTGTGTTAGTTAACATATAGGATTACTAAACAGAGAAAGTGAATGCCAGAACAGACACAAAACTGAAAAAAGAAGCGTGACTAACCTGTATCAAGAGGAGAATAGAAAACACACATGGCTCACTTACTCATTCCGAGTTTGATGTGAGCTTGTTGGTTGTTAGTCTCCCGAAGTCACACTGCAAATCATTAGAGCTCCCTCTATCTTCAGTCTAGTAATAGCATTACTAGGAGGTTTATTCAGTTACCTGCTACACCAGCACAAAGACCGAGCTGTCAAAGACATCTCTTGGACTGGTAGCCGGAGGGACCGGCTTCTGATCATGTGACTACTTGATTGCCAATTACTCCCGCCCCTGCATGGTCCGAGCTATTTAAAGGGATGCAGGGGCATGCAGGAAGAGGTGAAAAGGCTACTGCGTGCTTTTAAAGCTGCCAAAGACTATTTTCCTATTTCTTTCCTCCTTTTTAACAAAAGGTCAAAAACAAGGGTGGTGAACCTTTTTCTCTATACAGTGCTCTAGAAAGTGCATGCATTCCACTTGACATGTCCAATATATCCAGGGGCATATTGAGTGGTAAGGAGAGCTACATTCATTCTGATGCTACAGAATACTGAATTTAAGATTTTCTAGGATGAGAAATGAAAAAAGCACCACGAACACTCATAATGAAAGGCTTTTTGTTCCTCAAGGTCAAACAGTCAACAAGCTCCTCCAGCAAGATAGTAAATATCTAATTAGAGACAGCAAAACACACCTTTTCAAACCTCTCTTCAGAGAAGAATAGAGCAAACCGTAGTATTTAGAGTATAAATGTCACAAAACTGGGAAATTTAAACAAAGCATATGATGAAAAACATGGGAGTTACATTCAAAGAAAAAAATAGGTAGCTACAGTGAAATATGCAGTTATATTTCTAAGTACCGTATTTGCCGGCGTATAAGACGACTTTTTGACCCTTGAAAATCTTCTCAAAAGTCGGGGGTCGTCTTATACGCCGGTACACATGTTAGGGGGGCTGCGGCATTAAGTACAGGGGTTTGCAGGGGCTGACGTCTCTTACCTGGATCCAGTCCCACGACGATCCGGTCCAGGAAGCGCGGCGTCTCCTTCAGTTCGGCCACTGGATGTTCGTGCGGCTGCGCGGCTCCGCCTCCTCACCGGTGATTGGCCGCCAGAACTGTAGCTCAGGAAAGGCACACAGGCGGCCAATCACCGGCGAGGGGGCGGAGCCGAGCGGCCCCGCGAAAATTGAGTGCCGGAGCAGCAGGTAAGTGCTCTGTGTAGAGGTGCTGCTGCAACCACATATGCTGGCTGCAGCAGCACCATACGAGAACAGGGTCAGCAAGTCTCAGTGGGAGGAATAGTGCCCCATCATTGGTGTCACTGATACCAATGATGGGGCACTATTCCTCCCACTGATACCAACGATGGGGCACTATTCCTCCCACTGACACCAACGATGGGGCACTATTCCTCCCCCCCACTGACACCAACGATGGGGCACTATTCCTCCCCCCCACTGACACCAACGATGGGGCACTATTCCTCCCCCCCACTGACACCAACGATGGGGCACTATTCCCCCCCCCACTGACACCAACGATGGGGCACTATTCCCCCCCCCACTGACACCAACGATGGGGCACTATTCCTCCCCCCACTGACAGCAATGATGGGGCACTATTCCACCCCTCACTGACACCAATGATGGGACACCATTCCTCCCACTGACACCAATGATGGGGCACTATTCCTGCCACTGATACCAATGATGGGGCACCTATTCCCCCCACTGATACCAATGATGGGGCACTATTCCTGCCACTGATGCCAATGATGGGGCACCATTCCTGCCACTGATGCCAATGATGGGGCACTATTCCTCCCACTGATACCAATGATGGGGCACTATTCCTCCCACTGACATCAATGATGGGGCACTATTCCTCCCACTGACACCAATGATGGGGCACTATTCCTGCCACTGACATCAATGATGGGGCACTATTCCTCCCACTGGTGTGCATTGGAAGAGGGGTAGTCTTATACGGCGAGTATAGCCCAAACACTACATTTTAGCAGGAAAAGTAGGGGGGTCGTCTTATACGCCCAGTCGTCTTATACGCCGGCAAATACGGTAAATGTCAACTTCTTTGCAAAGGTGATGCTTTGCCCCTATTTCAAAGCTTCTGTATTTGCTAGTGAGGCTACCAATACAATCAAAGTGTTATATAGTGGTATAGCAGGAAGCAGCCGAATTTTGATCCATGTATAGGCAGGCTGATTGTATAGAAGTCAATCTAATGATCAACTTCTATACAACTAGCCTATTGATATCTTACCACTCGATCAGTGCTGCAGACTTTAGCTGGCAGAGCTGATCAGTGTATTCTGATGGCGGGGTAGTATTCCCAAAGAAGAACTTGTTTAAAAAAAAAAAAAAAACACAAAAGCTGTATGTCACAAGGAACAAATGAAAACTATTTTGTTGCTAGCTATGCTGGTTATTTTACTTGATGTACTTAATTATTGCAACAAATACTGGAAAACATATCATTGATTACTGTACACTGAGGAGCAGACAGGAAGTAGTTCATTCTCTGAAGCAGTCCTTTTTTTAATGAGAGAAGCTGTATCACAATGGGGATTTCAGGGATTAGCATAACGAACACATACAAAATTGAAAAAAAAAATCAACATGAGATCCTTTGAAGATTACACTAATACATGGCATGAGGTGGCGACTTCTCAGTCTTCCCTTGGTCCAAATTCCTTTACACAAAAGCACATGGTAGCTTGTTAATAAAGGTAGGTATCAGGGGGTGGAGTATTATCTCCTGTGTTTTGCACATTGCTAAATGTGAGCACGAATAAACTTAGACATTGCTGTAAACGGGTTGCCACACATGATATCTACCTACCTACATTCAAACCTAGTCCCTCACCATCCAACACCCTTAAAGGGAATCTGTCAAGACACGAATGTGAGAGCTGCCATTGCTGACTTGGCTATGATAATACACGCTCTGGGGCTGATATGAAAATGCTTTTTCTAGATCAGTGACCCACCTAGTAGTGAAGGCAGGATCAGGATGGCAGCCGCAGATTATACATTCTTATAGCCAAGTTTAGCAGGCTGTGGACATGCAAGTGTTAAATGGAATTTAAAACATTCCCTCACATACCTCTATAGCTACAGACACTGTAAAGCAATTCATTCCAGCAATTCATTACAACAGCAGAAGCACTGACGTTCTTTGAGTTGTTCTCTCAGCAGCTCAGCTCTTTTCTTCTTGATTCTGCTTCCCAGCAGTGACTCAGCTCACTTTGCCCCGTTCATCCAGCATTGACCTAGCTCATCCTGCTTCTTTCTCCCAGAGGTGACTGAGCTCAGATTGATGTTACCCAGCAGTGACTTGGCTAACTCTATCCGCCCTGCCAGCAGTGACTCTACTCACTCTATTCACTCTGCCAGCAGTGATTCAGCTCACCCTATTCCCCCTGCTAGCAGTGACTCCACTCACTCTATTCTCCCTGCCAGCAGTGACTCAGCTCTTTCTGCTTCTTCTCCCAGCAGTGACTCTTCCACCTTTTCTCCTTTTTAATGTAAACACAGAGCTCTGAGAGAGGGAGCAGTTTGAGGTCCTCTTGAACAACTTTAATGTTTCTGCTGTGAGCTTTGAGGATGAATTTCTCCACAGCACCCATGGCTACAGACGTCAGTGAGAGCTTGAGGAGATATAGCCAGTTAAAGCAGTATCTGCACAATCTATAAATATGTATTCTTGGCCAATACAGTTACACTTATGTCTGCATACTCTGGTATCAATTGTTCAGCAGTTAGAAAGCCACCTTCAATGACTTGAATCTCCTTGTGTATGTTTAAGGAAACCTTTAGAACAAGAAAAAAATGAGTATGTGTGTTGGGGGGGAAAGACTCTTCACTCAGCCAATCAATATTCGGGTCCTAAAGTCATTATCCTCCCAGAGCCTATCTGGAAATTGAATGATCAACCTTAAAGTTCTTAAATAATTCAAACCTTTCTTTCACTGTGGGCTGAAAATTCCCTGTTGCACTGCAGAAAGCTCCATCTAGTAGGCAGTTCAGACAGTAATTATATTTTAGTACAAATGTATGCTATAGCAAAGGCTTATTTACCTCTGTGAGTTCTCCATATGTGTGGGAGGCGAGATAGGAAGCTGTGCAATACCATCTACATGTGCAATGGAATGTGCTTTAGAATCCAAGGGATAGAAAATGTCATGTCAATGTACTTCTTAACAATGCCATTGCACTTAGTGCAGATATGTCATCCAATATTTTGTTTGTGAATTGTTATATAGCACCATAGAAAGAGACAACAAAAAAATAATGTTTTACAACGCCCTTTTTAATTCTTATATGATTACATTTGTAAAATTATATTACACACATGTATGTGAGCCATGTAATGTCTTTTGTTATTTATACAATTCGTTTTGCAAAATCCTTAATAGGAAAGCTGAATGTAAAAGTAATTCTCAATCAACATGTGTAAAACTACTGAGTTAAACGTCAGACTCAACATTACTCAATTGCCAAGCCATCTTTTTTTCCCCAGTACTGGGTTTCATCATCAGTCATGTTGTTCAACTAGTCCCAGCTCAAGCCTGTTCAAAGATGATCAATAGCGATTGATATGAAAAAGTCACCTTGGCTGATTGGCTTTTTAATTGGAATTAGTTGGTTTTAGCCTCTGCTCACAACTGAGGGTAATTATAATCACTACAATCATTGCCCAGTGCAGCGAATGTTGGCCAGATGAGAAATTGTATTGTATCTGCTGCACACCTTACAGACTAGCCAGTGGTTCATGCAAGGTACTATAGTGGATTGGTGGCTAGCACCACCATGTAATCATAAAAAATAGGAATCCTCATCAGCATGTCTTGGTGTATAGTGATGATAATTTTGTCATCGCAGGTTGACATTTCAGAACCTTACAAGAACTTTTCTCTGCCTTGAGAAAGGGATCCTGTGAGTTACCAAAATGTTTGCTTGTGATGCCTATTGCTTTATGTGAATGAAGGAAGGGATTACCACTATACCAGGATGTGCTGGTAAAGCTTAGTTGGCCAGACAAGGCACCTTATGGAGTGATGTGAGTGCATGTTAAATGAACAAATTCCACCCCTGTCACAACTTTGCAAATATAAATATGTACCATAAATAAATAAATTCCCCAATTAACACTCCAGGCCAGCCCATAGAGTATAAAGGTTGTAGCTGCTGCATGTGTTGAGCTAATGACATAGATGACCATTATTATCAGTGACATTCCGCACTGCAAGCTATGAGTACCACAATACCTAGACACTGTGTCAGGGTTCTGAACCTGGGACCTCTGCAGTATCTGGCAGTAGCTCTTCTCACTGTGCCGCCTGAGGTGCTGGACAGCTGCCTGCCTGATCCCTTGGACAACCTTAGTTTGGATTTTTCTTCTGGTAAACTTTGAACGCTTTGCTCCTCCCATGAACTTCCTGATTCAAGCCATGTCTCTGCACTTCCTGTTTGCCAGATTATTGTGCGCTCTCCAGCTGATATCTTGCTCCTTTGCATGCCTGTGGTTGTCCTTCTTTGCTTTTGATCCTTTGGTCTGATCCCATCCAGCTGCTACTCATTATTGATCCTTTGCCTTGTTCATCAACTGCGCCTCTATTTGTTCCTTATCACTTTCATCCTCCACCTGACTCCTGCTTGCTCTCTTCCTCCTGGGGCAATCCTGAGGGTTGTGACCTGGCGGTATAGCTCGCAGTGAAACCCATCTCCACATACTGTTGCGTCGGGGTATATTTATCTTTCAACATATAGTTATAGTCAGGGCAGCAATCAGAAATTTTTGGTCCCCTTACACAGCTTTAGGTTTGGGCCCCCCCCCCCTGGCCTGACCACCAAAATTCCCCAGGTCCCACCCACTCCTGTAAACCCATGGCTTTCCCACATCTGTATACATCTTTCACCCCTACACCTGTATGCACTCAGGCCCCCCCACACCTGTGCTTCCTCAGACCCCTCCACACCTGTGCTTCCTCAGCTCCCTCCACACCTGTATGCACTCAGGCCCCCCCACACCTGTGCTTCCTCAGCTCCCTCCACACCTGCACGTACTCAGCCCCCTCCACACCTGTACGCACTCAGCCCCCCCACACATGCATGCACTCAGCCCACTCACCTGTATGCACTCAGGCCCCCCCACACCTGTGCTTCCTCAGACCCCTCCACACCTGTACACACTCTGTCCCCCTCACACCTGTACGCAATAAGCCCCCTCCACACCTGTACGTACTCAGCCCCCTCCACACCTGTGCTTCCTCAGCCCCCTCCACACCTGTGCTTCCTGAGCCCCCTCCACACCTGTGCTTCCTCAGCCCCCTCCACACCTGCACGTACTCAGCCCCCTCCACACCTGTATGCACTCAGCCCCCCCACACATGCATGCACTCAGCCCACTCACCTGTATGCACTCAGCTCCCCCACCTGTACACACTCGGCCCCATCCACACCTGTACACACTCAGCCTCCCCCTCACACCTGTACGCAATCAGCCCCCCTCACACCTGTATGCACTCAGAACCCCCTCACCTGTACACAATAAGCCCCCCTCACACCCGTGCACACTCAGCTCCCCTCACACCCGTACGCACTCTGCCCCCCTCACCTGTACACAATAAGCCCCCCTCACACCTGTACACAATCAGTCCCTCCACACACCTGTATGCAATCACCCCCCCTCACACACCTGTATACAATCACCCCCCCAAATACACACCTCTACATTCTCAGCCCCCCCCCCCCCCAAAAAAAAAACACACCTCTACACACTCAGCCCGAACACACACACACACACCTGTATACACTCAGCAACCCCCACCCCCCATACACACACTCACCTATAACTTCAAGTTAAACATTGTGGCATAGATAATATCCTTAAATCTTACCAAACACTAGCAGAGGAGTAAAACCTTTCTAGACATTCCTTTTTCTATTATGTGAGATGATGTAATGCATTGCATGTGCAATCCCATATCTCTCTGCTAGAACGTACTCCTTCTCCAATTCCTAATCTAGTAGCATCATCCGCAATTACCAAAATATGTTTAATAGGTTATCTGTATTCCACTTGTCTTTAATCTTTCATCTCCGTGGTGTGGAAAATTGGAGACAAAACCTTGCACCTCTTGACACTGATCAATGGAACAAGGCCCGAAAACCATCCCCAAGTTTCACTGTCACCCTCCCAAAAACTCACACAATTATTTATATTCTATAGCCATATCATACACCACAGAAACCCCACACATGGATTGTATCGAATCACCTAACTACACCAGATGCTCTAGAGATACAGGCAATTAAATCCATAAATCCCAAAATATTCCAATATTGCTCATCTATATTTCAAAAATTTTATATTTCAAAAACTCCCTTCAACTGCCTCTGGTCCCTAAAATAGGATTATTGGGCATTGTTATTATAATACAGGATTTATATAGCGCAAACAGTTTGCGCAGCACTTTACAAAATGAGGGTAGACGTTCCCGGAACAATACAATGGATCAATTCCACATACTCATCATTCATGCAGTGGAAACACACAGTAAATAACTTACTGGAATGGGAAAATTGTACCTATCAACATAGGGGATGCCCTTATTTTTTTAAAATTGGTTGGCTTCTACCATCTTAGCCCCACACTCAACTGTTTTGATCAGATGAATGTATTAACACTGCTTATTATTATTTACTCCCAGTGAAGTAGAAGAGGTGCAACGTGTGACAACACCCTGGTTTTATATAACTCCAATCGACATTTTTTATTTTTTTCTGGTTTATCTGGCATTTATTTTGGGACTTACAAAAATTGAACGTGATTACATGTACTATTACTGTACCTTCTTATCAAACTCTGTCATAGTTTGTGATTGTAAATATAGATTTTTTTTTTGTGTGCAGGATTTTACTTCTAGTAATGTACAGTATATGCAGGTACTCCATAGTGCCTGTTTTTGTACTATATAAGCAACAATACTGATCCCCCCCCCCCCCCAAATGTACAGTTTTTATAACTTTTTTTTACATAAATGTACAGTATATAGAGTTATAGAAAGGTAAGTATAAATACAGTTTTTTCTGACATGGAGGAAGACTCGAATTCGAAGGGTAGCTTTGGCCTGAAATCTGAGTTTACTCCTGCCATACAGTAACCATACAGCATTTACCTGGGTTCTGGGGTTCCTGGGGCATTCTGGGATTCCATGGAGCAAATGACCTACGAATAGACATGTCACGGTGCTTAACTGCTTCCGGGCAATTAAATCCAGTACAGATAGGCCCATGCCTAATCTGAGTTTATTTACTTTTATCTTTTTATTCTTCTTTAAAAAAAAATGTCTTTATAAGAAAATGTCCCTGACTGTGCTCATTATTCATGATTGTGTTGGGAAGAGTGAATTTAATGAAGAGATGGCAACTTAATCAAGGGACTGTTTTATAAAAGAGCTCATCCATCTGTGCTGTGAATTCCATGATTACTAGAATGTACTTTAAAAGACATATGGTAGAGAAGATACAGTATGCCTGTTTCCATCAGATGTAAATGAAAGAATGTTGCCATAATTGATTCTTTATTTGACAAAAATATTCTTAAAAATCTACAACAGAATGGTACATTGATATCAATATTGTGTGATGGTACAATATGTTCCTGCAATAATGCAGCAATGATTGCTAGAAGAAGGTGCAGCAGAATGTAGTTACTAAACTTTACTTAGCAAATGTGAATAGAAACAATAGACACGGCAACCAAGTGAATGCTCTCTTAATGAATTTACATAGATACAAAAGAAACAAGTAATCCCACTCTGTAGTCATTAATACATCATTACATGTATTGTTTAAAATGCAAGCAGTATACTTGAATTTGACCTGATATCAGCCTCTTTCAGTCCCTGTACAGCAGTACTGGAATGTGACAGAAAAAAGCTGCACAAGAACCTAATCTAATTCATGCACTGACAAGAAACATGCTGACAGGAGGAGAGAGCAGTGTAACAGAAAGGATATCTAATCACTGTGCTGCTTCTCCTTTTACTGTCCAATCACCAGAAGGGCCGGGTCCAGGAAATGGGTTGAATGATGCTGTCCATCAAACTAAAAGTCAGCCATAGACTAATTAAATTTCGATCCATCTATAGGAAGGCTTGTTATACTGAAGCTGATTTACTGATCAACCTCAGTATGAGTATGTCAGGCTTTTTTCCTTCAATCACTGCCGGCGGCTATAGCCACCGGCAATGATCATTGTATTCTGAGGTTGGGAACCTCCCACTATCAGAATACAATAGTGCAGTGGGAGAAATTCAGTGTTGATGGGGGAATTTAGTAACTTTCTTTAACTCAATCCATGGTATAGCATGTACAGGGGAGTATCTGCTGCAAACATGGCATTTGCCTTGGCCTGCATTTTACAGGGGGCGGCACTGTCCCCAGGCAGAAGGGATACTGTGGATGTGAGCAGCAGGGCTGTCATTGTGGGGGGGGGGGGGGCAGCAGATGCGATGCAGAATAGGGGCCAGGGAACTGGCTGCAGAGGAGAGCAGAGTGGTGGGCGGATCCCCATCTCATGGTCTCTATACACGGGGTGCGGGGAGCGGGTACATCGCAGTGCGGGTTGGTGCGGTATGTTAGGGCCCCACCTTGGTGTTGGGGGGTGCTCACAGCTCTACACCCTGGGGAATGGGTTTCTCTCCATTCTCTGTCCAGTACTGGATCTATGCCACACATTTCCCAATATTCTCCAAGGGCCGGAATGGGTCTGGTGGGGTGTCCGGTCTGAGTTGTGTGCTGCCTCCCCCCTCAGTTTATATTGACTTGGGCTTAAAAACACTTTATGATGAATTCTGCAGAAAAAATGTTTTTTTTTCATTTTATTCTTTAATGAACTCATCATTTATCTTATTTTTGGCTGTAACTCTGCTTTAATTTAGGAGTACATTGTGAAAATTGTGCCAGAAAAAGCAGGTAGGGGGCAAAGGACTAGTCATCAGTTTTGCCTGTGGTCCCAGTTTCCCATTACTGACTTATAATGCTTCATCTGGAATGTGTAGAGGTGACCATCTTGTTAGAGGTTCTTCATGTCAGTGTGATCTGATGGAGCTGAGTGTGGAAGAATATTCAAGAAGCAGCAGAAGGGGTTAAAAATTATACGACATAGGGACTGATTTAAAAAGAAGCAGTCTGGCCATACTGGTGCTTTAATAAAAAATAAAAACAAAAAACCACATTTATAAGGCACAGCAATGTTCTTTATAGCTGTACTTAACATTCTACCAGTTTTAAGAGTCTGAAGCTGGTGGACCTCTAATAATTAATAGGAGTATAACAAACAAGAAAGCTGCAGGGAAAACCAGGCTATGGACTTGTGAAAGTCATATAACTGGCCCCTCTCCAATCACAGAGCTTTCACTACTGCATTATAGACATGTGCGATTGTTTCGTTACAAATCGAAATTCAGACAAAATTGTTGTTATATAGAGATTCGGATGTATCCGAATCTCTGACTCACAATAGTAACAAATGTCAATGAATACAAAATAAATCATACTGAAAACAATTAATTAATTTGTTTCATTCGTTAGCAACGTAAGAGGTGTTTGTAAGTTCAGTCATACAGTGGGGCACAAAAGTATTTAGTCAGCCACCAATTGTGCAAGTTCTCACACTTAAAAAGATGAGAGAGGCCTGTAATTGGCATCATAGGTAGACCTCAACTATGAGAGACAAAATGAGAAAAAAAATCCAGACAATCACATTGGCTGATTTGGAAAGAATTTATTTGCAAATTATGGTGGAAAATAAGTATTTGGTCAATATCAAAAGCTCATCTGAATACTTTGTTATATATCCTTTGTTGGCAATGACAGAGGTCAAACGTTTCCTGTAAGTCTTCACAAGGTTGGCACACACTGTTGCTGGTATGTTGGCCCATTTTGAGAAGTGATGTTTTGGGGCTGTCGCTGGGCAACACGGACTTTCAACTCCCTCCAAAGGTTTTCTATGGGGTTGAGATCTGGAGACTGGCTAGGCCACTCCAGGATCTTGAAATGCTTCTTACGAAGCCACTCCTTCGTTGCCCGGGCGGTATGTTTGGGATCATTGTCTTGTTGGAAGACCCAGCCACGTTTCATCTTCAATGCCCTTGCTGATGGAAGGAGGTTTGCACTCAAAATCTCACGATACATGGCCCCATTCATTCTGTCCTGTACATGGATCAGTCGTCCTGGTCCTTTTGCAGAGAAACAGCCCCGAAGCATGATGTTGCCACCCCCATGCTTCACAGTAGGTATGGTGTTCTTTGAATGCAACTCAGCATTCTCTCTCCTCCAAACACGACGAGTTGTGTTTCTACCAAACAGTTCTATTTTGGTTTCATCTGACCATATGACATTCTCCCAATCCTCTTCTGGATCATCCAAATGCTCTCTAGCAAACTTCAGACGGGTCTGGACATGTACTGGCTTAAGCAGGGGGGCACGTCTGGCACTGCAGGATCTGAGTCCCTGGCGGCGTAGTGTGTTACTGATGGTAGCCTTTGTTACGTTGGTCCCAGCTCTCTGCAGGTCATTCACTAGGTCCCCCCGTGTGGTCCTGGGATTTTTGCTCACTGTTCTTGTGATCATTTTGACCCCACGGGTATGAGATCTTGCGTGGAGCCCCAGATCGAGGGAGATTATCAGTGGTCTTGTATGTCCTCCATTTTCTAATTATTGCTCTCACAGTTGATTTGTTCGCACCAAGCTGCTTGCCTATTGCAGATTCAGTCTTCCCAGCCTGGTGCAGGTCTACAATTTTGTTTCTGGTGTCCTTCGACAGCTCTTTGGTCTTCACCATAGTGGAGTTTGGAGTGTGACTGTTTGAGGTTGTGGACCGGTGTCTTTTATACTGATAACAAGTTTAAACAGGTGCCATTGATACAGGTAATGAGTGCAGGACAGAGGAGCCTCTTAAAGAAGAAGGTACAGGTCTGTGAGAGCCAGAAATCTTGCTTGTTTGTAGGTGACCAACTACTTATTTTCCACCATAATTTGCAAATAAATTCTTTCCAAATCAGCCAATGTGATTGTCTGGATTTTTTTTCTCATTTTGTCTCTCATAGTTGAGGTCTACCTATGATGCCAATTACAGGCCTCTCTCATCTTTTAAAGTGGGAGAACTTGCACAATTGGTGGCTGACTAAATACTTTTTTGCCCCACTGTATGTGTTACACTCTGTATTGTTATGACTGGCCAAAGTAGCAAAACATAAAAGTCGCACGCAAGTCACATCAAAGTTGGAAGCATGTCTCATCAAAGTCACAAGCAAGTCATATCAAAAATGCAAGCAAGTCACCAAAGTAACATAAAGACATAACAAATTAATCTGAGTCTTCTGAAACTAATCTGAATATACGAAATGACTTCCAAAGACAAAACATTTGAACACTGTGAATATGAGAAAAATAAATGATTGATTCAACAAATGAATCTGAAACTAATATTTTCATTTTGCACATCTCTACTGCATTAAGCAGAGAGAAATCCGTGCACTATGAAAAGGCCATATAGTGTGAGCTGCAGTGTGCATAGCCGAGCAGACTACTGTATAACAGAGATCAGATAACGATAAACACGTCTTTACACACGAATATTCTGTCATGAATTACTGTGCATTGCTTTAGGGCAGCCCATTCAAAGCACAAGAACAGGCCAAAAATGGATGTGCGGCAATTTTTCTGATGCAGTGCAGTAGTGCATTACAATGTGCTGTGGTGCCCTGGAATGCATGTGTGTTCTAGTTGCCTTAGCTCACACTAGAATTCGGTGCATAAAACCCACGATCTGTGCATATTTCCTGAACCGCATTCAAATCACACTGCCCTTGTGATCTGCAGCGGGTGTCAGTGCAATCTTAACAACACCCCAAATACAGGTCGCAAACGCAGGGTGTTTGCCTGCACCGCATCACATGGTACAAAAAACATGTAATCTCGCTGTAGTGCGTTCCCAAAAATTGCTGCATGCAAGACTCTGGTGCAGATGTGGTGGGAATTATGCCCTTTCAAAATGAATCGCAAGACACAAGACACAAGAAACAGTCCATGGGCTTGGTTTTTAGTGATTATTAGGGAATTGGACATGGATAGGGTAAAGGGATTATGGGATGACCAACTTGATTGAAGAATAGCAAAATGAGCACAATTTCCTTCACTAGAATATTGCAAAATGACAGACTATTGACTGCATTCCATCCAGAACCAAGACATTCTTTATCAAAGTAATCCCCTTCTAGGAATTCGGAGTGGATTTTCAGCAAAGTGACAACTTGTAGGAGCTCTGAGTCTCCTTTGTGAACACAATACCAGCTCACCTGGCTACGGTATCTGATCCCAGGACAAGGGATTTTGGTAAGCACTAAACTGTCTCCTGAAGACTTGCAAAGGTCTTGCGGACTTCTCCTTTATAGACCCTGAGGATAGAGACATACCCACACTCTCTTTGTCCTGCAGCTGTGGATAGAATTTCGGGACTTTCGCTGGTCTGGTTCTTTTCCAGGCTATGCAGGCTGTCCTTCCCCGGTGGACACAGGGAAGTATAGCTCCCTCTTTCAGCTTTCCTCCTTTCTCCAGTCTCCAGCCTGGAGGCAGAATACCCCTTCCCTGGGCCCCAGGCTACACGGCAGCACTTCAGACATTCATCTTCCACCTGACTCCCCTTGCTGGCCAGGCTCTGTCATATTCATGGGCTAGTCTGACACACTGCCAGGCCTCCTGCCTCGGATTGGTCAGACTCCAATAAATATGCAGATCAGCCCCTCCCCACCTCAACCTACTGACTTCTAGACACTTCTCCAAGCTTCCAGAGCAGGGGGAGGTACCAGAATACTGAGCTGTAGAGCCCTCCAGCCTCTAGCTACACTAAACAACTATTTACACTAGAGGGCGCTACACACACAAAGGTGCATTTCATTGTTTTAGTGTTTGAACAGAATGTACAGAAGATCTAGCTATAGTACTTGTTCACTGCATCCGCAGATGTAAAAGCTCATGATTATCTCTACTAGAAGAGCAAGAGAAGGGAGTGGATGCACATTGCTGTTTATATCTGTATGTAATCTGATATCCTGCAATTCAGGCCACAACATAGCGTATAGGAATTAGCCATAAGCCATATTTCATATTTAGTTTACTAAATGGAAATTAAAAAAATAAAAACATTTTTAATTAGGTCCCTCTTGTATTAAATGGTATTGTAATTGTACTGTCTGCCCGTATGTTGTATAGTGCTGTGTAAACTGTTGGCACTATATAAATCCTTTATAATAATAATAATAATCCTGAGCAAATATATACATTTTATGCAGAAACACTATATAATTCCTTTAAAAGTCATGAATGTTTGTAACCACCCAGAAAACAGCTCACTTCATCCTGGAATAAAATAAAGCATAAAAAAAAGAATATAAATATCTGCTTACGCACTAAATACCATATTCCTTTGGTTTTAAATAGCGGGTTCAGACACCTATCTAATGTACAGTTGTGTGTAGGTGTCTGGCAGCTCATCCACTACTGTATCATCCATTTGTAATTCAATGCTGCTAAAATGCACTCAGAACTTTAATTAAAAAAAAAAACCTCTCAGTCTTCTATATGTGAGGAATTGAAGCAATGATTGATAACAAAAAACAAGTTGACGCCCATACACGTTTATTTAAAGGACTATACTAAACAGTATCAAATGTAAATGGGAACTTGAATTGAAAGAGTGAAGTTCTAGAAAGGTAATTTTGCTTAAAGTGGTAGTAAAGCCTTAATAAAGCTTACCTATAGGTAAAAGGAATATCTCCTAAACATTAACCATTTAGGAGATATTCTACGGAGCAGCAGCCAGTGACAATACTGGCGCATGAGCTCTGAAGGAATGGCATACCCGTGCTGTTCCTTCAGAGCTTTGTGCCGCGGCCGAAACTCCCATGAGCATGCTGTGAAGGTCAGCTTTAAATTCCTACTGAAAAAGAGCCAATTCCTAGGCACTCTTAGGCTAGTCTCTCCAGATTTGGAGTGAGTTTTGGTGATGTCAGTAATGTGCTGCTCACAATTCTCCTTTCTGAAGAGGAAGCTGTATCTAAGAACCTGCAGTCCAAGGATCTCCATGCTTCAGGTTCATTTATTCTGTGTATCTCTGCTTTTTGAAACTTGCCTGTTGTTTCAAGTGCTTTACCCGACTAGTCATGTCACCAATCATCAGGGAGACAGCTCTAAAATGAAGAACTCTTATCTTCACAAGATGAGCATCTTAACACAGACATGGTGCAGAACAAAGTATGGTAATGTAATAATGGGGAAATGATCAGCCAACAAGAGGCTACAAAGGCAATACAGGTGGCTAGCTTTTGGACTCCTGCTTGACCTTTTTATGCACAGACTACAGACCTATCGAAATAGTCTTTTTGAGATGGATAAATAAAGAATATAGCTCCCTTCAATGCTACTCCCATAACCAAAAGCCTTTGTGTGGTCAATTGATTTAAAGAAAAGATCGGAGTTCATTTTGATTGCGCCTTCCCTTTGAATATGAGAACATAAGCATGTACTTTTCACAGAAGAGATGAATAGTAATGATGATGAATAGTGTAATTATGTGAGTGGAGACTGCATTCCTTACTAGTAACACTGTGTGACATCTGCTATAAAGCTCAATTAAAAAAAAAATACTATTGTAAAAGAAAACTATAGTATTTTGGAGTCAGTACTCTGGTAAACCTGTAAGGGACCGCCCGGCGGTACTACTAGCACTCCACTGAATAGGCGTCCCCAGCGCACGGAGTCTAAGTCCCAGGGTGCTTGTTCACCAGAGCCCCTGATGGTGGGGATGGACTTGGAGCTCCCTGAGACCAGGTCGTGGCTACTGGGTGCGCCCGTCAGTGGTAGCAGTATGCGCAAGGGGCTCCCACGGGGAAGAGTCTGATGTGAGGAGGTCAGAAGACCCCGCTGCACGGGATGGATGGATGGATGAGCAAGGTCAGACGGGCCGGGTCGGTAACAGAGAGGGCGGCAAGGTACAAGGCAGCGGGCATAGAATGGTCGGGTCACACGCCAGGTCAGCAACAGCAGGTCAAATCCAATAGGGGGCATTCAGAAGAGAGGTCAGGCAAAGCAAGGGTCAGAATAGGAGAAACAGCAAGGTCAGGTACAATCCGGGTCAATAACTTACAGGGTACAGGTTCACAGGATTCAGGATGCAGGAAAGACCAGAAGGCACTGAATGACAGCTCAGGGTCGTTTAAATATCCCGCCCTGCGCTGCCATTGGTGCCCAGCGGGCGGCCGCGGCTTCTACTGCGCATGCGCGAACTCGAACGGCGCGGCCGGCCCGGAACCAGTGCTCGAGTCCCTGCGCCGGGCGGCATACTGCGCCTGCGCCGGGACCAACGCGGCGGGGATCGAGGGGATCCCTGACAAAACCTATGTTTGTAAACTGAAGTTTTATGTCTTTCTTAAAAGCATATATGCAATCTTTGTTTTACAAAGAAACAATGTGTACAGTATGTGCACATGATAAAGGAATCCCAGAGCACTATTAGTTTTCTAAATGTACAGCACAGAAGAAGCTGGTTCTTTTCAGATACTCTGTCTCTGAGTGAATCCTCCTTTGGAGTTGTATAGAAGCAGCTCTAATTCATTCACTTTTGTTTGTAAGTTTCAGTTTATGCTACCAAATTCTGTAAGATATTGGGATTTTTCAACAGAAGGTAAAAAGAAACAAGAAAGCATATTGGGATTTTTCAACAGAAGGTAAAAAGAAACAAGAAAACATATATAAAGAAACTGAGAACCAGCTCACTGTATATGAAAATATAAAATATTCATAGACAATATTTCATGATTATCTGTAAAAAATACAACAAATGTACTCAAATGTTATATTTTAGCCCTGAACCTACCTGTAGTAAAAAAAGATGCAAACTATTACCCATTTCCTTTAAAGTCCAGCTCTATATTTAAATAAAAATAAACAAATAGGCTTATACGTTTTTAAAATAAAAAAGTACCTTTCATCACAATAGTCACCCTATCTCTGGTGCTGCTCACTGCAGACTCACTGCTCCAGTTGTCCAGTGCTGACCCTCTTCTGGTTTAAATGAGACCAGGCATTATGCAAGAAGTGAACATTTTCCCCCCAAGCCCTGCCCCTGAGGTACACCATCAAATCACCCTGGACTTAAAGGGAAACGCTGCAGAGAAGTACAATACCATTTGTGGTGCTCTACTCTGTGACATAAGTGACAACCCACTTCCAGAAGAAGAAGACGACCAATCACGTAATATGATTGGATCATAGACCCATGAAAATAAACTAAATTTTTTTTTGGGGGGGGGGGGGGGTTAGTCCATTTGTGATGTTTCTGTTGAGGTACTCTTTAAGGGACAAAATGAGAAATCTCTTGATGTTCATTGCTGCACTTTGCACATCATCATTGCTCTTCGGACTGCTTTATTAAAAATTCAAATGTGTGAAATAAGAAGGGAAAAGATGTAACGTTCTGCTAGAAAGGAAATAAGTAGGAAGCCAGCAAAAGAAATCAAGCACAAAAAATGTTTCATATAATGTCTCAACATGAAAACCATTGCTTAAAATCTGAGAACACGGCTTCACAAAGCCCTGTGCCGACGGAGAATATGAAAGTAGCAACACTTAAAAGGATGTGTGCTTAAATGTGATAAGTACATGACAGCCCTGTGATACTACAGTTGCTAAACCATACTGAACCCAGCAATGTGTGCAACACAGCACGAAGATTAAAAAAAAATACATTTTAAGTAGGGATGAGCAAATCTGTCCAGGTTCAATTTATGGGGGGGTTTGTTGAATTATGCTTGAAATCCACTGCAACTCCCAACTTAATTAAACCACATTGAAGTTCAAGGGGTGGGGTGGAGTGAATATTTAAACTAAATTCTGGTACTTTTCAAGGCCAATAGGCAGGCCATTTTCAAAAAAACATTTTAATTGGGCACTGCCATGGGGCACATTAAACAAGGCAAAATAAAAAAATTAAACATACCATACAATGGGTAGAGGGTCTGTTGATAGTGGCTTGAAGAGCAAAATGGGAAAAACACGATTTTTTTTTAACTACATGCTTGGAAGATGCAGTTTTTAAGCTGTATATGGTGTAATTAAACTGTACAATTTCCACAGACAGCACCAGCAACAGTGAATTGTAGCATAAAATATTTTGTATACTGTATGTAATTAATTGTTTATTTTTACAGTTAGCTTGGCTAAATATATAGCAGCAGCACCCCAATCAGAATAATTTCAAACTTGTAAAAAAGATTTTTTAGGTAGTTTTGGCTGCAACACCTGATATTTTATAAAGCTGTAATAGGCCTGAACAAACAGGTGGAAGAAGCAGCGACAGAAATGAAAAAAAATTAAGCCCTCAACGTCCTACAAATTGGCCAGTGACACAATTGTTTATCAGTGAAGTTTGTAAACTTTTTTTTTTGCAGTACCACACTGCATTGCCTTTAAAAAAAATAACATGTCAAATAAGAGTGCACAAAAACACTTCAAAACCACAAGCCCACATTCTGAACATTATGTAAGCAGCTTGGTTAGGCTACAATATAAGAGTGAGACACCAGGCAGGTTTTCATCTTGTAAGAAACATTATAGAAACAATAGCCACAAATACTGTTCAGTGGCCAAACAGTATGTAAGTGCTTGGTTAGGTCGCAACATAGGAGGGAGAGACATACCTTGAAAAAGAGTGTATTATCTGAGAGTTAATAGCCACAAGTGTCTTTAAGTGCTGGAGCGCTGGAATAGGCCACAAATGCAGAGGTGCAATACAGGATTTATTTCACAAGACATTTTTACAAAATTTGAGGTCCAGCTGCAAAAACACTGTGGCACGTCTAGAGTGTCTCGGCACTGGAATAGAACGCAGACTTTGAGAGACAAATCAGGAATTGCCCTACAACAAACAGAAATTTGAACACTGAGGTGCAGCTGCGGAAACATTTTGTGACACTTTTACAGTGCTGGACTACCAGAATAGGCCAGGAGAGGTGGCAGAAGCAGGTAATGCTGGCAAGAATCTTTTTTTTGGGGGGGAGGGGGGGCAGATGGCTCTCTCAGACATTACACTGGCTGCAGGGTAAGCCAAATGCTCCAGAATATACTATGCAAGCCCAAGGCAGTTGTCTAGCATGGGCACCAAATAATCCAATAGGTCATCTCATCTCATGAGAGAGTCTGCATCAGTCCTGGATCCTGCACAGGCACTGCCTGTAAAAAAAGCTGAAAAGTGGTCCTGAAGCAGCTGTCACTGCCACTGCTCTTTCTTTCAGGTATCAGTGGACTACAGGCATGTTGATCAACAAAGGGAATCTGTTGCATTTTGGGCTTCCCCTGGGATGGTGACTGTAGAGTGGCCATTTTTCCCTTGCATCAGGGATCTAAAGGGGTGGTCACCCAATAGTGTTCTCTCTCTTTGATGACCCCAATCTTGGGGTCCTTGCTCAAGCATTTGAGCTTAAAGACCCCACTCGCCAAAAATTGCCTACAACACTATCCTCAACAATCTCACCTCACATATGTACAACTCTCTGGACTTGGAAGGAGTGAAACGTTCCCCACTGCCAGCATACCAACCCCCTCCAGTGCAGTGCCAAAAATGCTATACACACCTTTATTGGTGCATGAATGGGCTGTCTTAAAGCAACATGTGATATACACATTGTAGAGATGTGAATGGGCCCTCAGGTATTCATGGAGAAAGCACATTGTTACTTTCCAGTGAGTTCCCGGCAGTCAGGAACTATGTTTCAGGGCTTGGTGACCAACTTTTATTTAAAACGAAAGTAAAAGGTTTGCCTTCGCATGGGGTTTCCACCATCACTTCACAAGAAAAAAAATAACATAAAGCCTCCTGGCTTCTGTTCGCAGCACCACTGCTCAAGCCTACTCTGGTCCCTCAGACTACCTCTCAGCTTTGGCTGGTCCCTCAACTGTGTACTCTTGTGGCACATGCTCCCTGCTGCACTGGCCCTTGCCCTAACCCAGGTAGGGGACCTCCTGTTTACTGGGTGCAGCCCTGCACTACTGTCCAGTCCTTGACTATAAAGGGTGTGCACACTTGCACACACACAGACTGCTGTTCTCTGGTAAAACCGAGACACAAAGTTAGAGACATCTTCCCCCCAAAGCTCTTTTTAGCCTCTGGACTGCAGAACTCAGTCTGGGACCTTCGAGACAAGAAGAAAACAAAAAAACACAGTTTTCTTTGTTCATAATAGCTATTCTGGAGCCTCTCAAGATGCATCTCAGCATAAAGAAGCTGGAGCCCAGCACTGTCACAGTAAATAGGTTGATGCTGACAGTAAACAAGCAAAGATATGGAAAAAGCAAATCAGAACAAGTGAAAACTAAGTAGTCAAATTCAAGCTACATTTTTAATCAGAAGTCATTCAGCCAGCCAAAGCCCCATTCATTAATCTTTGCTTTTCCTACATCTCACCTTGCAGGAGTTAAAGGGGTACCATCCAAATTTAAATACCACTTAAAGGGGCAGATCCTTTTCACCCTCTAAGAAGGAACTTCTATCTTTGCCTAAAGGAAATTTTTAATCTTTTTGTGCACCAACTAGGGCCCCATCAAGCATGCAGAAGATCAGATACTGCGGTTTAAAGGGACATTGGCCTATTTAATTGAAGAGTTCTTCTTTTCTCAGAATTAAACCCAGTCACCAGCCCCTGAGAGGCCAACGTGAGATAGCCTCTGTATTTGTAGTTTTTTCTTTGCTTACTAGGGAAGAAATATCTCAGGACTGGGGCTACCGTTTAAATTCTAAATTGCAGGACATCTAGAACTGATTGAGATTGTGCTGTGTTTTGACCCTTATTTGAAGTTATTAAGAGTGATAACTGTTATATCATGCATATATTTCTTTGTTGCCTTACTGTGCTTACTTTTGACCTTAATACAACCAAAATATCAGTTTACTCTAAACTGTGTGTGAGTCTATTTTATGGTTGCAGCCAGAGGGTTCTTCTGGTCAGAGGTTAAAGGTGGTGTCAGCAGGGGTTTGGGTTTCAGAGAGGGTTAAGGCAAGAGAGGGAACCCAAAAATTACCCAGTGGCCCCTGAGGGAGTAGTGCTACATCCATAACAGGGGAGGGATTATGTATTCTTCAAAGAGAGGTAAGAACATATAATTGATAGGAGTGAAGCACAGGCAGAAAGTCATTAGCTGACAGGATTTCTAAAAGAATCAACAGGTATTTTATGATCTTACGGAACAGATATAACATAATGCAATCATTGGTGGATTTAACAAATCAAAAGGAACCAAAAAAGAGAAGGTTCGAAGTGTAAAGGGTCATAAACTCCATAAAACATTTGTGTGTGTGTATATATATACAGTGGGGATCGAAAGTTTGGGCACCCCAGCTAAAAATTTGTATTAATGTGCATAAAGAAGCCAAGTAAAGATGGAAAAATCTCCAAAATGCATCAAATTACAGATTAGACATTCTTATAATATGTCAACAAAAGTTAGATTTTATTTCCATCATTTACACTTTCAAAATAACAGAAAACAAAAAAATGGGGTCTGCAAAAGTTTGGGCACCCTGCAGAATTTATAGCATGCACTACCCCCTTTGCAAAGCTGAGACCTGCCAGTGTCATGGATTGTTCTCAATCATCGTCTGGGAAGACCAGGTGATGTCAATCTCAAAGGTTTTAAATGTCCAGACTCATCTGACCTTGCCCCAACAATCAGCACCATGGGTTCTTCTAAGCAGTTGTCTAGAAAACTGAAACTGAAAATAGTTGACGCTCACAAAGCTGGAGAAGGCTATAAGAAGATAGCAAAGCGTTTTCAGATGTCAATATCCTCTGTTCGGAATGTAATTAAGAAATGGCAGTCATCAGGAACAGTGGAAGTTAAAGCAAGATCTGGAAGACCAAGAAAAATATCAGACAGAACAGCTCGCAGGATTGTGAGAAAAACAATTCAAAACCCACGTTTGACTGCACGATCCCTCCAGAAAGATCTGGCAGACACTGGAGTTGTGGTACACTATTCCACTATAAAGAGATACTTGTACAAATATGGTCTTCATGGAAGAGTCATCCGAAGAAAACCTCTTCTACGTCCCCACCACAAAAATCATCGTTTGAACTTTGCAAATGAACATATAGACAAGCCTGATGCATTTTGGAAACAAGTTCTGTGGACCGATGAGGTTAAAATTGAACTTTTTGGCCGGAATGAGCAAAGGTACGTTTGGAGAAGAAGGGGCACAGAATTTAATGAAAAGAACCTCTGTCCAACTATTAAGCATGGGGTTGGATCAATCATGCTTTGGGGTTGTGTTGCAGTCAGTGGCACAGGGAACATCTCACGAGTAGAAGGAAAAATGGATTCAATAAAATTTCAGTAAATTTTGGATGGTAACTTGATGCCATCTGTGAAAAAGCTGAAGTTAAAGAGAGGATGGCTTCTACAAATGGATAATGATCCTAAACACACCTCGAAATCCACGGGGGATTACATCAAGAGGCGTAAACTGAAGGTTTTGCCATGGCCTTCACAATCTCCTGACCTCAACATAATTGAAAATCTATGGATAGACCTTAAAAGAGCAGTGCGTGACAGACAGCCCAGAAATCTCAAAGAACTGGAAGACTTTTGTAAGGAAGAATGGGCAAAGATACCTCAAACAAGAATTGAAAGACTCTTGGCTGGCTACAAAAAGCGTTTACAAGCTGTGATACTTGCCAAAGGGGGCAGTACAAGATATTAACTCTGCAGGGTGCCCAAACTTTTGCAGACGCCATTTTTTTGTTTTCTGTTATTTTGAAAGTGTAAATGATGGAAATAAAATCGAACTTTTGTTGACATATTATAAGAATGTCTAATCTGTAATTTGATGCCTTTTGGAGATTTTTCCATCTTTCCTTGGCTTCTTTATGCACATTAATACAAATGTTTAGTTGGGGTGCCCAAACTTTCGATCCCCACTGTATATATCCTGTTTTTATTATTTAACTTGCACTAATAGAACTAAACGCTATATACGCTGTGCTTCATAAAAGATGCTGCCTTTCTATTGCAAACAGAAACACAAGAGAAAAAGAACGAGTCTGAATTTCTGGCTGCATCACATTCACTGTACAATCTGCTTCATTCTTTTTATAAGCAGTTATATATATATAACACTCCTGAATACAAATTAGAGGCAATGTTTTCAGTTTAGGATGGTAAGTGCTGCAGGCAGCTCATATGTCTCTTCTCTGACATTCTCTCCTTTGCAGATCTTATTCATAACCATTTGTTAATATTGTATGTATTGTCTGAGCACAGTTGCTTACAGAACGGTGGAGGAGGGGAGCAGTGTCATAGCACAATGTCACTCCTGCTTTAATAGAATAAAGTCCTACTCACACATGATTATAATCATTATTATGACTTTTTTTTTTTTATGGTTGAACTGGATGGACTTTCGTCTAACTATGTAACTATGATATGAGAGCAGTATATATACTCACATCTCCATTCTACACTAGGGGGGGTCAAAATCATTTGCAGCAAATATGATTGACAATGTCAGCCAGAGTCAGGAGATGACTGTGGACCTCAAAAGCTACGTTTTTATCTATTTTTGGGTATGGCGGAAAAGGGTGAAAACTGGTGTCAATTTTTTAACGTCAACCACTAGGATTACATTTTATTCTATATATACTACCGTATTTTCCAGCGGATAAGACGACTTTTTACCCCTTAAAAATCTTTCTCAAAAGTCGGGGGTCGTCTTATACGCCGGTATACGGCATGCTGACACTTTTTAGAGGGGCGGCGTGGTGCTGCCGCCCCCCCTTCCAACGGAACGGACACTAAGTACAGGGGTGGGCAGGGGCTGCTGTCTCTTACCTGGCTCCGGTCCCGCGACGACCCGGTCCAGGAAGCGCGGCTGCTCCTTCATTCGGTTCGGCCACTGGATGTTTGCGTGGCTGCTTGGCTCCGCCTCCTCACCGGTGATTGGCCGCCAGAACTGTAGCTCAGGAAAGGCACACAGGCGGCCAATCACCGGCGAGGAGGCGGAGCCAAGCGGCCTCACGAAAATTGAGTGAAGGAGCGGCCGGTAAGTGTGCCGTGCAGAGGTGCTGCTGCAACCACATATGCTGGCTGCAGCAGCACCATACTAGAACAGGTGTAATTGGTGTCAGTGGGAGGAATAGTGCCCCATCATTGGTGTCACTGATACCAATGATGGGGCATTATTCCTCCCACTGACACCAACGATGGGGCACTTTTCCTCCCCCCCCACTGACACCAACGATGGGGCACTTTTCCTCCCCCCCCACTGACACCAATGATGGGGCACTATTCCACCCCCCACTGACACCAATGATGGGATACTATTCCTCCCACTGACACCAATGTTGGGACACTATTCCTCCCACTGACACCAATGATGGGGCACTATTCCTCCCACTGACACCAATGATGGGGCACTATTCCTCCCACTGACACCAATGATGGAGCACTATTCCTCCCACTGACACCAATGATGGGACACTATTCCTCCCACTGACACCAATGTTGGGACACTATTCCTCCCACTGACACCAATGTTGGGACACTATTCCTCCCACTGACACCAATGATGGGGCACAATTCCTCCCACTGACACCAAAGATGGGGCACTATTCTCCCCACTGATACCAATGATGGGGCGCTATTCCTCCCACTTACACCAATGATGGGGCACGATTCCTCCCACTGACACCAAAGACGGGGCACTATTCCCCCCACTGATACTAATGATGGGGCACTATTCCTGCCACTGATACCAATGATGGGGCACGATTCCTCCCACTGACACCAATGATGGGGCACGATTCCTCCCACTGACACCAATGATGGGTCCCTATTCCTCCCACTGACACCAATGATGGGGTGCTATTCCTCCCATTGACACCAATGATGGGGCACGATTCGTCGCTCTGACACCAATGATGGGGCACTATTCCTCCCACTAATACCAATGATGGGGCACTATTCCTCCCACTGACACCAATGATGGGGTACTATTCCTCCCACTGACAACAATGATGGGACACTATTCCTCCCACTAATACCAATGATGGGACACTATTCCTCCCACTAACACCAATGATGGGGCACGATTCTTCCCACTGGTGTGCATTGGAAGAGGGGTAGTCTTATACGGCGAGTATAGCCCAAACACTACATTTTAACAGGAAAAGTAGGGGGTCGTCTTATACGCCCAGTCGTCTTATACTCCGGAAAATACGGTATATATTAAGTTTAAACCTTAAAGTATAACTAAAGTCAAAACTTTTTTTTTTTTTTTAGTTTTGGATAGAGTGAAGAGGGATTAGAACTCTTGTTGTTGTCAGCTGTTATTGCTTTTTGTGCCCCTTTTAAGGAGATTCACGCTCTTTATGTGTCCTGTTTACCATTATCATTGAAAGTGAAATTAAAAGAAAATCCCCACTTTTGGGCTGTCCCCAGAAAACTAATAGAGGGGAAATTTTCCAAAGGGGACACTAGTTCTGGTGACCTGGGGGTCCCCAAGGAATTCCCTTAATTTCAGGGATTTCTCCTCACTTCCATTTTTGGCTACAAGGCATTAAGTGAAGGTAAATCTCCCCAATGGGACAAAGATGGCAAAAAATAAACTGACAGGGGTTATAACCCTCCCTTAAGCTATGCAAAATGATAGAATGGAGATGGATTAGACCACCTGTCAGTTTTTATCACTTCTCGGCCTTTTGGCTAAGATCAAGTGTATTATTTGTTCTTATCAGGGTCCAGTAGGGGTGCTCCGCTAACATTCTTGCCTTTTGGTGAGGAAGGCTGGCTGTATAGTTTCCCTGCTGGTATGATGGGGGCTCTGAAGGTTAGTACCAGCTGGAAGAGAAACTGGGGCGCTCACAGGCAGTTGAAGCACGGGAGTAATTCCCCTGAGAAAACCAGATGGGCCCAGTTCCTCCTGATTCAAATTGGTCTACCTTATCTGGCCAGGGAGGCAGAGAGTCTGTAGAGCAGTGCCTCCTGGGAGTGGTTGCCCAAGGGGTGCTCTTAGTAACACATGGGGATGAGATCCCATGTGTAAAAAGTGCACATGGTCACTGTTTTAAACACTTTATCTGCACTGCGCCTTTTAGGGCTAGGCCTTTTGGCTAAGTCCAGGGCAATTTTTTTGCTAAAGGCCACAGGGCTTAGCCAGTGCACCATTGCATGGCCACTTATTTATTTATTTATTTATTTTTCCTCACTGTTTTTTCAACTGTCACTTATGCAGACCATACATGGGTTGAATTCCAAACAAATTTTCTTTAGAAAATTGGAAATTGTGTGCGTTTTGTAATCCGATGGCACCACCATTGATTTTCGAAATTCGACCAACCATGCTCTGCAGGCTCCTTACAGAAAAAAATAATACATACACATTTTTCGTGCATTTATTATTTTTTTCAAAAGGTAAACTTATCCTTTAAAGCATAAGTTTACTTTTTGTAACATGTTACATGTTACACCCACATTCAGGGTGTAACATCTAACATGTTACGATCAGACTGCCCCTGCTCCCTGCTTTGACAGCTTGCAGGGGATCTTCTCCCCCTTTGCTAGCTGTCAAATTTTTAAAAAAGTGGCCGTGCGGGGCTCCGCCCACACAGCCATGTCACTCATTCACAGTCATCTGAGAGACTACAAGTCCCAACAGCCTTAGTGGATGTCAACATGTAGTCCTCAATGAACTACCACGGCGCTGTGGAGTGCCGTGGTAGTTCATTCATTCTTTCTGTCAGTATATCTGATTGCTCATGCATCCCATACAGCAAGCAGATATTCTGACAGATCTGCAGGAGATTGTGATAGATATTTTGGGCCTACAATAATTTTTAACGTTATTGTGAACTTCTGATAGGGGTCTCAATTCCTGCAACTTATTTACCATCTGTTGCATCACCTCAACACCCCCTCTTAGAAGGTTTCCTGTAGAGGTTTATGCTGTTTAGGCTGGCCTGGCTGAAGAAGATGTGGAGTCGTCATTTCTAACACCTCCTAGGGAGTATTGTCATAGATCTTCCTCTGGGAACTGGCTTCAAAGGAGGTATGCTTCCCTGGACATTGGCCTATACAGTTGGCCAATATCTTTCACAAATCACAGAGCCCCCCCTTTGAACAGAAATGGCAAAATACTGGAACTTATTTAAGGGTGTGCCTTTACTTGAAATGGAGGGGGCATAAAAATATGCCATTGCTCAATTTCTGTCTCTTTGGAAGCCCAGTCATCAGGAAGTCTCCGTAACGTATTATTCTATGTTTCTTTTCTGTAACTTTCTTTCCTGTAGTCATCTCTTTGTATTGGTAACATTCTGTATTTGCATTGTATAATTACTTTTAAAGTTATATTTTGTTATATTTGATTAATAGCAAGCTTCTTTTCTGTGTAAATAAATTAGATCTTTATTTTTTACACAGTTATTATTTGGTATTAACATTATTGGGAATAGCCACATGAGGAATGACTAAATTCATGTACAGACAAAAGTTTGTAATCACTTATTACATTTATAATCTTAGATAGAATCAAGGGAATAAGTGCGGTAGCAAAACCGCCAAAACAAGATCTGCATGGCATCAGAAATCTACTGATTGGTGGTGCAATGCTTTGCAGACACAAAATAATAAATGCACACTTTTGTACCTGCAAAAAAAACACGCATTTATTATTTTTTTTCAAAAGGTGAACTTAGCCTTTAAATACTTCCAAATAAAATGCCCAGCACTGGTCTGGTAAAAGCTAACGAAAGCAAATGACGTGTGTGGATCAGGAATGGAGTCGGGAGCAGTCACTCCTTGGTGATTATGTATTGCAGCCACGCACACAAACAATCATCTGGCAATCTCTAAAACTCAATTTATAATATATTTCTTTTGCTATTGGTGTCATGCCCTCTTCTTGTCTGGAAAGGGAAATTTAATTTACTGTACTTACTTTCTGCTGTCCACAGATGTATTTCAGTTAATACAGACGGATGCTGCTTCTCTGATTCTGAAGTTTCTATGCAAAGCACATTGTATTTTTGATACTTGTGCATGCCGGTAACCCTGTTTCCACAGACATAATCAATTAAAATGGCTAAAGTGATTTTTTTAAAGGTGTACTTCATTCAGAGCTAGAAATGAAGCCTTGAAATGCATATGGCACACACAGCCTACTGAACATTTTTTTTTTCTCTTCCAGACATGGCTGTATTGCAGAAGGCCACACAGTGTCTGAAACTGCTTGCCTGCTGATAATATGTTGCTTTGGGAATGTCAGTTCCTCATTCGGCAAATCCTCACCTCTGCTTATAGAGGCCATCCTGCTCTCACTGAAAAACAGACGTAACATGCTGGGTTTACATACTGCCTTGTGGTGTGCTGAATAAAAAAATACAGCAGGAATGATTTGTAGCCCATGGGCATGCAAAAAAACATGCATGTGTAAATGAGCAGAAAAGTGAATGCTGTTGTCGATGCGTGATTTTTTGTTGTGTTCCTGGGGCAAAAAAAGCACTTGCTTCGTTTTTTCATCAGCACACCTCAAGGCAATGCGTGTGTTCTTGCACTGCACTGAGATGAGAGGTGCGTTTGCTTTGGCTGGTCGGGAGAGGGACATTGAAGATGATAGTGAATGCAGCATTCATACAACACATACTGTTGCACTGCATGTTAACACGCAACAACTCACATGTAGCGTAAATGTAGCCTTGGGTAAGTACTAGAGGTAGCTGGTTTAGGCAGTGGTGTATTTAAGTTTTGTGCTGCCCTAGGCAACAGAAAAATCGTCGCACCCCCATAGAGAGAGCCTGACATTGACCAACAACACCCCTGCCTCCCACCCAAGAGAGCCTTCCACTACAACTGCCCCCCATACACCAGCCACCATCCCCCATGGCGAGAGAGACACTCACCTTAACAGCTCCAGACATCCCTGGGAACAAGAGTGGGGCTGTGCATACACTGTCATGAAACTCACAGCCTCTCTCGGAACCCAGCAGGTCCCCATGCCGCATGTGTCCCTTCTTCCGAGGGGCAGTGCTGCCCCCTCTGAAAAATGCCGCCCTAGGCAAATTCCTTGTTTGACTTGTGGTAAATACACCCCTGGATTTAGGGGCTTTCAGGATGCAAATGCAAATATTAGCTACCCAACCAAAGAAAATATCTAGTCCTGGTTGAATAATTAGCAGTGAAACCGTACATCAAGAGTGTACAATCAATAGTGTAATCAATGTACATTAATAGTGTCCAAAAAAAACCTCCACCAGCTTTATGTTTATATATTATGCCCCCCTGAGTTTCCAGCCACCATCACCTCTGCTGAATGCTGCTCAATGGAGAGGTCAACAGGGGCATGCTTGAAAGTCCTGCCTTCAACTGTGGTCACTGAGCCTACCATTTGTCTGTTCTGCAAACGTAAGCAAAGTGGAGTTGGTGTGGGGTGTGCGGAGGTAGGCAAACAAGGAGTTACAGTTTGGGGTGCACAGGTGAGCGGAGGAGGCCAGTAGAGTTAAGGTGGGTGGGGGGGGAGTTTGCAGAGACAAGGATGGGGGAGGTTTGGGTTTGCAGGGAAATTTAGGATGCAAAGATGTACTGATGGGATGGATAAAGATGTATGTCACGTGCAGGGCAGCCTATTCATTTCAATGGACTGCTCTATGCGCTAGAAATGCGGAAAAAAGTCTCTGACCCTTTTTCAAAATCACACCGAGCCACACAGTGCCACAGCATCATGAATTCTGGTGTATGTGAAAACACGCAAATTAGCAACCAGTCATTGAGAGGTAATGATATGCTGTGACCTCCGGCAACCAATCGCAATCGCTGCCTGATCTGCTGCAGGAAACTCACTTTGAGTCTAGCTGCTATTTATTGTATGCCTTAGAGCAGGCAGAAAGTAAATTTTCATGGGGATCAGGGGCCCAAAAAAAAACCTTTGCCCAGAGTCTAATCAATATTAAAGACAGCCCTGGCTATTAGGGTGCTATATCAACATAAAAGGTACAAGACTATAAAGGGCCCCTAAAGGATATGACATTTCAATTAGGATTTAAGAAGAATTGTTAACTGTAGAAACATAAATGTTGCCATGTAAAGCATTCTATACATTATTCACATAGATAGACAATACATTCACAAACAGAAACTATGGCTTGGACCAAGAGCATTACTACATTGCCCCACAAGTTGGTACTTCATTCGCAATGGGGTTCATTTACTAAAACTGGACAGTGCAAACTCTTGGAGCAGCTCTGCTTAGAAACCCATCAGCTTTCAGGTTCTATTGTCAAAGCTTAATTGAACAAGGATTGTGTACTCTCTAGTTTTAGTAAATGAAAATGTTTATTATAGCTCCTTGTCTCATTAAAACCTTGAACTGGGAGAATTGGGTTTATTTCTATACATTTTATTTACTGTATTTATTTACTGTATTTATTTATGTATTTATTTACTACAGGCTATTTATATAGTACCGAGAATTTACACAGCTCTTAACATTCTATACATTCACATCATCAGTTCCTGCCCTCAAGAAGCTTACAATCTAGGACCCCTACTTCACATGCATATTGTGCATATGTAATGTATGTGTGTATGTATGGCAGGTTTACAAGGTGAAAATAAAAGAAAAACAAGACTGAAAAAATAAACCTAGGGTAGTCACCATATTTAGTCACCAGATTTAAGTAATGGTAAACTACAATATATGAAACTTTAATTTTTGTGTTATACTTTAAAGTGGCATTAAACCCAAATTCAAACATTTATTATATTGCAGCATACCAATCATTAGATATATTCATTTTCTTTTTAGGCTTTTTTTCTTCTACATTCACCTTTTGATCCAGCTAGCAAGTCTGTTGTTTTTCAAAAGAACAAGCTCTCCAGCAGAATGTATCAATTACAGAGATGAGACAACCCATTTACCACTGACAGGGGTGCTTGCAATGATCACCTTACATTTACTTGTGTAAAACCTTTGTCCCCAAAAGACAAAAAACGGCTATAACTGCTTAGAAAGTATTCACGGGACATGTGTGGCGACCGCGGTACGTGATAGGACTGTCATGGGCCATGCCCATGCCATTTAGCAGCCTTAGGCTGGCCATACACTATACAATTTTCTTACAATTTTCAGTCCAATTTCCTGTAGATTTACCTTTAACTATGTAGTGCCTGCCTAATTGTATACAATTGAAAGTGTTGTTTAGGTTTGACCATATTATATGGTTTTTTATAAATCTACAGCACAATTCTCAAGAAAATTTGCCTGTGCATTTAAATCTGCTAGTAGGTCTAACACTCTCATCCCTGCAGCTTGACAGTGCTACTGTCCTAAAGTGTCCCCTGTGCTCCTTCATCCAGAGTGGGGGCACTCTAATACAGGAGGTGTGTTACTGGCCAGATCAGCAGGTGAAAGCAAAATAGAAAAAAGCCTAAGAAAAGAAAATGAATGCAGCAACCGCATTTAATTATTGGAAGGCAATATAATACATTGTTAGTTTTGGGTTTAATATTGCTTTAACCTAGATGCGTCATGCTGGTACAAAAAACGACTGTTGACGCATGAAGATACAATCTTCAGTAAACCTTTTCTTTGCACAGCTCAAGCAGTCATTCTGTGATTCCCAGAGTGTAAGAATGTTCTCTGGTAGATTTTAAGTGTGTGCTCTTTGTATTACTCACACTCATTATGATATGTGCCCTCATAAACATATAAAAGTACAAATCCCAACTCCTGTGTAGATTTTTTACATGTGTTTTTATATTAATCTTTTTACTAAGCAAAGAATGTTAAAAGTGTACAACCAATAGGAAGATAAGGAGGACCCCGATTTAGCTCAGTGTGCTAGAAGTTCAATTCTCAGGATGGAATCCTTTGCTCTTTGTGGGGTGAAAAGAACTGGGCGCTCAATAAACTCAAAAGAGATGGTACAAGATACCTAAAAATAAACAAAAATGGTTTTGGACTTCTCTTTTAGCAACAGTCTAAACAAGCTATGGACCTTTAAGCTACGAGCGGCAATCTGTATTGGTAGACTGTTAAAGTGAAAGTTCAGTCAAATTCTAACAAAGGCTAAACCTACTCCTACCCCCATTCTAAGCCTATTCTATCTAACCCTGTAAAGAAAAGATCTGCATAGTAAGCCTATGAGTGATGTCATCTCCCAGGCATTTGCAGCCATTGTTGGCGATCTCTCAGAAGCCGCTGCTGGAGAGATCATGTGACCAGACCGGAGCGTCTTCAAAATAGGTAAGTATACAGAACATGTCTTTACAGGGTTAGATAGAATAGATTTAGAATGGGGGGTGGAAGTAGGCTTAGCCTTAGTTAGATTTTGACTAAATTTGCACTTTAAGCACAACTACCTAGAGCTTACTGTAATTTCCACAGCAGTTTGAACCCAGCTCTCCTGAACACTCAGCAGATCTGAACTACTCAGCAACAAAGCCTCTTCCTGGGATGCTCTACACTGGCAGCCATCTTCCTGCTCCTTCTGGATTTACCCTTCAGGAGGCAGCATAAATTCCCTAGGCCCAGGCTCAAGACCCTCTTTCAGTAAAGTCCTACTCAGGCAGGAGGCTTGGGAGGTAAAAGACCTCCAAACAACACAACATCCTTTTGAAGGCAAAGACAAAACTCCTCCTTTAATGGCATCCTCTCGGGGCAGCAACCTGGGAGGCAAGACCCTTATCCAAGGTCACCACCTCAAATATTTAAATCCTTCTGCAGCATGCGTCACTGGCAATAAATCTCTTTGTGCTTTGTCAGAAAGAAGTAAACATTTATAGTGCAGTAATAATGTGGTTTACTATTTAGAACTACTGCCTTGCAGCAATAGGGTCCTCAGTTCATGGTCATGCCACTATCTTCATGGAGTTTGCCTGTTCTCCTTGTACTTGCTTGGCTTTTCTCTGGCTACTTTGCTTCTTCCCACTCTTCAAAAACATGCTGGTAGCTAAATTGACCATTGGATGATATTCTACTGAGCATGAATAGGACAACTGCCTATCCGTGTTCAGATCGCTCATCCACTCATTTTTTCTACCCTCTGGCTGCCCATCTATGGTAATAGGCCCTTGTAGAAATCCAACTCAGGGTTCCGCAGGATGTGGAGTTTATAACCCAGCCTGCTTCTTCACCAGGGCCCCTGATACTCGGGATGAGCTTGCAGCAAACTGGAACCAGGTCGCTGCCCCCAAGTACACCTGGCTGACAATGCGGAGACTACTCACATGTACAGAATATAGATGGCAGGAGACAGAAAAGGATAAGGTAAACAAGTCGAAGTCAAGACAGGCAATTGAAAATGGCAGACAAAGCCGAGGTTGGTACACGGGTAGTCAGGTACAGAATACAAGTAATATAAGGCAAACCAAGAGCATAGAGAAACTAGAAAGTTTCTTAGGCAACGCAGGTTGCACTGAGCATGCCTATATACAGTTGTGTTAATAATAGCAGACATCACTAACCTGATCAATCACTGTTTTTGGTAGAAATTATATTTCTACATGGCAAATAATTTACTAGCAGGTGTAGTAGAGTAATAGAAATCCAACAGACCCAACAGTCATGACATGCATGCTGCTGATTCTGTGGAATTGAATCACTAATTGAAAGGGGCATGTTCAAACTAATAGCAGTGTGGAGTTCTATTAGTGAGGTCATTCATTCTTTGAAAAACAGGTGGCAATTATTGCCCTTATTTAAGGAAGGAAGGTAGCAAATGTTGTACATGCTGGTTACAGTGCATTTCTCTCTGAAATTCAGAGGAAAATGGGTTGTTCCAGACATTGTTCACAAGAACAGCGTACTTTGATTAAAAAGTTGATTGGTGAGGGGAAAACATATAAAGAAGTGCAGAAAATGATAGGCTGTTCAGCTAAAATGATCGCAAATGCTTTAAAATGGTAACCAAAACCTGAAAGACGTGGAAGAAAGCAAAAAACTACCATTTAAATGGATAGAAGAATAGCCAAAATGGCAAGGACTTAGCCAACAATCAGCTCCAGGAAGATGAAAGAAGGTCTAAAGTTACCTGTGAGTACTGTTAGAATTAGAAGACGCCTATGTGAAGCCAAGCTATCTGCAAGAAGCCCACCGCAAAGTCCCACTGTTGAAAAAAAGACATGTGCTGAAGAGGTTACAATTTGCCAAAGAGCACATTGACTGGCCTAAAGAGAAATGGCGCAACATTTTGTGGACTGATGAAAGTAAGATTGTTCTTTTTGGGTCTAGTGGTCGGAGTCAGTTTGTCAGACGACCCCCAAACACTGAATTCAAGCCACAGTACACTGTGAAGACAGTGAAGCATGGTTGCGCAAGCATCATGATATGGGGATGTTTCTCATACTACGGTGTTGGGTCTATTTATCGCATACCAGGGATCATGGATCAGTTTGAATACATCAGAATACTTGAAGAGGTCATGCTGCCTTATGCTGAAGAGGAAATGCCCTTGAAATGGGTGTTCCAACAAGACAACGACCCCAAACACACCAGTAAACGTGCAACATCTTGGTTCCAGACCAACAAGATTGGCGTTATGGAGTGGCCAGCCCAATTCCCGGATCTTAATCCAATAGAAAACTTGTGGGGTGACATCAAAAATGCAGTTTCTGAGGCAAAACCAAGAAATAGAGAACTGTGGAATGTAGTCCAATCATCCTGGGCTGGAATACCTGTTCACAGGTGCCAGAAGTTGGACTCCATGCAACACAGATGTACAGCAGTTCTCAGAAACAGTGCTTATACAAGTAAATATTAAGCGATTCAAAGGAAAGCAAAATCTTCAAACATTTTTCAGTTTATATAGTGAATGTTTGAGTTTGTAAAGAAGAATACAAACACTGCTATTTTTTGAACAGTCTAATATTCACTTTTCTTCAATTTTTTTAAGGAACAACACAAATTTGATATATTTTTCTTCATGTTTTGATATGGAATAGAATGTGTAGTGTTCCCAATGCATTTGTGTGTATGGAAATAAAAGCTACTAGAAGGATTTTGAGCTTTATTCACTTTTTTCAACGCACTGCTATTATTTTGAACACAACTGTATACAGAAGCAGACTGGGAGGTGGACCAGGTGAACACAGAAGCCAGCAGCACATGTGAACAAAATCACAGATCTAGCAGAACCACTGCAGAGAGGAGGTAAGAATTGCACAAAACTACAGGCTAGACATTGACCCCATCCTAGGTCAGCCTGCTTCACTTCGCCATCATTGTATTCACCATTCCTACAGAAATATCCATCTCTTGTGCAGTTTCACGACAGGTTATGCATTGATTATCCAGGATCAGGCGTTCCACATGCTGAATGAGCAAGGGAGAATGTCACCAGCACACTAGGGATCACCAATATGGGTCCAAAAGTTTTAATGAACAATCACGTAGTTACAGCAAGGCAACGTTTCAGAGTCTCGCAGGGCCCCTTAATTAGGCATGTGACATGTGGTCACACGCCTGATGAAGGGTCCTGTGAGACTTTGAAATGTTGCCTTGCTGTAACTATGTGATCGTTCATTAAAACTTTTGGACCCATATTGGTGATCCCCAGTTTGCTGGTGACATTCTCCTTTGCTGATTCTGATCGGTTCCAGCTGACGGTCGCTGAAGCACCCACTTATACACACAGTCATTTTTAACGCAGGAATGTGTGCGTTGGGATTGTACACTTCCACACGCTGAATGTTCATAGGAATGACTGCTGTGGGCTGGGAACCAGCACATCTGAGATCACCACTGACAGATATATGGCCATCTTTGAAACGTTTACACCACTCAAATGTCTTACTGCGGCTGAGCGTCTAATCACCGTACTGTGCTTGAAGTCTTCTGAAGATATTTGTGGGTTTTACGCCTTTGTTCACAAGAAACTTCATCACTGCATGCTGGTCCACGCACGCACTAACACTGTTGTCTGCCATCTTGATTAACAGTCTCTGGACTGGCTCGTGACATGTGGGCCACCTATTAGTAATAGGATACACTTGGCACTCACTACTGCATGTAGTACCTTCCCCTTTTTACACCTATAAAATTAAAAGTCCCGGTTTGACTTGAATGCCTCTCGTATTATTATTTTTATTATTATTATTATACAGGATTTATATAGCGCCAACAGTTTGCTCAGCGCCTTACGAAATAAAAGGAGACAATACAGCAACAATACAGTTCAATACAAGAGGGTTAGGAGGGCCCTGCTCCTTGGAGCTTACAATTGTATAATTTATAATACAATCTTGCTCTATCCACTAAGGATACTCCCTTGCTGCAGATAGAAGCAGACAGTATCCTGAACTTAGAAGAAGCTCAGTGCATACAGATACAAGATCAATGAGAGCGCAAGCTGACTACAGTCTAGCTTTCCACTAAAGGTAGTCTAGGGACACCCTGGCTTAGGGCAAGGTCCCTACAAAATGGGACAGCACTCTTTAAATAGCTTGTATATGCTTCCCACTGACAACTGAGACTGTCCCTGTACAATTATGAGCAACCACATTAAACTAGCAGATCTGTGAATTGCTTCCTGCCTAATGTATGTAAATCACATGCACAGATAGAGAGTATAGCGAAGGTAGAAGGCTGGATCCAAATGAGCTGTATGTACTGCAAGCTGCATGACTCTCGCTGTTATAGTTAAAGTTTAATCACATATGCCATGCAGAGATTGCTGAACCCCATCAATCCAGGATGAGGAATCTAGAATTACTTCATTGGAACCCTTCAGCTGTCACTGTATTAATGTTAGGACATAAGATGCGCTCTGTCAGTGTTTGACATGGGATAATACATGAAATGGGATCTCCCAGGATGAGGAAGATTTCATCTCCACACCAGTGAGCTGGACTGACAGATTGTTAGCACAATTGTCAAAACCTGACTACAATTATTATTAATGAAAAGAAGATGAGGGGGTGTACATGTAAAAGTGTTATATTATTATTATTTTAATGTGAATATTTTTAACTCTTTCCTGCCCACCCTGGTGGTACTTTTAAAAGTAATAAAGGACTAGAGGGGCTGAAAGGATCGGCAATCATGTGACCATTGTGATTGACTGCACGTCATAGCTCTTGCATGTTATAGCGCTCTCCTCTGCTAGGAGTATCTAATTGCTCTTGCACTGGGCTAGGCCCTCTGCTCTTCCCTTCACCTCCCGATATAACCTTTTTTTCCTGGAAGGTAGCATACACTGTGTTGTGGCTCCACCTGTTCAACCCTATGGAACCGGCTATCTATAAGTTCGAGGTGGTCACCCTACTCCTTTTGTCCTCTTTGTAGGATTGGCAAACAAACCCCTTACTGTTTCTTGTTGCAATAAGGTTTATGGTCTTTTGGTTGCAAGTCTCCTCTATGCAGTGTCTTCAGTAGCCATATGGTGAGAACTCCACTCTAGTGGTCTTTGGGTCATTTAGATGTTTAGGTTCAGAATAAGTCTTATTTTATTTCCAGCAGGAAATGTACAAATGTCTGTGCATGTATGAGCAGCGCATTATGCAATTACATCATGGAAGGCACAAGAAGATCTGGGAAGTGCCTGCTTTACACATATATACAGTAGTGGCAGAACAGACCTGAACCTTTGGGGTCTTGCAGATAGCCTCCTTGCCACCCTGTCAGCCTTCCTGCACCCAGCTTCACTTCCCCAAAACCCTTGTGGCTATCTGTCCTTAAGGGGTTGATTTACTAAAGGCAAAGGGACTGTGCAATCTGCAAGTGCAGCTGCGTCACACCTAAGTAAATAAGGGGAAGCTCTGCTGATTTCCATCATCCAATCACGTGGAAGCATAAATGCTGTTTTTTTGTTTTCCTTGCATGTGATTGGGTATTCTTTGTAAAGTGAAGCTTTACCGCATTTACTAAGCTCTGGAGCCACTGCACTTGCAAAGTACTCAGTCTATTTGCCTTTAGTAAATCTACCCCAGTGCTGTGTAACTTGGTAAATAGTCTTTCACACTCTGCCATTTCTTCTAATTACTCTACATTGGTGGTGGATTTAATCATATATGTCATTACTAGCCCATCCTAAACTACCCCGCCATGGACTTAGCTGCCTTTTAAGACTTTGCTATTTTCTATAATTAAGGGTCAAGGTAAGTAGTGAAAATATAGAAAAAATAAACAAAAAAAAAAGCAAAGCAAGCAAAAGCAAGCACTAACTAACTGCTTGTATTAACAGCAAAAGTGGAGAAAAAAATGTAGCTCCTAGTGCAAACACCATTCCCAAGACTGTTGCAGAAAACATTCTTGAGTTGACAAAGATCCTCCTCACATCATCACTGTTCCCAAAGAAGCCACTCATCTCACGTAATTATAGTTCTTCTTCGTCTAGACACAATGGGTATACACCCAGTGGTGTATTTAGGTTTTGTGCTGCCCCAGGCAACACAAAAATCACCCCCCCCCCACGGAGATACCCTGACACCGACCAACATCCCCCTCACCCAAGAAGAGAGCCTGACATTGACCAACAACACCCCAGTCCCCCCCCCCTCACCTGAGAGAGCTTTCCACTACCACTGCCCCCCATACACAGGCAACCCCCCCGGCAAGAAATAAGACACTCACCTTCACAGCTCCGGACATCCCCAGGAACAAGAGTCAGGATCTGCTGTGCGTGTTCCTTCTCCCTTTCCTTCTTTTGGGGGACGGCACTGCCCCCCTGAAAAATGCTGTTGCCCCCTGAAAAATGCCACCCTAGGCAAATGCCTTGTTTGCCTTGTGGTAAATACACCCCTGCATACACCCAAAAATGAAAGTTGGGTGTGTGGTGATCAGACATTCCCAAAAAGGTTGGTGTGCCAAACATGTTATGCAGAGGCGGCGAAAGAAAAAGAAGCCGCCTTAACAAAGGTAGCACCTTTATTTAATACACAGAAAATTGCGCTATCCTCTCCTGTCATATAATCAGTCAATGTACTTATCTGTAGTGACCACCCACACATCCATAAATTCATAAAATTTCAAGCACAATGCTGATTTCAATCTAATGTGCAATTTTACACAAAATAAACTAGCCATAAAATTCACCTATGATTGTACTCACTACTATGCTATTATATAGGCTGCATTCAGACCTACAAATTGGTCTGACTTCATTTACATGCAAGAACCATAGCAGGAGTTCACAGCGTTTAGCAGTGAGAGGCAGCCCCATGGAAACCATGCAGCTCATGCAGCGATCACATATGAGTGGCTACGTTAAGCTGCGGGAGCTTGCAGCCCCCCATTGCTCTCAATAGGGCTGTCCCCTGCACTGGGGTTTTCACAGGTAAACAGAGCTGGATCTATTTGCAGGTCCGAATACAGCCATATTGTGCTGTGAAAACAAATGTAATAACTTCTGTCAAAATAAAATCTATTCAAAAACTGGGGAATTATTTACTAAACCTGCATGGTGCAAAATCTGGTGCAATTTTGCATAGAAACCAATTGGCTTCCAAGTTTTATCAAAACGTAATTGAAGAAGCTGAAGTTAGAAACTGCATTGCTACTATGCACAGCTGCACCAGACTCTTAGTGCACCAGTTTTAGTAAATCTCTCCCATTGGATTCAAAATAAAGTCTTCATAGTAGATGAATATATTCATATATCTCCTGTATATCTTGTGTCGTCCCACAACCTCTTTGTACAGCTTTCCAACAATTAAATGTACCCACCAGCTGTGACTGTGTCCATAACTCAATTGCAATTATATGACCTTACTACAGATTCAGATCAATGCACTTTCCCAGAAATCTTTTCTTTATCTCTCTCTCTTATCTGTCAGATTTTCTCAGACAATGTAAAGCTATATAATGCTCCACATAGTGTCATATTTTTAAAACCCCTTTATTTAAAACAAATTTACTACAAAATAGAACTCACAGTGAATGATACTTTGACCTGCACCAATTTATCTTGGAATCATATGTGGAGATTCAAAGTCCTGTAACAACTGCTATGGTGCTACAGTATCTTCAGCATCTCTCACCCACTGGGCTTGGACCTTGATGTCCTGGTCTCCAGCATCTTCAAACCAGCCAGAATTGGCTCCCTCAAGTGTGTGCTCAAGTCCTTCCTCCCAATATGTTTTGTCACCTAGGACGTCTTCTGAGCATAGGGTTGCTACTCTGACTAAATCAATGCAGGCTGCTTTGGAAGTGCTGGAGATTAGGACATCAAGGTTCAAGCCTGACAGGTAAGAGATGCTGGAGATAGGTGTGTGTAGGTGGGTGCCTACAATATGGCAAATGTTATGTTTTGTACACACTTTGTTTTTACTGTTATTTATTGATGTAGTCATGTGCTTAGTCAGCAGAGAGAGCAACTATAGACACTGTGCTGCAGTTGCCTTATGTGCCCATTCAGGATTATTTTGCTGGCTTCAATGCTGTTCAGCCTCCACTTGCCAGGGGGAGCCAGTGGGACTTGAGAAACTGAAAGGATTATGATGCAGCCATGTGGAATCATGGGAAATGTAGTTTGCAGGGAGCACTGTGCTGTGGATGTAAATGGGGCTGTAGACTACAAGACGCACAAACCCTGTCAAGGGAGGGGAGAGAGAGAAATAGTTTTTCCTGACTTTCAGAAAGCAAGGTCTCTTTTCTGTTGGGGACCAAAGCAGTGCACAGTCTGTGCCTGTGTGTGCATATATCAGTGACTTCCTGATGACCAGAGTGCTGGAGACGTACTTGGGGGTGGGGGACATTATTAAGAACCAAAGTGCCAGGGACTGAGTTGCTGAGAACCGGATTCTTGTGGACAGAGCCAGAAGGACTAAAGACAGACGGCTGTCCAGGTCAAGGTTTGCTAGGTTACCAGGACTGCTGAGCATCCGCTGCTGTGTTGATTTTACTGAAGATCAATACCAGGAAAAGACTTTCTATCCATTTTCTATCTATCTAGTAGTTTTAAAATCACTGCAAGCAGAGTTTAAAGGGATGCTACAAATATACACCACCTGGACTGGGCCCCTCTGTTTAGCCAGCTGAAGGTTGCAGATCAGGAGTTAGATACTTACCAACTGCCTCCCAGGGATGCCCCCTCAGGATACATAATATCTATATTCATCTATATATACTGTACTTAGAGTGATATACACAGAGTGCACTCTGAAATATCTATTGACTGTTGACTAGAAGAGCTAATGTGGGATTTTCTTTATGACTGTTGATCCTGTCCATTGTTTATACAGTTTGCTGTTTATACTATTTATTACTGGTGCTGTTGCTGCTAGATTAGTCTTGCTTTAGCAGCGCAGTGATATAGATAAACTGCTGTGCTATGACATAATAATTACGTCAGTTGGCTTATTGTGTGCATTTTCCTTTTATTTGATATTTATTTATTTATTGGCATTTATGTTTGTGTTATACACTTGCTTTACTTACAATTAAGTAACTTGGTGCTTATTTCCTGATATGCTAACATACTGTAGTTGCAAGTAGAATATTAATACTTGTGCTCACATTGGCTGAGGAGGCCATGGTTTGCAACATTACTGCAGTTCAGCCTTCAACCTCCAGTTTCCCTACCTGACATACCAGACCTACTGTTTGAGGACTATTGCCTCCACCTATCTCCTAGCAGGTAATACCTAATGGCATGAAGATTGGGAAGCAGAAACTCTTATGTTTAGTTTTAACACCAGAAAAACATCCAATAATAAGACTTACCATAGAATTTGGGCAAAACACATATAATTTAAAGAGAAAAACAGGTGGAATCTCATATCTTTGGATCCATCTCAAGCTATTAATTTTCCATAAGCTGGCCTTAAAAAAGTTTTGAGCTGTTCCACATTAAAGTATCTTCAATCTCAGCCTTTGCTAACATCAAGTGGACAAAAAAGGCTTTAGTCATATAGTTTCTCAAGGCCTGTATCCAGATCAAACCACTGAAAAAGACTTCCATAACAGATTTGAAGTTAAATACTTTTGGACATGAGGAGCCCTACCTTGTATTTTTCTTGGACAGAGTGGTCTTAAAGACATTCTTTTGAGCTCATCCGAAAAGTGACATCATTATTCAGTTTTAACCAAAATGATGTGGTAGCCTCATTTACAACCACCACAGAAGATCCACATCCATTGGATGTAGGTCTCATACTGAGAGCAGATGCTTCCACAACCCTCTTTAGGAACTTAGAAGCTCTTCATGATCCAACAAGGAAGAAGGAGAAGTTTCAACACGTTTCTCAACGTCCTGTCTAGGCAGAGTAATCCTGGACTATACTAGGCTTGTAGAAGTTTGAAAAGCACTAGTGCTGTAGCAACCTCTAAAGCAGTGTATTGCACATTGTCACCTGAAATGTAAGCTAGCCACGTGATTAAATCAGTGCACCTTGATTTCACATTGCAGAATAGATCTGGTTTGTTTGGTGATGGTTGACATCAGCACAGCTATTGTGGGGCAGTCTGCATTTTCTTTTCTAATGCAATCAATTGTTTTATTTGCGTGCATCCTTATTGTTAATTCTCATCGTATGCTGCCATGATGCTCCAGGAAACTGGAAAGTTGTATACTCACCTTTCCATAATTTTCCTTATTTTGGTGCATTTTCAGGGCAGCATATAGAATACCCACCCTTGTGGTGATAGTTAATGACAATAGTGTCCCCTATACATATAGATAACCAGTCCTGTGGGATTGAGAAGTGGAGATTCACAAAGAAAGAACAATTACAGAAAGGTGAGTATACAATTTTCCAGTATGTAGCTGCTGGGGGAGGAGTGAATGGGAGTGTTGGAGACTGTCACTTGAGTGGGATCACATCAAAGATGGCAGCACCTAGCTGCAGTCTCATGGATTTTGGATGTCTACACAAGGGAGACTTTTACAGCTATAGTAAATAACGTGCAAAAAATATATTAAAGGAGAACTAAACCTGTGACGATTGTGCGCAATGGAGACATCTATGCTGTACGTGACAGCCATCTTGTTAAGATCTCAGCCATGTTGTTTTTTGATTTACAATCAACTCTCTCCTTTCCTCCATCCTCCCTCCTCTAGAAATTGGAATTTTTAGCTGTACATTGTAACAACTTCAAAAGAGCCTCTTATCTTAAATACAACACAAATAGATGAAGCCCCAGAGCTGAAAACCGCTAATTAGTCTTGTGCAGGATGTCTGTTTTTCGGGAACTATGAAAAACCATGTTCCTCTGCCCTATCGTAAAACAATAACTCAGTGAGCCATCACACATGACCTGTTAGACCATTAGGGCTCTAGGAATGCAGAGAGTGCCATAAACCGTCTTTTCCACATGTAACCATTTTCACACATAATGCATAGTATCCAACAGGATCTGGGCACATTAATATTAGGTACATATTTGGAAAGATCATTTCATGTCGAGCTGATCAAGGTCATACATGACTATGTTGGCACATAGGATAGAGGAGAAAGCAGTCTCTTCCCTCCTGGGTGACAAGGGTATGCTGTGTTTGGTATCCCTTGGTTTAAAATATAATTCTGAATATTAATCTGCCAGTTGCTAGAATGTCACCTGCACATATTGGAGGTTATTAACATTAGTATGAAATTGGAAGGCGACTTGGTCATAAACTTGGTGGACTCCTAGAACCCATCCCTAAACTGGATGATTGGTCAGTTGTTCTCAGGCAACACCCATTTAATATCCTAGAAAAGGATTGACAGGCCTGGAGAAGGGAGCTCTCATTTAACATCAATCAAGAAACATCTTAATGGACTTGAGAGCCAAGGCAACCTTTGCTTGCTCAGACAATTGGACTCTGCTAAAACCAGGACTTTGCAAGTATTCTGCCTTCTTTACTCCTTTCTTTTATTTCTCTATTGCTTTATTGTTCTCTTTATGTCTTTGTAACATCTTTTTCTGTAAATATTTTAATTGCACCATTTTGACCTTTTTAGTAATAAACCCTATTTTGAAAAAGTGTTGAAGCTTTTAATGCAAAGTAAAGAATCCCTGTCTCTTGAAGAGTGCTACTGTATGTAATAATCCTCTGAATATACTTGTCTGTGGTGACAGTGTGTGTTACAGATGCTTATGCTAATATAATAGTGTTATTGCTAGGATTTGTGAGTTTCCTTCTCTGTAAAAAAGGTAGTGGTGGCAGTGTGAAGGGTTAATTGCGTAATTAACCTAACCCAGTAACAATCGCTATTAGTCTACGGGCACTTAGGTTGTAGTCCCGTGAGCTGGAAAATCTTTGTGCAGGGTGCAGCTGAGAGTGGCATTGTTATGCAAGTGACAGTGCGGTGCGAGATCGGCTGGTCCTTCTGTCACGAGTTGGTGAGAAGGGCAGGGGTCGGGCGCCGTGTTCGGTCACAAAACTCTTGTATCCTTTTCAGCCAAGGAAGTTGCCAACTTAGCCTCTGCTTGATCTACAACTGCCATGGTGCTGAACATGTGATCAGTTAGGACACCAACTATTTGAGGATTTGACAGTTTGGTTGAGAGCACAAACAAATGTGACAGCTAGCATGCATCCCGGCATACCTGCAGTGTAACTATTTTTGGAAACCAGTAAATTGATGGATTTAGTTCTGCTTTAAATTCACTTATAACCGTATGGAAAAAGTTTGGTAGACATGATTCGTCTGGCAACAGGGTCTCTTTTAAAGAAGACAAGCTGAGACTGGTTATACAGAATAAAACAATATAAACACAAAGCTAAAGATACTGTGACGGGAGTGACTTTTGGGGGTGGGGGGACCCCTGTCTCAGCTCCCCATGTTCCCATTATGTGTAAGTCACCCTGTGCCTGTTAGGGGTACAGAGTGGAATGTCCTAGTATTGTGTGGACATGTATAGGTGGGGTGTGGGGGTTGTTTATTGTTTACTGCCAAGTGGTTGTTCCATTGTTCTACTGTGTCTTGCTTGCCAGCAAACTATTATGGGATGTATGTGTTCCTGTATTGTCTACTGCCAGGTGGTGTATCCCATTGTTCTATTTTGTGTCTTGGTTTGGTGGGGTGTGTTTCCGGCAGCCCTTCCCCCTGATGGGGCGACCTGCTGATGTGTTTCCTGTTACTGGTTGTATTTCCCCGCCCTGTTTATATATCTTGTGTTTGTGTTAAAATAAAGCAGTCTACTTCCTGTCTTCAAACTTGGTGCTGTCTCATCCTGTATGGTCAGTGGTGGTGTCCGTGGATAATGTTTGGACAGAGAAGCGGGAGTCTAACGGAAATACCCTAGTGCAGTCGGGGTCCGTTACATTGGTGGCAAGTGGTGGGATTGTGCTTCCAATCTGTGAGCACGTCCAAACCACCACCGGGATTCAAGATTAGTCAGTAACCCCACTGGAGATATGGACCTGGCATCAGAGTTCCCAGGGCTGCTGCAGACCGTTCTTGCAACATACCCCAGGACTGTGTCTATGGATCAGTATCTGGAGCTCAGGCAGCGGATTTGGGAGGTCCTTTGGAGAGGAGCCCTCCAGGTTGCTGGTATGGGCAAGGGAGAGTGCTATCCAACCCCAGGGGAACAGGCCAGCCAGGGACCATCGGTAGTTACAGATGCCGTTCCTGGGAGAGCAACCCCAGGAGCAATGGGTGACTGAGTTGGACAGGCTGGTCCAGTAGGAGATAGAGCTGGACAACAGATATCGGGCTCTGCAATGGTACGCAGAGCAAGAATATTTAGGGATGAAAACAGAATGCTCTCCTGAGGGATATGACTTTCGTGGCCCTGGATTGCTGTGGGAGAGCCTTACAGATCATTTTGTGTTTGGCGAGGAAGGAGAACCTACCCTGGAGGAGTTGCTAGAAGGCAGAGAGGCTATGTTCAGTGTCACAGGGGTCTCAGAGCTTGAACCAGATCTGGAATACCTGCTGAAGAAAGAACTGCATCTGGAAAGGGCATACAGGCAACTGCTAAAACATGTTCGGCAGCATGCCCAAGAATTGGCAGTGGAAATTCCAGAGACTGGGGATTTGATAGACTTCTCTGCTGAGGAAAAACAACCTGGTAAGCCTCTAGCAGAAGAGCAGAAGAGCTGGCAACAGGGCCAAACATTGTTGAACTCTGCCCAGCACTGGTAACATCTTCTGAGTTCCATGGACAGGAGATGGGGAACCCCTATCCCCAGACACCAGTTCCAGAGACTGGGGATTTGATTGACTTTTCTGCTGAGGAGGAACCAGCCGGCACGCCTCCGGCAGAAGAGCTGGCATCAGGGCATGGCGTGGTTGACCTCTGCCCACAACAATCAGCACCGCAGGAGCTACAGGAAGAGGATGCAATCGGCACCTCACAACGACAGCTTGAGCTGATGTCCGTGGATGTGACTTCGGCCTCCACTGGCACAACCCCAGAAAAGGGTCTGGCATTGGGACAAGAGGATGTCGGCCTTACTTTGCAAACACTGGGGGATGTCCATCAAGTCAAAGTGGATGAGACTATGGTCGTCATCTGGATACCCCAGGAATGCTGGGCAGTCGGCCCAGATCCCCCACAGCATGATGTAGCCGGCCCAGCCACCCTGTCTTCTCTCCAGCGGCTGAGAGGACTTCAGGGAGAAGGACCAGTCCGTACTTCTCCCCAGCGGCAGGTATGTTCTACGAGAGAGGCAGAGGTTGGCTGGGTGAGTAATGCTTTGTGTGGGACAATTTGTTTGAGGTACTGTGTGGGTGCTGGCATTGGGGGACTGGAAGTACAGTCTAACTTCGGAGTCCATCCGTCTGGGATTTACTCCTGCGTTAGTCTCCTGCCGAAAGGGAAGATATGTGACCGGAGTGACTTTTGGGGGTGGGGGGACCCCTGTCTCAGCTCCCCATGTTCCCATTATGTGTAAGTCACCCTGTGCCTGATAGGGGTACAGGGTGGAATGTCCTAGTATTGTGTGGACATGTATAGGTGGGGTGTGGGGGTTGTTCATGGTTTACTGCCACGTGGTTGTTCCATTGTTCTATTGTGTCTTGCTTGCCAGCAAACTAATATGAAATGTATGTGTTCCTGTATTGTCTACTGCCACATGGTGTATCCCATTGTTCTAGTTTGTGTCTTGGTTTGGTGGGGGGTGTTTCCGGCAGCCCTTCCCCCTGATGGGACGGCCTGCTGATTTGTTTCTTGTTACTGGTTATATTTCCCCGCCCTGTGTATATACTGTATCTTGTGTTTGTGTTAAAATAAAGCAGTCCACTTCCTGTCTTGGTCTGCTTGGTGCAGTCTCATCCTGCATGGTCAGTGGTGGTGTCCGTGGATAATGTTCGGACAGGGAAGCGGGAGTCTAACGGAAATACCCTAGCGCAGTCGGGGTCCGGTTCCGTTACAGATACCAAAAGGTAATACTTACAGGGAAGAATAATTCATTAACCGTATCCAATCTACATGACATGTGAAAATAACATTGCTTCCTATTGTGCCTGTTCACATATGTCCCCTGCACTGGTGGTGCAGATTCAGTGTGGTTTGAAAAAGACTCATGTGCAATTTCTGAGCAGTGCCTTCAGGTTCAGGTGTGGATTACAGGCTATTGACTTCTATGGAAACCATTTCTAAACCGCGTTTGTGTGGAGATCCTGAGCTAATCCTGTCCTGAACCTGATGCAAACCTGACATGAACAGCTGAACAGCTACTGTATCAATTAGCTGTGAAATATGAGCTTCAATCCTCACCGCACATGTGTGAATCAGCTCTAAGGCCTTTTTCACACCAGTGTGCAGAGACGCAAGTTTTTTTGCATGTGTTCTGCAGGGACAATTGCTCTCTATGTGCACTGTTCACACCACAACACTAATATCAGGTGCAGATTTTGTCTGTGCAGAAATATAAAATGTGTATAAAACGCAATGAACCACGCATGAAAACTGTTGTAAACTTGTGCCCCTGCAAGTGAAATCCGGGCGTTTTTTTCATCAGTTTTTCTGCGTGTATGTTGTGAACAAGGCCTTAATACCAAACCTAAAAAAAGAAAGTGACACTTTTAAAGGAAAATGCTAATTGGCTACTATGGGAACACTGGTTGATTGCCACAGTGGGAGAAAAAAAGATACTAACTCATTGCAATGGGGAACTCGGTGAGAAAAATCCTGATTGTCTGTGCTGAACAACACAGTAAAAAAATAATGGCTAGTGTCTGTGAAGAACAGAGTCTTCGCAAACACTTTCTATACCCAGGGCTCAGAGTGAAGTCACATATTTGATGTTTAATGAAAATCCATATACCTATAAGTGCAGTGCTAATCTTTTATACCTGAAAAACATATCAGCTGCTCTGCCAAAAGGATCACAAAAAAAATACTTTAAACAAAAACGTGCACAAAACTAAAAAGAAAACAAATTGTGGTAATCAGGTCCAGTAAATCACAATTTATATAGAGGTGTTGTGTAGAGGAGCATGTCCACTCTTTAACTCACAGCACACACAGCACAGGTGACACACATAGCCCACCAGAGTCCTCTAGCATCTGACTCACTAGGATTCCCAGCATTTCACCTGTAAGGGTGACATGCTGAGAGGGACCCCTCTGACCTGCTCCTGCCTGGCTAGTGTAGAACCCTATTTAGCTAGGGGGAGCTAGCTTATTATTTTTAGTTAGAAGGTCTGAGTAGCAGACTGGGCAATAGTCAGCTGAGTCAAATTTGGATCAGGGCTGAGAGGCTCTGCAGATCAGTTCCTTGATATCTCCCCATGCTCTAGAATCTTGAAGACGATTCTAGAAGCAGTAGTTGGGGGGTGAAGAGGAGCTGGTCTGCACTCTTAGGGGATCCTGACTAATCCCTGACAGCCCTTAAAAGTGACTGAGCCTGCTCAGTAGCTGGAGAGTTTGGGTGCAAGATGTAAGGAAGCTGAAATGCAGGACCCTGGGAGTGGGCCCAGTGGGAAGAGGCCTACCTACTGGCAGGGAGCTGGAAAGGAGAGTCGCTCAGCCTCACTGGCCCCCAGAGCGAGGACCACCTGTAGAGACAGGAAAGGAGCCAGCCCAGCAGAAGGCCTGAAGGCAGCTACGTACATAAATGTGCTCGCAGGACTGAGACTGAGTGAGTAGTCCTACACCCCCTGGGCCAGATAAGGGAAAAAGAGCATTCTGGTGGGAAGCCTGATTAGCTCCTTACCCAGGACTGCTTCATTTAAGGTGGCAGGCACTGGATTCCCTTGCTCAGGCAGCTGGAGAAGAAGAGGATTATCTGAGGTCTGGAGTGGTACACCAGGAGAGGCTGGAGAGCTCTCCAAGAAGAGTTTCTGCTGTGTAAAGACGTGTACATAGATGCAAAGGAGTTTGTTCTTGGTTTACAGTTCCATTGGGCATCTCACACACCCCTTACCCCATCAAAGTTTAACACCCCTAAATAAAACATGAAACCAAGCTTAATGACTGTTTACTGGCACTGAATGCAAGCCTGGCTGTGCAGGACTATAGGGGGACCCATATCTTCAGCAACTCCTACGAGGGTAGTGCTACACTAATAAATGGACTCCACTTTGACCCCTGTGCACAAAGCTGTTTCCCAAAGAGGCCTTTTCTTTCTGCTAGAATCGTCAATTAGACAACACAAGGATAGTCTTTTCTGAAGGTTTACTTAATCAGCAGTTCAAACACAATAATTCAGGTAGCACATGGCTTCAATAGTGGCAGACAGTTCACAACAAGCTGATAACAACATATAGACAGAGATATAGAGAACCGTTACCAGGAAAAGAGGGGTGTCCTAAAGTACTGGCATCCCTCATCAAGGGGATGCAAATGGTCACAGTTGTAAATGCCCCAAGGATTACCCCCTAAGGGGAAGCTACACTATGCTGGCATAATGCCTACGTGATGCGTTGACCTCCATCCATGTACAGCAACTCAGGAAGCCTCCCACCTTCCTGTAAATATGTCCAATGCTATACCAAGACGGCCTTCTACTGGCATGGGCATGGTCACCAGACCTCAGCTTCCCAATGCATCGATATATTAATGTGGCTTGGGCAATGTACAGAGCAAATTCTATGTCAAACACCAAGTTTAGTACTCAAAATCCTACATTGTGCTGTTTTCTTCAAATAATATGTTTTCTTCCAATTTAATTTAGTGTTTTTTTATTTGTGGTGGTGAAGGGATTAGGGGAAGGGGGTTGAAGCAGCATCCAGGTAACAGACCTTGCATTTGCTACTTTGGGATTTTATAAATGTCATAGGAAAATACACAAATTTTACCCAAACCATTACAGTTCACTTCTAGGAAATTTGATTGCCTACTATATGTCGCCATCCTTTGCACATCATTATTATAGCTGAGTCTACATGGTTGAAAGTAGAACGTTCTCCGCTAGGACTGTCACTGTCCCCATAGCTGTAGATCCATGGAAATGTCTTAATTTTTTCATCTTATTTAGTGATGGTATCTTCCTATGCACATTTAAAATAAATTTGACAGGAGAACGAAATATGATTTCAAGGTAATTAAATGTAATTGATTTTTATGCCTATTTACTTTTTCGAGTTATTCATGGCTTCAGCATAGCACATTAGTTGATAGTAAGATGAATGCTATGCAAATTATAGCTTCATGTGGTAAAAACCCAATAAAGCAGTGAGTATTTCTACACAGAAAATTAGGAAATAGGGAGGAAATGGGAATATTGGTAATGTATCAAAGTGTGAGTGGTTCTTATTGCTTACAAGTTGAAACACCACTGGGGAGAAATCACATTTTATAAAATGGTTGCCTGGCAGATGTGAACTAACTTGTGTAGTATTGAACAGATCAGTCCCATATCTCCTTCTTCAGGGGTTCCCCACCGACACTCTGCTCCTTTTCTGCTTGTGCCTTCATAGCAAGCTGCGTGTTATGGGAGTGCACATGAGAGTTTTCCCCCGGGCCAGGCTGTGTATGTCCACATATATACACAGCACAGCTCAAGCCCACCTGAACTGCACTGGCTCCCCCCCTCAGAGGAAGGAGGCTCCCTCCTCACAGGATTTGACAGACAGCAGCAGTGGCCTATAGCTCATGCTGCTGCCTGTTTCTCCTGTGAGATGATCAAGAGAAAAGAGAAGAGCTGCGGCCAGGCACAGAGCTGGATTTAGAGAGGGTTCAGGTAAGTGTTTGGCGGGGCACAGTTGGTCGTAAAGTGTTTTTTACCTTAATGCAGGAAATACATTAAGGTAAAAAATGTATTAGTATTAGAACCACTTTAAAAGGTGCTAACCCTTGAGAGCCATTTAAAGCTCATTGCCTCCCTAAAAACCACCTCATATTCACCTTCCACACTGACGTCTTTCAGAGCAATTCACGGAATAACACATTGTCACCATTATGTCCTGATTGTCATGCCGTGAAAACTCCCATGTTCACTTATCCCTAATCATGATTCTGAATTCAGAATTGAAAAAGGGACAGTTGCGGTAACAAGAAGGACTGAGTAAAAGTCCTTTCATATAAGCTTTCCTATCAGGCTGCCAGTTTTTCAGGAGAACCTGGTTAGAAGCTCCATGCAAGTCTAGGGGCTGCCTGCCGTATGCATTGTAAATAGACTTGTGCCTACCTCCGAGTCTGTCCCGGTTTGGTGAAAAATGGAAAAGGTCTGTGTCCTTTTGTGTTTTTTCAGACCTAAATGTGACAGACATCTCTCTCATTCTGCTCCGAATACAACAGAGGATCTGTTCACGGATCCCCCAATGAATGGAGTGGAGCATGCCCATGTGAAAGGACCTTCAGATACCAGAGGAGAGACAAATGGCACTCGTTGGTTAAGATAGAATTACAGGAACTGAAACAGGAACAATTGAGTACTGTCCATGATACTTTTTTTATTTGCACTAACATACAATTTTGAGGACAAGCTTTCGGGGAATGTCCCCTTCTTCAGGTCTAAGCAGTACTGAAATACAAATTACAATCAATGAACCCGGCAGTAAGAACAAGTGACACATTCTCTTTGTTGTAACCGAGTTGGATGATTCTTTCCAATTCTTGGCCCTGGCTTTTCTCTGTGTCCGACATGTTTCATGTTAGAAGTTATTATATTGACAATATAATGTGATATGAACATTCTGTTCTACCCACACAAGCACATGCAATGTTTTAATCGTGGCCCTGTGTGTGTTGTCTCATTACACTGAGTAATGTGGGTGATGACTTCATCACAAAGAGCGTGTTGGCAAAGGACATGTTTCTCTGTGGTGACAGATACAGCTCGTTCTTATGACGGTACAATTCTATTTATGCCAGAAATGGAATGCAAAATAGATGCTGCAAATGATAATGCCTGATGTGAATTTGTAATCAACACAATTATCCACTTTAGCACAAGGACTGTATTTAGGGGAACACTCCGTACATATGTATATTTAAAAAAAGCTTTTCGTTCACTTCCATTTTAAGGCTGGCTTGTGCATTTAAAGCAGTGCATGGTGACACTTGATCAGCACTGTGTTATGGTACCATCCATTTTAAATGGCACTCCAGCAAATGCAGCATGCTACAATGCACAGATGGTTCCTATATGGTGCAATGGATTTAAAAAAAGGAATGTTGTGGTGAATTGGCTTAACAAACGTTTACATGCATACTGTAAAGAGGTGTGAAAGGGGCCTAAAAGCTAAAGCTGGGTACACACTATCAGTTTTTTTTCATTCAACCTAGCTGAATGGAGAGCTCAGGAGGAGCTCTGTACTAACAAGCCGATGTTAGTACAGCGATTTCCCCACTGAGCTATTGTGTTCTAACAGCAGGAATGCCCCTCCGCCAGAACATGCAGATTGCCGATGGGATGCTGGCTTTCCAGCTTGCCCGTTCAACAGAAACCGGCCGTTCAGCTGGCTTCTGTCACCCAGGTGGGTGTACACACGGGTCAAATGTCGGCCAGTTTCTATTGAACTGCCTTATTCCGGCCAATATTCGGCCCATGTGTATGCGGCTTTAGGAATTGCTCAGGTTCAACTAATGTAATTAGCTTAATCTGTCTTTATGCTGAGCTGCACGCTGTAACTCTGCAGACTGAAGGGGATGGACATAGGTTTAAAGGCATTGCACACTTTCAATTGTTTTTGTTGTTTTAGCTAGATATTACTGTAGTCATATTCCCCGTGTCGCTTGTTTGCCTTACCTTGTAATAATGGGTTTATATGTTGTGGCTACAATTTGTAGTGTCATGGCTGATCAATTCCCCTAGATCCATGTATTCATTCACCCAGCTTGTCCCTATTTGCCAAAGGGAAAGGCAACTCCTTGTTCTGGGTCATGCAGCATCCAATCCATGCCTTGCCATTTCTCTGTGTTGAATCAGAAATGTGGGAGTGCTAATGTGATTAAAGCACAACTCTCTTCTTCAATGCTCTGCCAGCTTGTGTGTATGTTAGATATAGTTACTGCACATGCACCAGTATTAGACCAAGAGACCTGGGGATTGTGGGATATGTAGTTTTCTTCACAGGAAGTGTCACTTCTTAGACCACAGACATTCTTTAAGCTGTGCAGTGCCATGCATCATGCCTCATAATTGAACACAAACAGAAATTGCTGACAAAGGAATGTGAAGATTTATTCTAATTTAGGCCGTGCGTACAAGCCAACAAATGACACAATGAAACTACATGATCACTGCACATCTTATGCAGGTGAAAAACACAAGGTGCAGGCAGGAAGGTTTATATGGTCTTCAAAGAAGTGAGAAAGCTTGTTGCCAATAAAAATGGATCTAAACGTTACAGTAATGCACAAGAACCTCAGAAAGCCCCCAAGCTGCTGAAGACCTCTCATAGTATACCAAACACTACAAATGAAAGACAGTTGTCAGCACTTTTATCCAGTTTACCAATTTCCTTCCCTCGTGGATTAAAGACTGCTAGAGAAAGGGCTGCCAGTGGGATAAAGTAAAAAATGTGCTGGGAGGAATATATGAGCTTAGGTTGCTGAAAGCCCTCTGAAATTCCTACCTGTTATACTGACCTATCATCTTTACTATACTGTAAGTCTGTAGCACTACTTTCTTAGGAGTCACTAAAGATTTGGGTCCCCCTTTAGTCCTGCACAGCCAGGCAACACACATTTTTCCACAGACTTGCACTCCAGAGACAGTCCTTGGGCCTGTTTTTTTTTTGTTTTATTAGGGGAAGTTGAACTTGGATGGGGTTAGGGGTGTATGGGATGCCCAAGGGAACTTCAAACTGAGGACAACTTCCTGGCAACTATGTACAAGTCTTTACACAGCAAAACTCTTCTTGGAGAGCTCTCCAGCCTTTCCTGGTGTATCACCCCAGATAAATCCTCTAATTTACCCAGCTGTCTGGAGGAATCCCTGGGCAAGGGGATGCAGTGCCTGCCACTTTAAAGTGTTACTAAACCCACAACAGTAAAATCAGTCTGTATATGCAGTAAAGCATGCTTGTTATACTCACTGTGGAGCCTAAGGGCTCTGCATTGTATAAAAAGGCTGTTTGATCCTTTCTTTTCTGCCCCTCCTCTTGTTCAAATGACCACCTGATACAGACTGAATCCACTGTCACATGCACATGCTCAGTTTGGTGCATATTGCTAGAGATGTTTTTTTCTTCTTGGGAGAGTGCATGTGATCAGCACAGGGCCAATCAGCACTGTCCAGACAGAGGGTCAGGGGTTCTGCATCCTCTTAGAACAGAAAGAAAACTCCTCCTACAAGCTTTAACCAGTGCTCTGCTGAAGTCACAAGATTGTTTTAACTGCTGATGATAAAAGGTAATTAGCCATTTATATTTACTAAAATAATTGCATTTCCATGTTCTGTGTACTGTGGGAGACCAAATATAGTGAATGCAGGGTCCTGGGTTTAGTATCACTTTGAGATGAACATTTCTGGGTAAGGAGCGAATCAGGTTTCCCACCAGAGTGCTCTTTTTCCCCTTAGCTGGCCCAGGGGGTATAGGATTACTCACTCGGTCTCTTTCCTGTGAGCTGGTGTAGGTAGATGGCAACCTTCAGACCTTCTGCTGGGCTGGCTCCTTTCCAGGCTCCACAGGTAGTCCTCCCTCCAGGGGCTGGTGAGGCTGAGTAATCCTCTTGTACATGTCCCAGCCTGTAGATAGGCCCCTTTCCACTGGGCCCCCGTCCAGGCTCCTACATCTCTTTCTCTGTCACATCTTCCACCCAAACTCTCCTGCTGCTTAGTAGACTCCAAAATCCTCAAAGGCTGCCCCAACCCCCTGCCAAGCCTCCTGCCTGGGGATTGGTTGGGATCATCTAAATATGCAGATCAGCCTCTCCTCACCCCCGCCCCCTGAGTTCTAGAGACCTCTTCAAGTCTCTAGATCAGGGGGAGGTATCAGTGAACTGATCTGCAGAGCCTCTCAGCCCTGACACAAATTTGACCCCTCTGACTATTTCCCCAGACTGCTACTCAGCCCTTCTAACAAAAAAAAATTAACTGGCTCCCCCTAGCTAACTAGGAGGGTGCTACAAATCATTAAACAGGAATGGAGATCAGAGAAACCAAAAGTAAACTTGTTCTCTTCCTTGGGGTCACACAATTCAGTATGGGGAAGGACTGCTCCCTTATGTCTCCTAAAATAGCCTTGTTCTATGTTAAAGTATAACTAAAAGCAAAACTTTAAAAAAAAATGTGGACAGAGTGCAGAGGGATTAGAACCCCTGTCAGGTTTTATTGCTGTCTGTGTCCCCATTAGGGAGATTCACCTTTCTATTTGTTTTGTTTACCATTATCATTGAAAGTGAAAGAAAATCCCAAATTTTGGGTTGTCCTCAGAAAAGTAATAGAGGGAAAATCTTCAAATGGGGACACTAGTTCTGGTGACCTGGGTGACCACAAGGAATTCCCTTATTTGCTAGGATTTCTTCTCACTTCCTGTTTGTCTATGGGATAGGAAGTGAAGGGAAATCTCCCTGATGGGATACAGATGTAAAACAAAACCGGACAGAGGTTATAACCCTCCCTTATGTAACCACTTTCCATCCGGCCCATGTCCATAAATGGCTGGACGGGAGCAGTGCAGGAGCTGGTTGCCGTTCATAAACAGTGCCCGCATTTACAGCCTGTGCGCGCTCCGTGGGAGCGCGCGGCACCACAATCCGGTGCCTGCTGTGTCCTGCGGACAAAGTGGAACTATATCATTTATAGAGCCCTGCTGTGATCCAGAGAGGGAAGCACCTGTAAGCAGGCATCTCTACACATCTATCCCTTAAAGGGACCTCTGGCCAGCTGGACCCACTTTCATCCTCTGAGGGCTCATATCCTTACTACCTGGAGGGAGAGCCACCTTGTGTTCCAGTCCTGTCCTATACCTGTGAAGGGGGATTCCTGTTGATATACACACTGCGTAATTTAATTACGCTTCTGGTGAGTGCGTAAGTCTTACCTTACCACTGGGAGCACCACCACTGGATTGAAGTCATATCTCACGATATCATATAGACTGTCATTTATTTACAGTTTTATGTTATTTGGTATATTTATCATACTTTGCTCCATTTGTTTTATTGATTAACGCTGCACATATTTTATAAATCTTCATCACCCCCCCAACAAGTAGTAAAGTGTCCATATGGTGACTCTGTACTGCTAGTGTGACAGTATGTTAAAAAAAACATAAATAATAATAATAAAAAAAAAAAATGTAAAGAAAAATTTAGAAAATTTATAGTTTTTGGTTATAAACTAATTTGTTTTTTGTTTTTTTACTAAAAAGATAACTGAATACATTTTGGCCATGATTTATGAAGAAAGATTATTTATTTGCAAAATGTTATTAAAAAAAGTTATCTGTCTCAAAAAAATGCAAAAAAGTTCACATGGGTACAGTATTGCATGACCGCACAATTGTCATTCAAAGTGTAATAGCACTGAAAACTGAAAATTGGCCTGGACTGGAAGGGGGTGAAAGTGTCCGGACTTGAAGTGGTTAAATTACTAAATTTTAAAAAAATAGTTTGACTTTAGATACACTTTAAGAACACCCCTTCCTCTTGTAGTTAGAGAATATGTGTTTGGCAAATGGCAGCTGTGTGGTAATAATGGTTATTGACAGCCTGTCAGGATCACTGTATTTGCTGTGTTTGTTTTGCTATGCTACTATAATTACATCAAATGTCATGCATGTTTATTACCTCCATTACCCCCCTCTGTTTGTAAAATGTTCTTAATGCAGTGAGAGTTCACAGCATGACATAAATCAGTACTGATACTCCATCTAACAACAAGGAGAATGCCTGTGGAAAAACCAACATAAGATTTTTAAATGGAATAAACACAACTGTTCATCAAACATCAAAGTATGAAATCTTGTAGTAGTTCACGTCTGCTGTTGCAAATAAAGTAATGTCATTAGGATGCTACAGAGTGAGCTGGCCGGGCCTCCATACTGCCCACACACTATGAGACCAACATGCTGACACATAGGCATTGCAGGGGGTACACGTCTCTGCTATTACAGGCAGAACTTCTTCTTTATAAGATGTGGCATCATGTACCAAGTCCCCAACACAGCAAGGTGAAAGGCACACTTCACATCAGACTGAAATGGCATCGCTACAGCCCACGAGAGCTGTATACACTATATGATTACACTTCCCAAATTTCTGAGATGACAAAAGGGGGACACAATTTAGCATAAGTACATATTCCTGCCATGTTCCCAGTTATACAGACAATTAAGAATTAATGTGCAAAAAAAAGACTGGTTAACCCTGTCTTTACACCCAGGGGGCAGTAAAGACTTTGTGATCAAGTGAATACTGTGATTGGCTGCCACAGTGGTCTCATGATCAGGAGCCCATCCTGCCATCCTTTCCATAGATCAAGAGTTGTCTATGTAAATATACAGCTGCTGTAGGTGGTATTGTTGTTTATATTGCTGCCGTGGAAGGAAGGGCAACATATATAGCTGCAGTGGAAGGGAAGGCTGTATATATGGTGGCTTGGGAAGGGAGAACTGTATATATAACTACTGTGAAAAGGGAGAGCTGTATGTATGGCAGCTGTGGAAGGGAGGGCTTTATATATGGTGGCTGTAGAAGGGAGAACTATATATGGCTGCTGTGGAAGGGAGGGCTGTATATATCTTGGCTGGGGGAGGGAGGGCTGTATATATGATGGCTGTGGAAGGGAGGGCTGTATATATGGTGGCTGTAGAAGGGAGAACTATATATGGCTGCTGTGGAAGGGAGGGCTGTATATATCTTGGCTGGGGGAGGGAGGGCTGTATATATGGTGGCTGTGGAAGGGAGGGCGGTATATATGGTGGTTGTGGAAGGGAGGGCTATATATGGCTGCAGTGGAAGGGAGGACTGTATATATGGTGGCTGTGGAAGGGAGTGCTTTATATATGGTGGCTGTGGAAGGGAGGCCTGTATATATCTTGGCTGGGGGAGGGAGGGCTGTATATATGGTGGCTGTGGAAGGGAGGGCGGTATATATGGTGGTTGTGGAAGGGAGGGCTATATATGGCTGCAGTGGAAGGGAGGACTGTATATATGGTGGCTGTGGAAGGGAGTGCTTTATATATGGTGGCTGTGGAAGGAAGGGCTGTATATATCTTGGCTGGGGGAGGGAGGGCTGTATATATGGTGGCTGTGGAAGGGAGGACTGTATATATGGTGGCTGTGGAAGGGAGGACTGTATATATGGCAGCTGGGGAAGGGAGAACTTTATATATGGCGACTGTGGAAGGGAGGACTGTATATATGGTGGCTGCAGAGGAGAGGGATTTATATATGGCGACTGTGGAAGGGAGGACTTTATGTATGGCAGCTGTGTAAGGGAGGGTTGTATATTTGGCGGGTGGGGAAGGGAGGGCTGTATATATGGTAGGTGGGGAAGGGAGGGCTGTATATATGGTGGCTGCGGCAGGGAGGGCTGTATATATGCTGTCTGTGGAATGGAGTACTGTATACATGGTGGCTGCGGAAGGGAGGGCTTTATATATGGTGGCTTTGGAAGGGAGGGCTGTATACAGTGGGGATCGAAAGTTTGGGCACCCCAGCTAAAAATTTGTATTAATGTGCATAAAGAAGCCAAGGAAAGATGGAAAAATCTCCAAAAGGCATCAAATTACAGATTAGACATTCTTATAATATGTCAACAAAAGTTAGATTTTATTTCCATCATTTACACTTTCAAAATAACAGAAAACAAAAAAATGGCGTCTGCAAAAGTTTGGGCACCCTGCAGAGTTAATATCTTGTACTGCCCCCTTTAGCAAGTATCACAGCTTGTAAACGCTTTTTGTAGCCAGCCAAGAGTCTTTCAATTCTTGTTTGAGGTATCTTTGCTTATTCTTCCTTACAAAAGTCTTCCAGTTCTTTGAGATTTCTGGGCTGTCTGTCACGCACTGCTCTTTTAAGGTCTATCCATAGATTTTCAATTATGTTGAGGTCAGGAGTTTGTGAAGGCCATGGCAAAACCTTCAGTTTACGCCTCTTGATGTAATCCCCGTGGATTTCAAGGTGTGTTTAGGATCATTATCCATTTGTAGAAGCCATCCTCTCTTTAACTTCAGCTTTTTCACAGATGGCATCAAGTTACCATCCAAAATTTGCTGAAATTTTATTGAATCCATTTTTCCTTCTACTCGTGAGATGTTCCCTGTGCCACTGGCTGCAACACAACCCCAAAGCATGATTGATCCAACCCCATGCTTAACAGTTGGACAGAGGTTCTTTTCATTAAATTCTGTGCCCCTTCTTCTCCAAACGTACCTTTGCTCATTCCGGCCAAAAAGTTCAATTTTAACCTCATCGGTCCACAGAACTTGTTTCCAAAATACATCAGGCTTGTCTATATGTTCATTTGCAAAGTCAAATGATGATTTTTGTGGTGAGGACGTAGAAGAGGTTTTCTTCTGATGACTCTTCCATGAAGACCATATTTGTACAAGTATCTCTTTATAGTGGAATAGTGTGCCACAACTCCAGTGTCTGCCAGATCTTTCTGGAGGGATCGTGCAGTCAAACGTGGGTTTTGAATTGTTTTTCTCACAATCCTGCGAGCTGTTCTGTCTGATATTTTTCTTGGTCTTCCAGATCTTGCTTTAACTTCCACTGTTCCTGATGACTGCCATTTCTTAATTACATTCTGAACAGAGGATATTGACATCTGAAAACGCATTGCTATCTTCTTAAAGCCTTCTCCAGCTTTGTGAGCGTCAACTATTTTCAGTTTCAGTTTTCTAGACAACTGCTTAGAAGAACTCATGGTGCTGATTGTTGGGGCAAGGTCAGATGAGTCTGGGCATTTAAAACCTTTGAGATTGACATCACCTGGTCTTCCCAGACGATGATTGAGAACAATCCATGACACTGGCAGGTCTCAGCTTGGCAAAGGGGGCAGTGCATGCTATAAATTCTGCAGGGTGCCCAAACTTTTGCAGACGCCATTTTTTTGTTTTCTGTTATTTTGAAAGTGTAAATGATGGAAATAAAATCTAACTTTTGTTGACATATTATAAGAATGTCTAATCTGTAATTTGATGCCTTTTGGAGATTTTTCCATCTATCCTTGGCTTCTTTATGCACATTAATACAAATTTTTAGCTGGGGTGCCCAAACTTTCGATCCCCACTGTACATAGCAGCCGTGGAAGGGAGGGCTGTATATATGGCGGGTGTGGAAGGAAGGGCTATATATATGGTGGCTGTAGAAGGGAGGGCTGTATATATGGCGGCTGTGGAAGGGAGGGCTGTATATATGGTGGCTATGGAAGGGAGGGCTGTATATATGGTGGCTGTGGAAGGGAGGGCTGTATATATGAGGGCTGTGGAAGGGAGGGCTGTATATATGGGGGCTGTGGAAGGAAAGGCTGTATATATGGTGGCTGTGGAAGGGAGGACTATATATGGTGGCTGTGGAAGGGAGGGCTGTATATATGGTGGCTGTGGAAGGGAGGGCTGTATATATGGGGGCTGTGGAAGGAAAGGCTGTATACATGGTGGCTGTGGAAGGGAGGACTATATATGGTGGCTGTGGAAGGGAGGGCTGTATATATGGTGGCTGTGGAAGGGAGGGCTGTATGTATGGTGGCTGTGGAAGTGAGGGCTGTACATATGGCAGTTGAGGGACAGATAGCTATGTACAGTTGTGTTCAAAATAATAGCAGTGTGTTGAAAAAAGTGAATAAAGCTCAAAATCCTTCTAATAGCTTTTATTTCCATACACACAAATGCATTGGGAACACTACACATTCTATTCCAAATCAAAACATGAAGAAAAATATATCAAATTTGTGTTGTTCCTCTAAAAAAATTGAAGAAAAGTGAATAATAGAGTGTTCAAAAAAATAGCAGTGTTTGTATTCTTCTTTAGAAACTCAAACATTCACTATATAAACTGAAAACTGTTTGAAGATTTTGCTTTCCTTTGAATCACTTAATTAATATTTAGTTGTATAAGCACTGTTTCTGAGAACTGCTGTACATCTGTGTTGCATGGAGTCAACCAACTTCTGGCACCTGTGAACAGGTATTCCAGCCCAGGATGATTGGACTACATTCCACAGTTCTTCTCTATTTCTTGGTTTTGCCTCAGAAACTGCATTTTTGATGTCACCCCAGAAGTTTTCTATTGGATTAAGATCCGGGGATTGGGCTGGCCACTCCATAACGTCAATCTTGTTGGTCTGGAACCAAGATGTTGCACACTTACTGGTGTATATATATAAAGAGTAAGGTAAGTGAGCACAAACTAGCGGGATAAGCAGCTAACATACAGGGTAATCCTCAGTACCTTAAACGTGAAATATATAAAAAATGGGGTATGCAGCGCTAGAAGTAAATATCAAACCAAGAGGGTGTCACCATATACAGTAACAATAATATCGGACATGGATTGTTCATATGGTGTATCCAGAAGGCAAATGGATATGATTCTATGTTGTTCCAAATTCAGCTCGATAGAATGGGAAAAATAGTGTGGTTTTGCGCTTACCACAAATACATACAATATAGGCATTGTATGTAAATCCTCAGCAACAGGGCATCATGGTCTGGTCAGCAGCATGAGCAGCATGTGGTCACATCAGGACATCAGGGTCTGGTCAGCAGCATGAGTAGTATCTGGTTACCATAGCGGGCATTCAGGGATGGTGGTGCACACCTTTTTAGGGGTCCTTTCAGACTCACCCGTAGGTCCAACGCTGTCCAGGCATCCAATGATTCCTTATTCCAGATCACCACCTTGCAAAGCTCATTAAAAACGAGCCAGGAGGCAAGAAGGTATCAATGGTGAAATACGTTTATTCAAAGTAAAATAAGCAGATAAAAGGAAGGAACTCACATCAGCATAAACCGATATATCCAGGTCTCACACATAGGTACCCTGGTGGCTATTGGTTCATCGGCATAAAGGACTTTGAAAACGAGCGTTCGCTCGAAACATGTTAGGGGATCCACCCAATTGACGCCTACACCACCAGGGAACCACTAACCACCAGGGGAATCTTTATACTAGACCTCGGTGGCTGAGAATCTGGTCATATATATATTTTTCTACTGATGAAACCACTAACCACCAGGGACATTTAAAACAGACCTGGATGCATGTCCTTTATGCCGATGGAACCACTAGCCACCAGGGTACCTATGTGTGAGACCTGGATATATCGGTTTATGCTGATGTGAGTTCCTTCCTTTTATCATGATGCTTGCGCAACCATGCTTCACTGTCTTCACAGTGTACTGTGGCTTGAATTCAGTGTTTGGGGGTCGTCTGACAAACTGTCTCCGGCCACTAGACCAAAAAGAACAATCTTACTTTCATCAGTCCACAAAATGTTGCACCATTTCTCTTTAGGCCAGTCAATGTGTTCTTTGGCAAATTGTAACCTCTTCAGCACATGTCTTTTTTTCAACAGTGGGACTTTGCGGGGGCTTCTTGCAGATAGCTTGGCTTCACATAGGCGTCTTCTAATTCTAACAGTACTCGCAGGTAACTTTACACCTTCTTTAATCTTCCTGGAGCTGATTGTTGGCTGAGTCCTTGCCATTTTGGCTATTCTTCTATCCATTCAAATGGTAGTTTTTCGTTTTCTTCCACGTCTTTCAGGTATTGGTTGCCATTTTAAAGCATTTGCGATCATTTTAGCTGAGCAGCCTATCATTTTCTGCCCTTCTTTATATGTTTTCCCCTCTCCAATGAACTTTTTAATCAAGGTACGCTGTTCTTCTGAACAATGTCTGGAACAACCCATTTTCCTCAGAATTTCAGAGAGAAATGCACTGTAACCAGCATGTACAACATTTGCTACCTTTCTTCCTTAAATAAGGGCAATAATTGCCACCTGTTTTTCAAAGAATGAATGACCTCACTAATAGAACTCCACACTGCTATTATTTTGAACATGCCCCTTTCAATTAGTGATTAAATTACACAGAATCAGCAGCATGCATGTCATGACTGTTGGGTCTGTTGGATTTCTTACTCTACTACACCTGCTAGTAAATTATTTGCCATGTAGAAATATCACTTCTACCAAAAACAGTGATTGATCAGGTTAGTGATGTCTGCCTGCTATTATTTTGAACGTAACTGTATATGGCTGCTCTAGGTGGGTGTGCTCTGTATGTAGAATGAATAAATCCTCTCTTATCACTGAAACAAGTTCCCATTGGAAGACTTATGTTTCTGTTCTGATGATAACTGTAAATATGGGATTTTACTAACAGTCCCAGTGTCACCAGACAAATAAAGAAGTGAATCACCGCCAAGTGGGGGCAGATACAGCAATAAAACCTGATAGGGGTTCTAATCCCTCACCACTCTTTCCAAAACTTAAAAAAAGTTTCACATTTAGATACTCTTAACGGGTAAACAAGGCAATCAAAGGCAGATGTATTGGATTTTAATTTTTTACTGACTAACTTAGTTTGGCTGTGTAGCTGCAGCGTGTGCCAGAAACGAGCAGAGACTGCAATGAACAGATAGGATAATGAGGTCATATCTATACCTTCCTCTCCTGTGAATCATAGAAACTAGCAGTATTTTCCTATCCACAATACATTTCAGATCAATAACAATCTACAAAGCCTAGTGCTGTATTACAATTATGAATAAATGGTGCAGTAAATGGGAGATTACTGCTATCTGAGATATAAAGACAAGCCAGGCATTTAAACACTGAGAAAAACCAAAGCCAAAGTTCATTAATTGCCCATAGTCACCAATGACATTTCATCTTTTATCTGATATGGGGAGTCTGATTGGTCACTGTAGTCTCTGTGTTTGTTCTCCATTTTCCATTCTCCACAAATATTCTATTATTATTATATATATATTATTTCAGGTAAATATATTGAGCGACTTTCATTACACTATTTTACTAATAATACACATTCGAGCAATGCTATACCTACTAACGTGCTTAAACAAAATGTAGTGATCCTGCCTTATGTATTTATGTCTCTGACTACATTTAGTGTGTGTCACTACTAGGCTGTAACCAGCTTGAGCTAACGTTTAACTTTTCTGAGCTCTGTAGGTTTTCCCTAATCCTGGTGGGTTGATTGCGTCAGCCTGTTGCTGGAAGGAGGCTCCAGGAATCAGTGTGGGGAGGAAAATTCATATGACTTCTTTCACATGACCAATACTGCTTATTACCCTATGCAAAGCAATTCTTGGTGGATTGATTTTCAGAGGGCTACTGCCAGTGGTGTATTTAGGTTTCGTGCTGCCCTAGGCAACACAAAAAATTGGCTTCCCCCCATGGAGAGACCCTGACACCAGCCAACACCCACCTTTCCCACGAAGAGAGCCTGACATTGACCAACAGCACCCCAGCCCCCGTCCGAGAGAGCCTTCTATTACCATTGCCCCCCATACACTGGCAACACCCCCCCGCCCCGGAAGAGATAAGACACTCACCTTTACAAGGATCTGCATACACCATCAAGCAGCCCACAGCCCCTCTCAGATCCCGTCTGGTCCCCATGCTGCGTGTGTCCCTTCTTCCTTTTCTTCTTTCAGGGGATGGCACTGCCCCCCCTGAAAAATGCTGCCCTAGGCAACTGCCTTGTTTGCCTTGTGGTAAATACACCCCTGGCTACTGCTGCCTTCTAAACGCTTTTCTTTTTAAATTGCTAAGCAGAAATTACTGTGAGTCGACCGTTCAGTTCATGGTTGCGGTGTGGTGTTATTTAAATCAATAGGTAAATTTGACAGGTTGTGCCGTCAGTCAAGCTCTGCACACCGTGTTATAAATGCAGCAGCTCAGCTACCTGTTTTTACCACCCCCAGTCACCCATCTGAAAGAGCCCTACATCATGAATATTTATCTCACTTATCCAATTCCTGATGGCGTTCAGTGTGGCTTGGGGAGATGGTGCAGGTTTGGGAGCACGTTTCCAGAACTCTTTCCCCTGCGACTTCCCCTTGGGAGAGTTCAATGTGTGAAGACTGATGTTTGAGCCAGGCCTCAGCATGAGCCGTGTGCTGAAGGACCTGGGAACCAAGTTGGAGCTGGAGCAGAATAGAGATGCTCTTTACTGAAGAGGGTCTCAGTGTGCTGTTCGGTCCAGATACAGGACAGGTAGCCTTGGGACAGGTAGGAAAAAACAAAATTATCAGCAGCACCCTAGGGAGTCAGCAACAGAAATGATAATAAAATTAAGATATGAACATGGTTGATGTCAGCAGAGACTCTGCTTCAACCTCCTGCCATGTAACAAGGGATCTTGATGTAAGTGAGGGTCTGATAGGGACTCTGATGTAAGAAAGGGTCTCTGCTGGGGACCCTGCTGTAAGGGGGAATATTGTTTCCAATAGTTTTTTATTTAGAAAAGTGAAAGTATTAAAAACCTTCAAAGAAAACATAAGTCTGATGAAGGCACAAAAACAAAGCATAAACGTGTCAGCTTACATAAGATCTGCACCAAATGGCATAGACTAGAACAGTATGAGCAACTTTCTATGCAAAGGGACATTTTACTGTCCTTCAGGCTTTAGGGGGCTGAACTGTGGCAAGTGAAAGCAGAAAATGCATCAGCATCAGCGCCCCATCAACGGTTAAAATTGGAGGAATAGTGCCTCGTTGATATCCATGACAAGAATAGTGCCCCATTGATGGTGTCAGCAGGGAGAATGGTGCTCTGTCATTGGTGAAAGTTGGTCGAATAGTACCCCAAGGACCAGATAAAGGCAAACAAAAGGCCACATCCAGCCCCTGGGCTGCAGTTTGGAGACCACTGGACTATAATGTGGTATACAGCAGTGGGGTCTAATGCTGCTAAGCTATATATTCCTTTGGAATATCCAAATTGGATGCAGTCCAGGTTCCAACAAATATCACAGTAGGACATTCTAGAACTGAAGCAGTAAAACATTAGTGAAGCCAGAATGGTACCGATAAAGAACTATGGTTCTGAGTTCTAGTTCAATAAGGGTGCCTTATAAGCATATCTGAAGATAAATGGGAAAAGCGAGAAAGGAAAAAAGTAAAGGATAGAAACAGCAAACTAATAGGAAAGCGCCACTCGATTGCAATCCTTCCAGAAGTGGACCCCCTCCCCACCACCATCTCTGTATCAATCCTTACATTGCACATATCGGAAACAAGGATTCCAGGTTTTCTCAAATTTGGACTGTTTATCTAATAGGATACTGGCCAATTTCTCATGAATCATAATCCAAGAGAGCTTGGTCTAGAGGCAGCCAACTGGACTACTGATCTTTTCCATGTCTTGGTTATCATCATTTATGCCAGCAAAAATATAAAAAATATTAAAATTTTGGTATGTTTAGGGGCATCTGTTATTGGCTCATTCAGGAGCGCCGTTCTCACGTTTTTAGGTAAATTAATAGATGCCACAATGCAAATAAGTGTAAAGATTTGGATCCAAAATGACTGAAACTTGGAGCAAGTCCTCCAAATGTGGTACATGGTGCCCTCCTTCCCGTAGCCCTGAAATGTAGGGAAGATACCCGAGGATGTCTGTTGGCGACTCTGGAGGGGATTAGGTATTTTAATGGGGATTTGGATGTAAGGGGGACTCTGATACGGATTATTTTCAGCCCACAAATATTTGTAAACTATACAAGGTGGTCCTCATACTGAAAAGATTGGAGATCCCTGATCTAGAGTAAAATATTACTTTGATCTATTAAATGCAAGCTTCCGACCAACTTGAAAAGCATGGGAAAACGTACAGCCTATCTTCCTAGGTCTTTTGTCTTTGAATCTGGCATTGCTTGAGTACACCAGACTTCTCTCCTTTGATAAAATCATCTGCTTTACCAGGTATTCTGAGGACACCAAACCACCTGCAGCTCTGCAGGTCAGAGAGTCTCAACTCTGCCTAGCCATTTCTATCAGCAGTCTAATTATGAACACCAACTCACATTCAGAAAGAATAAAATTATGAATTTTATATGAAAAACAATGGCAAAGCTGTGCACATTCATTGGCACACACGTCAAATCGCAAAGTTGGTTTTAATGCAATCCAATCCAAAATACAGCTTTACAACCAACCAGCCAGCCCTTGAAAGGACAATTTTATTATAAATTTAAAAGGATCTCTTCAGTCAATCAAAACAAATGCTGAATGCAGTATGTTCAAAGTACAGAAAATATTTTTTTTTAGAAATATCACTTGATATTAAAGAATACATCAAAGAATCCATGGAGACTTTCAAGTAAAAGTAATTCAATAGCACATTCACAAAGTAAAGAGATATTTACCTCTACAAAATTGTATTCAGTCTCCCACATCAGCAAGAATGAACAAGATGGATAAATGTGATCCTGTCTTCAGGCTGACATCATTGTTAAAATGCTAGTTGCCTGGCTGTCATGCTTAGGAACTGCCTTTTATGCTAGCCTAGAACAATTACACAGATCTGGAGCTTGGACTTCGATTGCTACATACTTGCTCCAAATCAGAGATATCAAAAGCAGAGGCAGCCAGGCAAATAGCAAGTTGGAAATAGCAACTAAAGCATTTTTCTTAAGTGACACTAAACAATATCCGTATCCTCCAAAAATAATCCATACACATCCACTACTTAATGGTCCTGTAATCTATTTTTCATGAACTTTTATCTGTGTTTTTCTGCCTCTATGTAACATCCTCAGTGAGCTCTCAAACCTGTCCTTTTCCCCCTCACTTCTGTTTGTTTGGAACAAGCATTGCACGTTAGTTGTGGTCATGTGCACTGCTCTATGAACACAACAAATCCCATAGACCCTAATCCATTTTGAGAGCGAGCAAGAGAGGGTGACTACATTTGTACATACAGGGGACAATGGAGAAGGGATGTAGCCATCCTTTAACAGGGAGTCAGGCCACCCCAGCAAAAAAAAAGAATATTGGAGGAGGCTGAGAGCAATAGAAGTTACTCTTGGGGTTAGGCTTAGTTCACACTGCTGCGAACCCCAAAGTCGTGTCGCTTGCTCCTTACTTGTAACTTTTGTGATTTAACATTGCAGTCTATGGCACTCAAGTTGCACCCAAGTCGCAGAAAAGTAGTGTAGCAACCTTTTTTCTGTTGCTGTGACTTGAGTTGCACTGATTAAGATGGCACCTATTGAAATTAATGTATTTTGACTTGTCACATGACTGTGTCAGAAGTTGCATGATAAGTCGCAGCAATGTGAACCAGAGCTTAAGGATTGATACTTGAAAGGAATTTTCTTTAAACCAGAGTTTAGTGTCATTTTAGGACAAGTGTGCAAGGAAATCAAAGTTAAGGCTCTACAAAAAATAATGACATTTTTTTTAGTATCTATTTAAAAAAAAAAGCCAATGTCTGACTCTAATGCTGACCATACACATTGCAATTTGCAGGCAATTTCAGATAACATCCAATCCCAAAAATGACTACAAAGATCAAGAAAAACCTGTCACCAATAGTTTCAATTAGTTAATGGTTTGAAGTAACTGTTGGTGGTAGGTTGTCCTGATCTGTTCGGCGAGCGGTCATAGTTGTATTGGACTAACTTGCGTCCAAAAAGAAGAATGTTCCGGTATGAATGACTATCTCCGCTATTCGACATAAGCAATATCCACGAAAACTTCATCTTGACTTAGTGTATGATGCATATGTTGTGTATTGAGTATAGTCACTCATACAGGAACATCCCTCTTTTGGGACATATTCGTCTGATTTACAATAGTTGAGCCTATCCAGTGGATACACTTTTGTGGGATCAATTGAATATATACACAAGCCCCATTTATTCCTTTGACCTGTGGTCATAATTGTCTGGAAATTGCTGTGTGTGGCCAGGGTAATGCTTTGGTGGATCTCCAAATCTCATCATTTGGATAACGTTGGCACTTGTAGTCCCACGCCACCACAAAACCAGCCCAACAAATGACATCAATGACAAGTTCTAACACACAAATCAGCTACAAAGTTGTCAGCTGCCTTGGATTTCAAGGGATATCCCCAAGTATCGAAGACCAGTCCTTGGAAATCTCCTCTTTTCTGAATGTTGGCTCATTGCACAACAAAATCCCTTCTTTAACATTCCTATATTCTGTAGCTTGTACAACAAATCTGGAGAGACATAAGGCGCAGTCCTGACTGATGAAAGTCACAAACTACAGAAGCGTATGGTGTCGCTCATGGGCACGGGATGAGGTTACATGGCATGACATCAGTATCTGGTTGGTGGAGATGGAGGTGATGAGGTGACAGGGTGACTGGTCTCACCGGGGTGAATGGATCCTCTCTTGTCCCTGACGGCGGACTCCGCTGAGCTGTGCTCTTCCTGGCACGCATGCCCCAGTCCTGACGGGGGGATTTCCGTGTCTGTGCTGGTCAACCAGGTGGACTCTGTCTCCCTCGTCCAGCTCTCGTAATAGCGAGGTTCTATCGCGTCGGCTCTGCTTCCCCCGCAGCCCATCGCGCCCTCAGCGACGCAGCGGCTGGGCTATCCTGGAATAAACGCAGCCGTCGCACTTTTCCAGCTGCAGCACGGATTGTGTCAGATGGAGATGCAGGATGGGCAGGGGAGCCCAGGCAACGCCGTGTCCATTCAGCAGGCAGGCGCTGAGATCGGCATGCTGGTCATTGTTGGAAAGTGATGCAGAGCTGGAACAGGGGGGCTTGTGTCTACAAAGTGTAATTATTCATGGCATGCCTATCTTTTCCATGCATCTTCCCCCCTTGCTCCTCCACATGCTCTCTTACTAATATACATGAGCCTCCCCCTGATGGATGGGAGTGAGCTCTGCTGACGTGGGTAGCTGGGAGATGCAGGAGGGCCGCTCTGCCTCCTCCGCTGCTTGCTGCAGCCTCTGGATATGAAGAGAATGCAGCATCTCTTTGTGTTCCTATGTCAGGGCACACCATGGGGAAGGTGGAGTTTGACGGATTGTAGCTTCCCCCCTCCCTTGAAATGTAGCAAAGCACATCTTGTGCAGGCGTGACGTCACTACACATTCATCGCTGCTCACACACATGTGCTGCCACCGCAGCCACCTCCCCCCACCGGGCGTCACTGCGCCTCCCCTAGCCATCCAGTGCTAGAGAATCCCCAATGTAACCCATCTGCGTCTGCTGGCGTCATCACAGATCTATCGGTTTAGGGAGGTGCGACCTGCTGCCGCTCATACGGACACATCGTCTGCTCTGATCCTTGTCAGGTGTCGGAGGGGAGTCGTAATGCACGTTCACTTGTGAATAGAACGTTTAGGCTTCCTTCACGCGCCCATAAAAATTTTACTGATTTTATTACGCATGTTTTTTTTTTTCTAGCACAAATGTACCCTGTTTTTATTTTCCAATACCTGCATTTGGCATACATTTATACTGTACATATGTCCTCAGATGCAGACTTTTGGATTTTGTGTTACAGATCTGAGCGCAGTGCCTGTTTCCGCACTGGTGTGAATGCCTCCATTGACAACCATCCAACTGCATTCAGATTATTATACAGTATTTATATAGCGCCAAAGGTTTGGTCAGCGCTGTACATTATAGTGGGGGACAGAACATGAGACAATACAGTAACAAGACAGTACACGAGGGGTTCGAGGGCCCTGCTCTTTCGAGCTTACAATCTAGGAGGGAGGGGATAGTGGTACAGGAGGAAGTGGCTGTGGGGGATGGAGTGGTAGGAGGAGTGGAGGAGATCGGCTGTTAGGTGAGGGTGGGGTAGGCTTCCCTGAAGAGATGGGTTTTCAGGGTGCGCCTAAAGGTGAGGAGGGTAGGTGATAGTCTGATGGATTGGGGTAGTGAGTTCCAGAGGATGGGGGAAGTCCTGGAGAAGTCCTGCAGTCGGGCGTGGGAGGTGGAGACCAGGGAGCTAGAAAGTAGGAGGTCTTGTGAGGAGCGAAGATTATGGGTTGGGTGGTATTTGGGTATCAGGTCGGTGAGGTAGTTTGGGGCAGCGTTGTGAATGGCTTTGTATGTCAGTGTTAGTAGTTTGAATTTAATGCTTTGGGCAATCGGGAAGAGGAGAGGTTGGTAAGGTGGATGAGTCTGGTCGCTGAGTTCAGGATAAACTGAAGCGGGGATAGCCTGTGTTGGGGTAGGCCGGTGAAAAGGGAGTTGCAGTAGTCCAGACGTGGGATAATAAGGGAGTGAACGAGTTGTTTAGTAGTGTCTGGGGTTAGGAACGTACGTATTATTATGAAGGATTTATATAGCACCAACAGTTTTCACAGCGCTTTACAACATGCAGGCAGGCAGTACGATTACATTACAAATGAATACAGGAGGGATCAGAGGGCCCTGCTCGTCAGAGCTTACAATCTAAGGCCCCATTCACACGGGGCGGACCCGTCAACAGATCAGCTTGCACAGCAGGGGGATCTCTTCACTGATCCCCGCTGAGAAGTGGATGACAGGTCTGTGTCATGCACAGCGGATACAGCTCGCTGTTTTCTATGGGGCGATAAAATGGAAATGGACCACCCAACTGTCACTTGATCCGATCTGCCAGATGGATGGGGATCCCTATCCATCTGTTTTTAGCGTACAGGATCAGATCAAATGCTGGTGGGTGTCAGTGGACACACGTTCACTGACACCCACCAGTCCAGAGAGGGCTATAGATGGTCTGTTCGGGTCCGCCTGAAAAACTGACAGGCAGACCTAATTGGACTGTCAGTGTGAAAGGGGCCTAAGAGATTTATTTTTATTTATTTATTACAGGTACTTATATAGCACCGTCAATTTACGCAGCGCTTTACATATACATGTACCGGCCACTTTATTAGCTACACCCAGGGGCGGACTGACCATTTGGAATCTCGGGTACTGCCCGAGAGCCCGGGGTCAGTAGGGGGTCCCATGAGATGCCCTGGTACCTTTTTCATAGGCTTTTTTGAGTTTGGGCAAGGATACAGGGGCCCCATGATCCCCTATTGCCCAGGGGCCCCATGAGTTGTCAGTCCGCCCTTGGGTACACCTGTTCAATTGCTTGGTAACACAAATTGCTAAGCACATGGCAGCAACTCAAAGCATATAGGCATGTAGATGTGGTGAAGATAACTTGCTGAAGTTCAAACCGAGCATCAGAATGGGGAAGAAAGGGGACTTAAGTGACTTTGAACATGGCATGGTTGATGGTGCCAGACTGGCTGGTCTGAGTATTTCAAAAACTGCTGATCTACTAGCATCTCTAGGGTTTACAGAGAATGGTCCGAAAAAAAGAAAAAATATCCAGTGAGTAGTTGTTATGTGGAAGAAAATGCCTTGTTGATGTCAGTGGTCAGAGGAGAATGGGCTGACTGGCATTCAGATGGTACGGCCAGAATTTGGTGCAAACCAAACAACATGAAAGCATGAATCCATCCTGCCTTGTATCAACAGTTCAGGCTGGTGGTGTAATGGTGTGGGGGATATTTTCTTGGCACTAGGAAGATTTACCTAATAAAGTGGCCGGTGAGTGTATACTTTGTATATTCACATCAGTCCCTAACCCTCAAGGGGCGTACAATCTAAGGTCCCTAACTTACATTCATACATACACATACTAGGGCCAATTTAGACAAGACCCAATTAACCTACCAGCATGTCTTTGGAGTGTGGAAGGAAACCGGAGTACCCGGAGGAAACCCACGCAGGCACGGGGAGAACATGCAAACTCCAGGCAGGTGGTGCCATAAATAAAAAGCACCAATGTGAAAGTGATTGTTGAGGTAATTTTCAAAACGTTACATTAGCTCTGTGCTTTTATGCATGTAGGCTTCTTTCAGGCTGTAAAAATACGTATATACAAGTGTTTCTTAACCACATCCCGCCCAGCCACTGTAGAAATCCGTTGGCAGGGTGGCACGGCTGGGCAAAACCACGTTTTAAAACGTGCTTGCAAAACAGGTAGGGGGCGCGCGCAAGGCGCGCCCCCACCCTACCTGTCCCACCAATCACGGCCGCGGATGTCAGTCGCCGGGTCACAGCCGGTTAGCGGCAATCACTGACAGAGAGCAGGGCTGCAGTAGCCCCCCCCCCCCCCGCAGTACACCCCCCCGCCCCCTAGTAAAACACTCCCCTCACACAGTTAAATCTTTCCCTAAATAAAAAAGTTAACCCCTTCCTCCCCAGTGCCATTAGTACAGTGTCAGTGTTTTTTTTTTGCACTGATCACTGTATTGGTGTCATTGACCCCAAGTCAATTCCCCGCCAGTGTCAGAATGTCCGCCGCAGTCCCGCCATAAGTCGCTGATCGCCGCCATTATTAGTATAAAAAAAAATTAAAAATCCCAGTATCTTTACCGCCATTTGTAAATGCTATAACTTTCACGTAAACCAATTAATTTACACGTATTGGGGTTTTTTTCAGCAAAGACATGTCACAAAATGCATTTTGGCCGAAATTTAATTTTTAAATTTTTTTTACTGTACATGTTTTATAGCAAAAAGTCCAAAATATTGTTTTTTTCCTCAAAATTGTCAGCCTTTTTTTTATAGTGTAAAAAATAAAAAACGCACAGGCGATCAAATACCACTGAAAGAAAGCTCAATTTGTGTGAAAAAAAAGGAGGTAAATTTCATTTATGTACCATATTGCAGGACCGCACAATTGTCCGTTAAACTAGCAAAAAAATGGCGTAAATTGCAGTATCTATACCATAGTTTGTAGATGCCATAACTTTCACACAAAGCAATCAATATACACTTATTGGGATTTTTTTTACCAAAGACATGTAGCAGAATACATTTTGGCCTAAATTTATAACTAACTTTGAGTTTACTATATATTTTTTATAGCTGAAAGTAAAAAATATTGTTTTTCTTCAAAATTTTTGGTATTTTTTGTTTATAGCGTGAAAAATAAAAAGCGCACAGGTGATCAAATACCACCGAAAGAAAGCTCTATTTGTGTGAAAAAAAGGACGTAAATTTAGTTTGAGTGCAGCATTGCATGACCGCGCAATTATCAGTTGAATTAGTGCAGCGCTGAGTAGCAAAAAGAGGCCTTGTCATTAAGGGGGTAAAACCTCAGGAGGGCAAGTGGTTAATTAGGGATCTCAACACAGCTGCATTGTCGTCAATGGAGCCATTCACACAGGTGTGTAAACATGAGCTGCTATCAGATACATAACACAGAATCCAAAAATCTGCCTCTAAGAGCATGCGATTTACATGCTTATGCCGATAAACTCATGTATAAGCATTTGTACACATGTAAAGTCTAAACAATAGGGAAAATAAATTATGATAGAAACAAGTTATATATGTATACGCATCTTTATGCATTTAAATGCATCTATACACAAGAATTCCCTGATCAATAAAAGGAACTTTTCTCCTAGAAAACACATGTAATAACGTCAGTAAAATGTTTACAGCCATGTGAATGAAGCCTAAGGATTCTTGCACATTGTACTGATGCATGAACAAAAAAAACACGAGGGTGGGCTGTGTATTTGCATGTATTTATGCATACATGCATAAAATTCGAGCTTTTTTTAATCAAGAGAGCTTGGTATTCATGCATAAACATTCATACTAGTGCAAAATACTGAGCAGCAACAGCGATTTTTTTTGTTTTACTCATCTATATGCAGCACCTGTGTGAATCCCTCCATTGAAAACCATGCAGCTACACTATATTGCCAAAAGTATTGGGACACAACTCCAAATCACTGGATTCAGGTGTTCCAATCACCTCCATGGCCACAAGTATAAAAAAAAAATCAAGCACCTAGGCATGCAGACTGCTTCTACAAACATTTGTGAAAGAATGCGTCGCTCTCAGGAGCTCAGTGAATTCAAGCGTGGTACCGTGATAGGTTGCCACCTGTGCAATAAGTCCATCCGTGAAATTTCCTTGCTACTAAATATTCCACGGTCAGCTGTAAGTGGTATTCAGGGGCAGACTGACCATTTGGAAACTCGGGCACTGCCATGAGATGCCCCTGGTACCTTTTTCATAGGATTTTTTTGCGTTTGGGCAAGGACACAGGGGCCCCATGATCCCCTATTGCCCGGGGGGCCCCATGAGTTGTCAGTCCACCCCTGGTGGTATTATAACAAACTGCAAGCAACTGGGAACAACAGCAACTCGAAGTGGTAGGCCACGTAAAATGACAGAGTGGGGTCAGCGCACCCTGAAGCGCAAAGTGCACAGAAGTCGTTAACTGTCTGCAGAGTCAATAGCTAAAGACCTCCAAACTTCATGTGGCCTTCAGATTAGCACATCAACAGTGCGCAGAGAACTCCATGGAATGGGTTTCCATGGCCAAGCAGCTGCATCCAAGCCTTACATCACCAAGTGCAATGCAAAGCGTCAGATGCAGTGGTGTAAAGCACGGCACCACTGGACTGAGCAGTACTTGCCTGACTGCATTGTGCCAAGTGTAAAGTTTGGTGGAGGGAGGATTATGGTGTGGGGTTGTTTTTCAGGGGTTGGGCTTGGTCCCTTAACCACTAGCCTACAGGCCCCTTCCTGCCCAGGCCAATTTCCATCTTTCAGCGCTGTCACACTTTGAATGACAATTGCGCGGTCATGCAACACTGTACCCATATGAAAATTTTATAATTTTTTTTGTGACAGATAGAGCTTTATTTTGGTGACATTTAATCACCTCTGGGTTTTTTATTTTTTCTTGAACAAACCAAAAACCACTTAAAATTTTGAAAAAAAAAATGTTTTTTCTTAGTTTTTGTTATATAATTTTGTAAATAAGTGATTTTTCTTCTTCACTGATGTGCGCTAATGAGGCTGTAGTGATGGGCACTGATAAGCTGCACTGATGAGGAGGCTCTGGTAGGTGGCACTGACAGGCATCACTGATGGGCACTGAAAGGCAGCACTCATATATGGCACTGATAGGCGGCACTGACAGGCGGCACTGACTGCCACTGTTAGGTGGCACTGACTGCCACTGTTAGGCGGCACTGATAGGCGGCACTGACTGGCACTGATAGGCGGCAATGACTGGCACTGATAGGTGGCACTGATTGGCAGCACTGATAGGTGGCACTGACTGGCACTGATGGGTGACACTGAAAGGCAGCTCAGATGGGCACTGATTTGTGGCATTGATGTGCACTGGTAGGCACTGAAATGTGGCACTGATGGGCACTGGCAGGTGGCATGGATGAGCACTGACAGCTGGCACTGATGGACACTGACAGGTGGCACTGCTGGGGCTACACAGATCATCAGGGCACACTGATCATCAGTGCCCTGAGGATTAGTGTACATGTCCCCTCCGAGGAATGCTGATTACCGGCTCTCCTCTCGAGCTGTCAGCGTGTTTACATGTGATCAGCTGTGATTGGACACAGCTGATCACATGACCGAGCCGACATCTTCGGCTCTTTCCGTTGATCACTGATCTGCTGTGTCCAAGGGGCACAGCGCACCACCGCGCACTTAGAATGGGAGGACGTCCCAGAACAAGAGAACCGCTGTGCGCCCATCATTGTACTATATGGCGGGCGGGAGGCAGTTAATTCCAATGAAAGGAACTCTTAAGGCATCAGCATACCAAGACATTTTGGACAATTTCATGCTCCCAACTTTGTGGGAACAGTTTGGGGATGGCACCTTCCTGTTCCAACATGACTGCACACCATGCACAAAGCAAGGTCCATATAGACATGGAGGATCCAGTTTGGGGTGGAGGAACTTGACTGGCCTGCACAGAGTCCTGACCTCAACCAGACAGAACACCTTTGGTATGAATTAGAGCGGAGACTGCGAGCCAGGCCTCCTCCCCCGACATCAGTGCCTGACCTCACAAATGTGCTTCTGGAAGAATGGTCAAACCTTCCCATAGACACACTCCTAAACCTTGTGGACAACCTTCCCAGAAGAGTTGAAGCAAAGGGCGGGCCAACTCAATATTGAACCCTACAGACTAAGACTGGGGTACCATTAATGTTCATGTGCGTGTAAAGGCCGGCCGACCAATACTTTTGCAATATAGTGTATCTATATGCAGCACAAGTTCAAGCACCAGTGTGTATGCTTCAGTTGAAAACAATGCAGCTGCATTCAGATCCATGGATAAAATATGCTTATATGAAAGTAATTGTTGCAGTGATTTTCAAAATGTTACATTTGCTCTTCGCTTTAATACATTTAGGCTCCTTTCACACCTAACGCAGTGGGATGTAGTTGGATGCATTTTGGACTGCACTCCAACTGCATAGACAGTCCAGAATCCAGGTTATCTTATGGGTACAGTTCACACCATTGCAGTGCATTGCAAAAAAGTACAGCATGATGCAGTTTTCCGCACCACAAATGCGCAAAAACAAATGCAAACGCTCTGCAACGCAGCACAGTGCACATAGAAGCTCAAGGAAAGAAAGAAGAAGGAAGCGACCTCACAGGACAAATGCAGATAGAAAAGTGTGAGACCCCCTGCTGGAAAAAGGAAAAACTCCATTCATCCATCCGGGATACAGGGATTTATCCATCTGTTCAATTCTAAGCCCAATTAAAGGGACACAAGCTTGTATAACCTCACTTAACGGTTTGGTCATAAACATCAGGTGAGAGCACAACTGGTGAAGGAGCACAGTATATATATATAAATTTGGTGGATTATACGTTATACAATTTTTTGCAATATACTATTGAAGACACTACAGGATCACGAATTGTTTTGAGGATTGTTTTGAGGATTCCTTCTGAGGACTCTCTGTATGTAAATATGCATGCAGCGCTAGCGTGATTGATAATATCACGTTAAGAACATTTACCAGGACTCAGTTTATTGTTTTGCACTAATTGTTTTGTATGTATATTAATAGTGGAGCGCGACACAAAGTGGTTTTTTAATTTGAGATAGACACATTGGTATGAGTATGTGTGTAGTGTAGGCGACACACTCATTCAATTTGTATATTTTGTTTATTCAATTAATTGATTTAGTCACTGAATTATTTATATTTAATTTACTCACTTAATTAAAATTATCAGTACATTTAAATACACCATAGTAGCTCACAAGAATCACATTTATAAATACATGGGTGTCTGTTTTTCATCTGTAAACGGGCAGTTGAAAAACGGACATACGGAACGTCCGTGTGAAAGGGGCCTTATAGTTCTGGATGGAGTGGAGATGGATTTGTACACCTGTCAGGTGTTCAGCACAGTTGAAATTGTTGCAGTGCCATTCAGAATGAACGTACCCAAAGCAACACCATGCTTTTTCATGTAATGTAACACAATGCATCTAGACGCACTCCCTGTGTCTGGAAACATTGTATGAACAATATCTGCCACCATCATATGAATAATTTGTAATGAGTATACCGCTGCGTAAGATTCAAATCAAAATTCACATGCTGCCTTCCAATGTTTCACAAACCCATGTCAGAACAAAAACCCTTGTGTATGACCCCAATAAACTTATGGGAGGGGGCCATGAATTAAACATAGCACGGGGCCCATGACACAATGAAGCCACTGCTGGTGCATTGTGGTACAAACCTTTATTTTACAAGTTACTGCAATGTGATGGTGTGCACATGTCTTAAAGGAAACCTTTATTAAAAGCAATAGGGTTCTAATAATGGAGGATTTTCAAAGACTTGTGGAATTTTTATTTAAAAAAAAAAAACAATTCCATTTCTTATGTTTTTTATGTTTAAAAAAAACAGTCCCAAGAAGACAGGTCTTCTTTAATATGTAAAACTTCAGATCCTTTGTTTCTCTTGTATGGAGCTCCCTTCAGGGATTTGGTGTTCAAAACAAGCCATTGACACTGCAGTGGTCCGAGATGTTTAAAATTCATTGAAGCCTTTAGACTGTTTGTGGCTGTGATTGTGGATCTACAAAACAACTTCACAGAAAATATCTCCAGGCTATTTAATCTGTGCCGTTTCCAAGCACTCCAACACTCACTTGCCGCTAATGGCTTTACAATAAAATTGTTTTTCAATATTTCATTTATCATGCAGGAAGATTTTCCAAATTATTGGCTGTTTTTTGCTGTAGCAGGTGATGATGTCTCCATGATCTATGAAGAAAAGGAAAGAAGCGTCCTCCTGCTTATCCTCATTAAATTAAAGATAAATCCCACTGTGGTATTGAATTTCACGGAGAATTTAGTTGTTTATTGTCCATCATTGTTGATGACACATCTGCCCCAATGTACTGGTTGCAACCAGCCAATTAGCATTGGTTTCAGCTCTTCATCTGACAGTAAGTAACTTGCTGTCAAAGCCAACTATGAGCTCCATGGCCCGACACCTCCCGATAAATGGGCACCTTTCCAAGGCCTGGACACATGTTATAGACATACACGTTATAGCAAGACTCACAGGTGTAATGCATGCTCTGCTGAGACAATAGGTGGACATTTATCAAGCACATAAGTCACACAATTAAATGCATATGAGGCTGTCATACAGCAAAGTCTATGTGACTAGTATTTTTATTTTTCGCTTATCTGCAACCACTGTATCTGACATCTTGGAAGCAGCAGATGGGGAAATCAAGCTGCTCACTAACCCTGGTTCTCCCTTGTGCTGGCCGCGTGGCCCTCATTTGCATAGGCATAATAGCCTATTCATTTAAATGGACTGCATTGCCTGCGTTTTCCCCCCCAAAAAATGTCCATGCACCTTTTCTAAAAATGTGGCCGCAGGGAAATCACATGGTCTTTTTGACCACGCAGTTTTCCCGCACTTGCAAACACGCTGTGGGCTGAGATGTATGGGGGCACCAATCAGAATGAATGGCAGTCCTGTGTGTCTCGTAAGAGCAGCAGATTTGGCTGCAGGTGGTTGCGGGTGCGGGAACAGATGCAATTCCAGCACCAGCAACCAGCCCACACAGCATGAACCAAGGATTAAGGCCGATTCTTACCAATGCATTGCAGTAACATGCAAGTTACGCCTGAACCATCCATGGTTTCATTTGTTGCTTAATTTTAAATGACACCTCAATGCAGTTAAAGTGATATTAAACCCTCCGTTTTTTATCCACGTTACACCGAAAATTAATAATTAGTGTGCATGAGGCCTATTGGCTAATAAAATAGAAACAAACAAAAAAATCAGCAGGAAAATAATAGCTGAAAAGAGAAGTTAATTAGATCTGATTAAAGTAAACTAAGGGTTAATGGGGGGGGTAAACAGAGGAAATAATTTTTTTACTTGTCAGGTTGCTACCACTTGCCCTCCAGAGGATTTACCTCCCTTCCTGACCAGGACATTTTTTGTGTTACGACGCTGCATTACTTTAACTGACAATTGCGCGGTCATGCAATGCTGCACCCAAATTAAATTTATGTCCTTTTTTTCCCACGAATTGATCTTTCTTTTGGTGGTATTTGATCGCCTGTGTGGTTTTTTTTTTTTTGCGCTATAGAACAAAATACTGACAATTTTGAGAAAAAAAACTATTATTTTGACTTTTTGCTATTAACCACTTCCCGACCGGCCGTTGTATATAAACGGCCGGACGGTGGCACTGCAGGGTCGGGTGGCCGTCTATAAACGGCCTCCCCGCACCCTGCTTGTGCGCGCTCCCTGGGAGCGCGCAGCACCGCGATCCGGTGCCCGCTGTGTCCTCCGGACACAGTGAAACACCGATCGTCGGACGGGACCTCTGTACGAGGTCCCGATCATGTGATCACTGATTGGCCAATCAGTGATCACATGCAAAGTAGTAAGCAAGATGTCACTTGTGACATCATTGCTTACTATGTGTGAAATCTGTGAATGATCACAGAGGTCACATGGTACAAGGCTATTCACAAAAGCCTTGTACCATGTGACAAGCTGTGACCAATCACAGCTCACTCTGTATTTCTCAATGAGTGCAGGAATGCACACAGAGAGAAAGAGAAATGATTGCTTTTACATCCTATATGGGTGTAAAAGCAATCAGTGTAAAAAAAAAAAAAAAAAATCTTTATCACCCCTCACAAGTAGTACAGTGTCACCATGGTGACACTGTACTGCTATTGTGACAGTATGTAAAAAAAATAAATAAAAAATAATATAAAAAAATAAAATAAAAATGTAAAAAAAATGTTAAAAATTATAATTTTTGCTTATAAACTAATTTGGATTTTTTTTTTTTAACTAAAAAGATAACGGAATAAATTTTGGCTAAGATTTATGATGAAATATTATTTATTTGCAAAATTTTATAAAAAAACCACTTTTTTAAAACATTTTTGGACATTTCATTTACATAGCAAAAAAAATACAAATCCCAGCGGTGAATAAATACCACCAAAATAAAGCTTTATCTATCTAAAAAAAATGGTAAAAAATTCATTTGGGTACAGTGTTGCATGACCGCGCAATTGTCATTCAAAGTGTGATAGCGCTAAAAGCTGAAAATTGCCCTGGTCAGGAAGGGGGTAAAGTGTCCGGTCTGGAAGTGGTTAAACATGTCCAGTAAAAAAATTTTAAAAATCTAATTTCGTCATAAATTTAGGCCAAAATGTATTCTGCTACATGTCTTAGCTAAAAAAAAAATCCCAATACGTATAAATTATTTGGTTTATGTGAAAGTTATGTTTACAAATGGTGGTATATATACTGGATTTTTTTTTAAATGATTTTTACTAGTAATGGCAGTAATTAGCATCTTATTGCGGGACTGCGGCAGGCATTCTGATACTTGGGGGAACTGACTTGGTGTCACTGACATCCCAAGTGACACTAATACAGTGATCAGTGCTAAAAAAAAAGCACTGACACTGTACTAATGGCACTGGGCAGGAAAGAGTTAACATGAGGAGCAATCAAAGGGTTAACTGTGTACTGGGAGTGTTTTACTATGGGGCCGTGTGTTTGTACTTCACTGTAAGCACATTGCTTTGCATGGCTGTGCTGTGCACAGCCATCCAAAGCAGTGTGCAGGAGCTGACAGGGAGAACTGTTTTGTTTACAAACAGTTCTCCTCCCTGTGGGAGATCCTTGGAAATCAGCAGGCGCCAGCGAATAATTACCAGCCAGGACCAAGTGATTGACAGCTGCAGCCGTGAATGGCGGCGCGGGTAAGGCAAGCACGCGCCTCGCACACGCCCCCTACCCAGAAATGCAAAATCATATATATACGTGATTTTGCGCACACGTGCTGCCCTGTAGCAGTATTTCTGCTATAGGGCAGATGGGAAGCAGTTAACTTTAATCATCTGCAGATCTAAATTCATCCCTTTGATCTGCAGATGAATGAACAGAAAGATACAATAGTATAAATATGTTACTTTGTATCTTTTGCCACTATTAAAGCAGTTATTAAGAATACAAAGATCATCTTCTGCGGTCCCCTGCTGGTGCTGTCCACTTCTTCTCTTCTGTGTCTGCCCCCATAGCAAACAGCTGGCTAAGAGGGCAGACATGCAGGCTCCCTCCTGAGTTGGCCTGTGTGTGGCTATAGACACACGCAGTGTGGTTTGGCCCTGTCCCCCACTCTCTCCTCACAGAATGTGACTCACAGCAGTAGGAGCCAATGGCTTCCTCTGCTGCCTGTGTCCTGTGAGGAGAGCAACACAGACCAGCGCCGTTGTAGACAGGCACAGTGCTGGATTGAGATTGGACTCAGGCAGGGGCGGACTGACAACTCATGGGGCCCCCGGGCAATAGGGGATCATGGAGCCCCTGTGTCCTTGCCCAAACTCAAAAAAGCCTATGAAAAAGGTACCAGGGGCATTTCATGGGGCCCCCTACTGACCCCGGGCCCTTGGGCAGTGCCCGAGTTTCCAAATGGTCAGTCCGCCCCTGGACTCAGGTAAGTATTCAGAGAGGTGAGGGGGTGATGTTGCTAATGGGACATTTTTTACCCTAATGCAGGGAATGCATTAAGGTAAAAAATGTCTTGACTTTATATCTACTTTAACTATTTCCTACGAAGAAGTTCAGGTAAGCAGCACTGAGAAAGCAAGAGCCTGCAGAATTGAAAGTTGTAAACTGCAAGTACTTGGGTAAGAATTTTAACAAATATATTACTGGGGTAATGTTTATTTCATTGTACTCAGTTTGTTAAACTAAAAAATGCTGAAGGTTTAAAACTAAATGAAGGCACTTTTGATGCACCTGCATTGCAGTGCACCTCAAAGCACAGTAACGCACTACTGCGCATGTGTTGCACTGAGATGGAAAACAATAGTTCAGGCCTGATTTTGAATCTGTTGTAGTGCATCCACAGCCCATGCAAAAAATGGACTGCCTTTCCCCAACACACATTAACATGCAGCATAATATGCATTAGCTCACAGGGGTATTTTTGCAGCCTTTATAACATTACTGATCACTCACTCCCGTGGACTGTCCTGACCAGAATGCAAGTCACTTCAATGTCTTTGTGTGCTTGCCTAATGCCATAGTCCTAGTTCATCAGACTAGGCTGGGGCCCATAGAAGTGAGTGAGAACATTTGGTCAATGCATATAGAGCATCTGTGCAGCATTTGGGAAGCCTTAGGCAAACATGTTCAGATTAAATTCAAAGTGACTTCCCAGCAATGATTTGTATATAGCAGCTCACATATTTCTAGGACAGTCAATATCTACTTTGGCACATTTGTTGGTGATTGGATTAAGGTGACTGTTATCTGTGTGGATGTACATTCTGGGGTTTGTTCTGGGCAGTCATTACAACTGAGGAACGTACTCCAAAGAATGGAGAACATCTCTGACATTACAGAACAAGTCTAGTTCAATGCGATTAACAACTACTAGCTACAGTTGCAAGAAAAAGTATGTGAACCCCTTGGGATTACGTGGAGTTTTGCATGAATTGGGCATAAAATGTGCTCTGAACGTCATCTAAGTCACAACAATAGAAGAACACAGTCTGCTGAACATAATACTACACAAACATTAGATGTTGCCATGGTTTAATTGCACATAACATGTAAACATTCACAGTGCAGGGAGGAAAAAGTATGTGAGGCCCTAGCTTAATGACTTCTCCCAGAGCTAATTGGAGCCAGGAGTGAGCCAACCTTGACTCCAATCAGTGTGATGATATTGGATGTGTTGCTGACAGCTGTCCTGCCCTTAAAAAACACACACCTGTTTTGGGTTTACTGGTTTCAAGAAGCACTGTCTGATGTGAACCATGCCTCGCAGAAAAGAGCTCTCAGAAGACCTACGATCAAGAATTATTGACTTGCATGAAGCTGGAAAGGGTTACAAAAGTATCTCCAAAAGCCTTGATGTTCATGTGTCCACGGTAAGACAGACTGTCTACAAATGGAGAAAGTTTAGCACTGTTGCTACTCTCCCTAGGCGAGGTCGTCCTGTAAAAATGACTGCAAGAGCACAGTGCAAAATGCTGCATGAGGTAAAGAAGAATCCCAGAGTGTCAGCTAAAGACCTACAGAAATCTCTGGCACATGCTAACATTTTTGTTGACACATCTACAAAAGGAAAACATTAAACAAGAATGGAGAACATGGGAGGACACCACGGAGGAAACCATTGCTGTCCAAAAAGAATATTGCAGCACGTTTGAAGTTTGCAAAAGAGCACCTGGATGTTCTACAGCACTACTGGCAAAATATACTGTGGACAGATGAAACCAAGATTGAGTTGTTTGGGAAGAACACACAACACTATGTGTGGAGAAAAAAAGGCACCGCACACCAACATCAAAACCTCATCCCCACTGTGAAACATGGCGGAGGGAGCATCATGGTTTGGGGCTGCTTTGCTGCCTCAGGGCCAGGACGGATTGTTGTCATTGATGGGAAAATGAATTCCAGAGTTTATCAAGACATTTTGCAGGAAAACGTACGACCATCTGTTCGCCAACTGAAGCTCCGCAGAGGATGGGTGATGCAACAGGACAATGACCCAAAGCATACAAGTAATTCAACAAAACAATGACTGCAACAGCACAGAATACGCCTTCTGGAGTGGCCCAGTCAGAGTCCTGACCTCAACCCGATTGAAATGCTGTGGCATGACCTTAAAAAAGCGATTCACACCAGACATCCCAAGAATATTGCTACACTGAAACAGTTTTGTGAAGAGGAGTGGTCCAAAATGACTCCAGATCGT